>NC_133008.1:29678330-29981361 GCF_048564905.1 Vicugna pacos | reverse complement strand
ATTCAGATGCGGCCCACCTCCACTCCCCTCCAGGCCCAGTGGCTGGACGTGGTCACGGGGCCATATCTGCTGCAGTGGAAGCTGGCAGCTGCTGCCTCCAGCTGCCCGCGTTGGCAGACAGATGGCAAGAAGAGGGTTTGGCCGGGAGGGGCCAGGGATGACTGGCATTTTCCAGCATGGCCATCTTACCCAAGGTGGTCAGGGCCACTCGGTTTTGTTAATCGAAGGAGAGGGGTTAAAGTGGGAAATTGTAAATAACACAGACACCCCAGAATGTTTCTATTTTAATTCAAAACGTGTTTGTGGTCTGTATTAGTTAAATACAAGTCTAACCACTGGACACCACCCAAAGGAACAGTGGTTTCAACTGCACAGAAGTTACTTTTCTCTGAAACAACAGTTGTGCAGGGCCATGCAGAACAGGGAGGGTGGTTCCCTGGTGTCCCGGGCCCAGGAGGCCTCCTTCTCATTGTCCTGCCGTTCCGAGCATGGTGCCCTCACTGCAAGGCAGCTCAGTGCCACCTCTGCATCCCAGCCAGTGGGAAGGATAGGGCAGGGGGGGAGGGCCTGGAGGGTCCACATACCCTGGGCTGAGCACATCCCTCTGCTCACACCCCATTGGTCAGAACTGGACCACCCGACCACACCCCCCTGCAAAGGGGCCTGGGAAATGTAGTCTTTCGTGGCACAGCCATGTTTCAGCTGAGAATTCCGAGCGTGGGTTTGCAGGCCACGCACTCTCACCCATTAATCTTTTGACATAGGACCTAGATGTTTTTTTCGAGGCTGTATCCCCTGGTTAGAGTTCTCACACTGTCTTGTACCCTCAGGATTCATTGTCTAAAATTTCCTCTTTATTTTTTTCTTTCAAGTGGAAGAAGAGATTGAAGGTTCTCTCAGCGCAGTCTGACCTTTTATGATTTTCCCCGTCTTTTTTTTATAGTTACCTTGTTTGTCACTAATTTGATGGTAGACCTTCTGTTTTCTTTTGTTTTACACAAACTTCCCTATAACCCTTAGGGAAGCACCTCTTTTTTTAGCCCTCTCTTTCCCTTGGTTTAGTTTAATCACACCAGCACCTGGCTTAAACAGGCTTGGGGTCGAATACACGCAGCTCTCAGCGCCCGGGCCGACACCGGGGCCCATAACAGTGCTTGGCAAGAGGCAAAGGACAGCAGTTATTCCGCCAGTCAGCTCGGTGGTGCCGGATAAGAAAGGTTCAGCTGGGACTGCCGGTCTCTCTCTGTCCCCGCCCTGGACTGCGTCTGTCCTGGTCACCACACACAGGGAATGCAGGGTGGCCACTGTGTCCTCCTCCTCCCCCCACCCCACCACTGCAGTCGCACCAGCCCCCCGAATGGGCCAGGCCCAGTCCCCCCTCCCCACCTTTGCCCAGAGCGCCCTCCCTTCCATCTCCTCGTCTGACCTCAGCACAAGGGCACCTCTCTGATGAAACCTCTGCTGACCAGCTTATCAGCAGTGGCCACCCCCCTGTACACTGTCACACCACCCTGACTTCTTTCTTTCACACCACTGGTCAGATGACTGTGTCCTTGTCATCTGCTTGCTCACCCACCCTCATTGCCCCCTGTGGTGAGCTCCATGAAGGCAGCCCTCTGCCTTCGTGCTCCCCTGCACCCCCAGCTCCTGGCTCTGACGGCCTCCTGTACCCAGTGGTTTCCAGTTCCTCTATTTAAACATCAGACAGATGCAAGGGGTCCCTCCTGGTGAGATTGAAGAGCTGGAGATGGGGCTGAGTCTCTTTCAGCTTCCCCCTAACTAGTTCCCAGTGTGGGTTCCTGCATCTTCCATCATTCCTTAGAACATGTTGAGCACCTAATATAGACCTAGCAGTGAACAAGACAGCAGTCCACAGCGTGGTTGAGGAGGCAGTTAATAAGGCAGTAGAGGGCACTGTGGTCACAGACATGCAGCACTTACTTGAACTATGGGGAAAGGCTTCCCAGGAGAGCAGATACTTGTGTTGGGTTTTGAAGGATGAGTAGGAGTTCACCAAGTGAACTAGAAGCAAAGGGGGCATTCCAGGTGGAGGGAATGGCATGGGTAGAAGCGTGGAGGTGAGCAGCCACGGTGTGATTTAGGAAGTGTAAGTGCAGGGTGTGTGCCTTAGAAAATGGGCAGACACCTTGAGTGCCAAGCTTAGGGCAATGGGGAGCCACAGAGGAGTTTAGAGCAGGGGAAAGAGTTGGTCAGCACAGCAGGGGAAATGGGAATGGTAAATCTGGCTCAGCTGGGTACTAGGAGCAGGGAGGCCAGAGAAGGGGTGGGATCTGGGACAGACCCCTGAGTCATTCCCCACCACCACCACCTATAGGCCCCAAAAGCCAAGAGGAAGGCAGAGATCTGGGAGCGCAGCGTGGGCACCCTTGGTAGCAGGCCCCAGCTGTCGGGCCTGGTCGTGGTGAAGAAAACAGACCTGGACTGCAGCATCGAGCGCGGTGGGGCCCCACCTGCCCCAGGTAGGTTCCTGCTGACCCGGAAGCTGCATGCAGTACCATGGGTGGCCACCAGGTGGCAGCAGCGCCCCTGCTGTTCAGAGCCTCCATGGGGGGTGAGCTGGGGAGTGTGTGTACCCCACCTAGGGTAAGGGGAGAAGGGTGGAGTTTCCTTTTTTCTTTTAATTACAAAAAGAGCAAGTGCTCATTTTTAAAACTCAAGTCGGATAAGGATGTATAGGGTAAATCACCAGATCCCGCCGCCTCCAGTACCCCTGTCTGCCATTGTCCACAGACACCAGCCCCAGGCCGGTTCCTGGGTGTCTGCATCCTGGTGGTTGTGTCGCTTACATTCTGTGTATGTGGCCCCCGAACCTTGGGAGGTGGAGAATTAGGGTGGGGTCGGCCTGGCGAGGTGGAAAGAGCAGGATTCTGGGGCACCACGTGCTGGTCTGTGGCCTCGGTTGAGGAGCCTGTCCCCCATAAGACGCGGATGACAACAGGACCACCCCCCAGGGCCTCGTAGAGTTTGGAGCTGATCCCTGAGCTGCTCCACGTCAGGTGCCTGCAGTATATCCTGGTGCCCACCGGGCCTTCTGGATACGTGGGCCATTGTTACCA
Source organism: Vicugna pacos (assembly GCF_048564905.1). Taxonomy (NCBI): domain Eukaryota; kingdom Metazoa; phylum Chordata; class Mammalia; order Artiodactyla; family Camelidae; genus Vicugna; species Vicugna pacos. Next base: position 29,978,284 of record NC_133008.1, on the reverse strand, counting down.
GAACAGTTACTACCCCGCTTATCAGATGAGGAGACTGAGGCCCAGAGAGGTGAAGCCACTTGCCCAGAGCCACACAGCCGGGTGGGTGGCGGAGCCGATGTCTGCCCCTCTTCATCACAGTGGTACATGGGTTCACTTGGGACTTGGAGCATTTCCATTTTCTGTGCCTCCTGCACAGGCACCTGTGCCCACCCAGGTCAGCTTTCAGAAGTGGAGCTGCTGGGCTAAGGGGTGTGTGGATTTGCACTGTGATGGGTCTGCCAGGTGGTTTCCAGAAAGGCTGCAAACAAGCAGGAATGGCCGACCCCACTCTCCTGACCTCACCTGGGCTCAGCCCTGTTGGAACTGTCTGGAGAGGGGCTGCAGGGAGACGCTGGTCAGCTAGCTCTTGCCTCTCCCCCAGGCGCCACAGAGAATGGGCAGGCGGCTGACCCTGCGACCCGGATGCCCGGCACCTCCTCCCTGAGCCAGCTGGGTGTGTATTCGGACAGTGAGGACAGCAACAGCAGCAACTGAGCCCCGCCCCCGGCCCTTCCTGGGGTCAAGGTCACACATCCAGCTCCAGACGGTGGTCAGTGGTCGGGCAGGAGGCCTTGGGACCAACTGGAGTTACGACCAGACAAACATGAATGTCTTCCGTGGCCGGTGGGGCCATCGAGAGCTTCTGCCAAAGGACTCAGTGTCTCTCCCGTCCGCCCTCCCGCTCTCTGGAGCTCGGGGTCCCCAGCTCACACCACAGCATCCCTGGAACAGCTTCCAGGAGGCCTTGGAGTCGTCTCTCGGACAGTCCTTGAGTTGTCAGAGGTGTTTTGTGCACGTGGATGAGCCCTCCCACCCCAACTGGCTCCATCCCTTCCCACCACAGAACCATCTGGAACCAGTGAAAGGAACCTGCTGATCTGGCCTGGGCACCTTGTCTGTGCCAGCATCTGAGGAGGGGGCTGCAGACCCACGCGACCCAGCCAGGCCCTGACTCCTGACTCTCAGAAAAGACGAGATAATAAATGCTGTCTAGCACGTGCAGTTTGGGGATAATCTGTTAAGCAATAGGAAACTGATATGGTCACGTGGCCAGTAAGTCTGGTTCCACACCTCGTGCTCCTTCAGGGTTGCCTCTCCTACTGCAGTATTTTCTAGCTGAAGGTCCTGTGCCCCCACCAGTCTCCTCCATATCCTGATCAACCCCCGTCTCTTCTCTCCCAGGGTTACTGCCGTCAGCCCTCCTCCAACACACACTCACAAACACGCAGACTTGAGTCTGGCATCCGATAATAAGGTTTTGTGCTTTTCACGGTCAGAGTTTGGGAATGAAACACCCCGACTCTGGGGATCTGCTTCCTACCGTGATTTCCCTGCTTAGGGACAGGATGAAGAAGTGAACCGGAATCCAACCAGGGCTTCTTGTGAGGGGCAGGGGGTCTCACATCACAGCTCCACGGCTGCGAGGATGGAACCTGGGGGGCCTGATTCTGAAACCCTGAAGCTGGCCCCCACTGGCAGCTGGTGAGAACTGAAGCCTCCTGCATCTCTCTTCCAAGTTCTGTGCTCAGCAGCTTACAGCTGGCCACGGCAGGAGTGTTTACACCATGGAAATCGGGAAATGCTGCAAATCGGTCCTCCACGCCAGAGCCAGTTGTGAAGCATGGACCAGCACCCATTTCCTCCCAACTCAGCATCCTACAGGCAGGGCCTGGGATGTGGGCCACTCAGAGACTCTGGGTTAAAATGAATCACCCGGGGGAGAGTCTAGCTCAGTAGTAGAATGCATGCTTAGCATGCACGACGTCCTGGGTTCGATCCCCAGTACCTCCATTAAAAGTAAATAAATTAATTAACTCTCCCCTCAAAAAAAATACTTGAAAAATAAATCATCCAGCTTAAGTAGTTGTGAACAGAGACTTAGGGGAGGGACCTCTCTGGTTCATTCCGATTCATTCTGTCAGACTGTTTCCGGAACTTCCAATGCTCCTGATCCACACAATTTTTGCCTTGTACGCTGCCAGTTGTAAGTTGCTGAGCACCATCTGTTACTATTATCAAGTCTTAACCTAACTCCATTCTAAAACGTGGGTCCCTATACTATGGTCCACAGGCCAAACCTGGCCCCTCGCCTGTTTTTGTAAATGAAGTTTTATTGGCACACTGACACACCCATTTGTCTGCATATTATCCATGGCTGCCTTCACTCTCCGGCGGCAGAAGTGGGTGGTTAAGACAGTGATTCTAGGACCTGCAAAGCCAAAATATTTACTCTCAGGACCTTTATAGAGAAGGTTCTGTGGCCCCAGTCTGGGTCACACAGCTCTGCTCCCCACAGCCTCCAGGGAAAGGTGGCCAAGACAACTCCTACCCTGACTTCTAGGCTCACACTGTTCCTACATCCCTGCTGGCTGATGTCACCCCGAGGACAGGTGACACAGTGGATGGAGTACGTGGGGTCCATTTAGGGAATAATAACAGCTAATGTCAGTGAAGCACGGACCGTCTGCCAAACCTCTGCTAAGCTCTTCACGTGCACTCATTTGTTTAAGCTTCCCAAAGCAAGTGATTAATCCGTTTGCTCATTCCAAACAATTATTGAGCACCAACTATGTGCCCGGCTCTGTTTTAGGCACTGAGGCTACAGCAGTGAAGAAAAACAGCCTCATAGACCACTCTCAAATGTGACATACTTGTTGGAAGATGAAAGATAAAAGACTGAACATCTAAATATCATATTAAGATATAAAAAAAACACGAGAGGTGGTGATAATGTTTGGGAAACTAAAGCAGGGTAGGATGGTCCTGAGGGGGTGCCTGACAAGGTGAGTTTATTGCCTGTGGCCCCTGTGTTAGAGATCTAATGCTGCATAACCAGTGATCCCCAAATTCAGCAGCTTAAAACCACAGGAATCTGGGTGTGGTTTCGCTGAGTTGTCTGCTTCAGGGTCTCACAGCAGCAACTGCGGTGTTGGCTGGGGCTGGGGTCTCATCTGAAGGCCCAACTGGGGCAGTATTCATTTCCAAACGCATTCACGTGTTTGTTGGCGGAATGCATTTCCTCACGGACTCTGGGCCAGAGACTGCGCTTAGTTCCATGCCTGCGCAGATGTTTGCACCAGCTGGCTTCATAAGGAGGGTCTGGTAGAAGCGGCACCCCATCACTGTGGCTGCTCCACTGGTTAGAAGTGAGCCACAGGTCCCTCCCACATTCCAGGGGCTCACAGGTGGGTGCAACCACCAGGAGACTGCAGTCATTCAGGACCACCTGAGGGTCTGCCTGCAGACCACCCCCTGGACAGTGAGCTTTGCAAGGGTCAATGTGTTGATGAATGAGTCCCTAGCATCTGAGATCATCTGAGCACTTAGTAGGTGCTCAGTGCATGTCTGTGGCCTGAGTGGGTGGCCCCCACTCACAGATGAGGAACTTGAAGCCCAGGGAGCCCCACGTCCCCGCCCACTCTCTGCCCACCCCCCACCCCCGCCTCCTCTGCACTCCACTGGAACTGTTTCTTTCATTCTTATTTTCCTTGCAGGCTTTGTTCTCCCACTCAGAACAGTGTGGCTCTTGGCCCTCAGTTTCCTTGTGGGGGTTCCCAAGGCTGAGCAGGCAGAGGCACAGCACAGCCACACATGGGGGTCTGTCATGTGTGCTGACCCCCCAGGGCCCCAGCCCACTCCCTGCCCTGAGCCTGCCTCCCCGGGACACCCCCCTTTTCACTCTCTGGGGCCTGCCCTTCCCCCTCACGGCTGACGGTCCCCATTCCCCCCGCAAGCTCGTGTCTGTCATCTGGTCCTTGGGAGCTGTCAGGCCTCATCCAGAATCTCCTCCGTCAATTCCCCTGGGGCTGCCTGGCTGCTCAAGCACATCAGAGGGACTTGGTGGGGGGTGGCCTCCCCTCCTGCTGGAGCACACTCCTGCCAGGTCCTGGGCTTCACAAAGGAGATGAGGGGCCGAGGGGCCGCTTCTGCTTCCCCAAGCTCCCTCCACCCCAGAGCTCACCACCCATGCCCTCGGGCACACACTCCCTTACACGCAGAGTGGGTGACAGGCAGGACCTGGGTTTGAAACTGCAGGGCTCCGAGGCTGCAGCTTTGACCACCACGCTCCGTAGACTGGGAGCGTCTGGGGGCGGACCCGTGCCTTCCCCGTCAGCCTGGGGCCCTGGAAGGCAGAGCCACTTAGACTGGGAGCTCCTGAAAGCAGGCACGTGTTTCCTCTGTCAGGTGGGTACTTCAGAGGGCAGGGTCACGCCTCCTCCATCAGACTAGGGGCTTCTGAGGGCAAGGCCATGTCTCATCAGGCTGTGAGCTCAGAAAGGCAGGGCTGTGTTCAGGAGCTTCTGAGGATAGAAATTCTCTCTCCTATCAGACTAGGAGCTCCTGAGGCCACACCTCCTCCATCAGTTCTGGAGTGCTTAGGCCCCATCATGGGCCATGCCCCTCTGGTCCCCTCCTGTCCGGTGCCTTGGTTCCCACCCCCCTGCAGACATGCGGATCCATGAGGCAAGAGAGAGCAGGCACAACCCCAGCCAGGGACCTCCTCTCGCTTCTTCCTGAGGTCCCATCCACCCTAGGCATATATTGAGCACCTACTGTATGCCATACAAGAAAGTACTGTTCAGCCATAAAAAGGAATGAAACACTGACACTCACTACAATTTAGATGAACTTTAAAAACATGGTGCTCAGTGAGAGAAGCCAGACACAGACGGTAGCATAGTGTGGGATTCCATTTATGTGAAATGTCCAGAACAGGCAAACCCACAGAGAGTGGATTCGTGGTGGCCAGGGGCTGGAGATTTGGGAAGAATGGGGAGTGACTACTAACTGGGTGTGGGGTTTCTCTGGGGGATGATGAAATTGTTCTAGAATTAGTGATGATTACACAATCTTGTGAATGTACTAAAACCCATTGAAATCTACTCTTTAAGTGGGTAGATTGTGGTATATGTGAATTACATCTCCAAAAAAAATGTTTCAAGGTGCCCAAAACAGTGCCAGGCAGTAGCATTCAACAGAAGTTAGCTGTTACTCTCGTTGTACAGACAGGAAGGTAGTCCAGATCACTTACCCAAGGTCAGGTGGGCTGGGACTCCAGAAACTGAGCCCCACCCAAGAGGAGGCCACGCGTGCTGGGGGAAGGGAGGTCCCCTCAGCCCAGGACCCCCAGACTATCTGCCTCTTTGTCTTTGTCCATGCAAGAGTCCCCTCCTGGCATGGCTCCTTCACTCCCTCCTCCCCCAATCAGAAAGCCAAAACCCGAGGGAAGGGTCTAGCTTAGTGGTAGTGCAAATGCTTAGCATGCAAGAGGTCCGGGTTCAATTCCCAGTACCCGCATTAAAAAAAAAATTCCCTGCCCTCCCCACCAAAAAAAAGAGAAGAAAATCACACCCAAGGTTATGTGGCTGTTCAAGGTCACACCACCTAGGGGTCGCTAGACCCCCCCAGCCTGACTCTCCTCCTCGTCCATGACCTCCCGCTCCTCCCCAACCCCCTCCCTGCTCTTGCGGTGGGAGTCGGGGCAGCCCCAGGAGAAGCCAGCTCAAAAGCGCAGGAAAGTCAAACGCCGTTTGATTCTGCCTCCGGGGCCTCTAATTGCTATTCCTGACACACACTGTAATTAGAAGGCCCCTTTCAAATATTTATACCTTAGACATCGCGTATTTATCTGACAGGGAGAGGACTTGGATTTGATGAGATCTGTCAGCAGCTCATCCCTGGGCAGGGAGTTGCCTTACGGCTGACAGAAAACAGGACAATCATCCGCCTGCTCCCTGGCAGTCCCGAGGGGTGCTGCCTTGCTGCTGATAGCAGAGGGCAGGGTGGGGTGGGGGGCTGTATGAATGTTTTTTGGGAGGGAGGACTGAGTTCAACAGGTTTGTGTTGGGCAAGTCAGCCAAAGCAGGAAAGACGAGGGGAGGACAGACCTTGCCTTGTCAGCTCTGGACCTCATTTGCCCCATCTGGGAAATGGGCTAATAGTGGAGGGGAGACAGAGAACCTCTCATTCCATGAAGAGACCTGGCAGGTGTCAAATGTCACCCCAAGCCAGGACATATCATGGTGTCCAAGCAGAAATGAGCTGTGGGGTGTCCCTCCCCTCTCTGTGCCTCAGTTTCCCCATCAGGAACAAATTCACTCCCTCCTTGGCGATCCTTCCTCAGGCTCTCTGGGGTTTTCCTACCAGAAGCACCATTTTTCAAATCAGGAAAGCAAAGTGCAGTCCCTATAGACATTGCCCTGGTCCCACTATTCTTGGGGAGGGGGGCAGCTCACACCAATGTCACCTCTGACTTGTGTCCTTCCTCCCCTCCAAGCCATAGGCACCTGCCTACCCTAGGGGGCTTGGAGAAGAAAATCTGAGGGCCCATCCTTTCTGACCACCCCTCTCTTACTGCACTATTAGGGGGAACTGAGCAAGCCCCTTTATGGGAAAAGAAAAAATGTGTTTGCTCTAGAACCGGCCAGCAGCTCCCTTTGCCTCTCTCACTGCCCCCTAACCCCTTAGCGTCCTCACCCCCAGACAGCTGCAGCTGCCTACAGGCAGCCAGGCCAGGCAAGAGGGAGACCTCTCTCATTTGTACCCCTCCCTGCCTCCACCCCCAGAAACCACAAAAGGACAGATGCTGAAGACACGCAGGCACAGATACCATCTCCCTTCCCATGGCCAGCTGCCCCAGCCCCCTTCCCCCATCCTGCACTTAGTCCCCTGGGAAGAGGGGACGGAGAAGAGCCCTCTTGGGGGAGGGGAAGGCAGAAACCCGTCGCTTCTGTCGTCTGCCCTCTTCCTTCAGCTGGCTGCGTCGATATCCATTTTAGCCAGTGACCTCTGGAACAATTTCCACACTCCCAGTCCCCTGGTCAGTTTCACCTCAGATCCTTGGTCGATTTCAGTCCTCAGCAGTGGCGACTCTCACCCCCTCTGCCGGTCAATTTCACCTTTTCTGGCGGTCAAGTCCAGCCCCCCATTTCCCAGCCAATTTCCACCTCCACTCCCTCTCCCACCTCCCCACCTCAGCACCTCTCGCTCTCCCGAGCAAGATCAGCCTCTGTTGGTTCCCACCTCCCGCGCTTCTCTCTCGCTCCTGCCAGCCTGGGTCCTTCGGGTCACTGTCCAGTCGCCGCGGCCTCAGCCCCCCGCGACTCCCGCCCCGCATCCCTCCTCCCCCCACCGGCAGTGGCCCCGCTCCCTCCCCAGAACAGCTGAAGGTCTCAGTCACCTCCGAGGGGAGCGCGGGTGGGGGGAGGGGGCGGGGGAAGACGCGGTGGTGGGGGGGGAAGCCCTGACGTCGCTGCCCCGGACGCTGCCCGGAGCTGGTGGGGCTGGGGCGTCCGCCCGAGCGCCCCCTCCCCAAAGTCCCACCTCCCGACCGTGCGCTGCCGGCGCGGCTAAAGTCTCTCCGAAAGCGTGAAGGGGGATTGGAGGAGATTTTATTTCCCTTTGTGCCAGCGGCCGGGGCCGGATCGAGGCGGCCGGGCCCCGGGGCCGCGGGATTGGGGCTCCCCCCGGAGCGGCGAGGAGCGCAACAAAGGATGCGCGGCACCGGGGTCACCGTCCCCGCGGTCCAACTTTGTGCGTGGAGCCCGGGTCCCCGGGGAGCCCGCCCGCTGCGCTGAGAACCCAGGCGTCTAGGCTGAGCCAGGGCTTGCGGGCGTCCGCAGGCGGCGCTTTCCCGGGTCCCCGGCTCCTGGCTTCCAGGAGGGGATCCTCGAGCTTCCCGTAGACAGCGGGCGGCCGAGCCGCGCACGGAGACCGCGCTGCCGGTGGGAACTCTGCGCGCCTCCGCGGATGCCCCTAGCTCCGGCCGGTCGACCCCGCGCTCGGCGTTCAGGGCCCTGCGGAGCGCCCCCTTCCCACGCTGTCCTTCCGGAGCCGGGCTAAGGTGCGCTTTCGCTCCTCTTCCCTCCTTCTCTTTCTCCCACCTCTATCTCCTCCTTTTTCTCCCCTTTTCACCCTCTGCTGACCCCAAGCAAGGGGCACACCGGGTCTTTCTCCTCCTTTCTCTCCTTCCTCCCTTCTCCTCCTCCTCCCTGGAGACTCTACCGAGGAAGGGGTCCAAGAAGGGGGCATGTGGGTCCGCCTCTGACGGTGGACAGGTTTGGGGAGACACGCGCTCAGATGGCCAAGTGGCTACGAGACTACCTGAGCTTTGGCGGTCGGAGGCCCCCTCCGCAGCCGCCCACCCCCGACTACACGGAGAGCGACATCCTGCGGGCCTATCGGGAACAGAAGGATCTGGACTTTGAGGACCCCTATGAGGACGCCGACAGCCGCCTGGAGCTCGACGCCACGGGGCCCGTGGACTCCAAGGGCCCTGGGGACGCCAAGTACGACTCTCCGAAGCACCGGCTCATCAAGGTGGAGGCAGCCGACTTGGCCAGAGCAAAGGTTTTGCTGGGCGGGCCCAGGGAAGAGGTGCGTGGCTAAGTCCCAGAGGCTGGATGGCCCCAGGAGACTGGGTGGGGAGGGCCAGGCTGGGTCTCCCCTGGACTTTGGGGATGTTGTTTTATGTGTGACCCCAAGGGCAGGCCAGGGCACGGGCCAGACACTTCCCAATCCTCCACCTGCTTGGCAGAGTTTGCTCTCTGTCCCTCTTCAGTGTGCAGCGTTGGCTGTCCTCCTGCCGCTGACTGGCCCTGCTGTGTCCCCTTGTCCTCCTCCTTCCCGGTTCCCCCCTGCCAGATCCCTCCTCCCAGCTTCCCTTCCTCTTGGCAGCTGGAGGTATCTTCCTAAAACAAGTATGAGTGAGTCAGGTCTGGAACACCCTCGGCACTACTCCTCACCCCGCTTCTGTTATTACTCCCATTTTACAGAAGTGGAAACTGAGGTTCACAGAAGAGAAGTGACTGTCCCAAGCTCACATGGCTCTAGTTTGTTAGAACTTTTTGTACCCAGACCTGCCTCCAATGCCCGTGCTTTTTTCAGCATTTTTCCTAGAGGATCAGGGAGTCCACCCCAAACCCTCAGTAGACAAATAGAAGGCTTCTAGGAAGGTTACGGGAAGCTGCGTTGGGTAGTGGTTAATGGCACAGAGAAAGGTAGGAGGAGGCAGGGGAAGCAGACAACTTAGGATCAAACCCTGCCTTTTACTTATCAGCTGTGTGACCCTGAGCAAGTCACTTGCCCTCTCTGTGCCTTGGTTTCTTCCTCCATAAAGAAAGGGGCTAATGTACTTACTGTTAAGTGTTGGTATTACACGTAAATGTATGTGAAGCCTTTAGAATAGTACTGACATCTGATAAACATTAAAATTATTGAAGGAGGGAGGTAGAGGTTCTGTGTCAGGGAGAATTAGAACAGCATGGAGGAAAAAAGCAAGGGAAGCTGGCATCTGTCTATAGACACTTGTGAGTGGAAGAGAAGACTACTTGCTTGGAAGGGGTGTGTCAGTTGGCCCAGAGATGGCAGGCAAGGGCTGTACTATTGCCCAGCAGAGGTACCCAGGGCTAGGCTTGATCCCCCTGAACCCTTGGCCCCCTCCCCTTCCTTCCTTTCTCCAGTCCGAAGTCGACACTGAGTACTCAGACCCCTTTGATGCCCAGCCTCATCCCCCACCCGCGGATGATGGCTACATGGAGCCCTACGATGCCCAGCGAGTCATGAGTGGTGAGTGAGCAGGGCCTGGGGGAAGGTGTTAGGGCCCCAGGTGGGAGTGGGAGTTGACCACTGTCCTCAACCTCCCAGAACTGCCAGGCAGAGGGGTGCAGCTGTATGACACTCCCTATGAGGAGCAGGACCAAGAGCCGGGAGATGGGCCTCCTTCAGGGCAGAAACCTCGACAGAGTCGGCTGCCCCAGGAGGATGAACGGCCAGCGGATGAGTATGACCAGCCCTGGGAGTGGAAGAAAGACCACATCTCCAAGGCATTTGCAGGTGCTTCTCTGACCCTGACCTCTGAATGCCTGCCTCCCTCTATTTTCTGCTCGGGTCACATCCCCTGTTTCAAATTTCAAGTAAATTCCCATCACCTGACACTTTGGTAGTGTGTTAATTCTCACTAAAGTGTGAATGACTGTTGGTCATAAATTCCTCTTCCTGCAAGAACCTGAATCTCCCTTGAAAACTGAAACCCCTTTTAGAGTGCAATGGAACGTACTCATTCTGCTCCGTATAGTGCAGGAATAGGCTTTGGTGTCAGACTAGACCTGAGTTTGGGTCACTTACTTGGGCAAATTACTTGATCTCCCTAAGTCTCAGTTCCCTTACCTGTAAAATAGGGATCATTCTAGTACCCATCCAACAGGGTACTTGTAAATTGAGTGCTAAAGTGCTCAATTATTCAGGAGCCATTAGGGAAGAGGGTAGCATTTCTTGGACTCAATTCCTAATTGAGTTGGGTAAGCTTGGATAAGTCTCTGAACCCCAATATTAAGGTCAGCTTTAAAAAATAAAATAACTTGGACTAGGAAGAGTTGTGCAAACCAAAATCTGCCCCAGAAGTTGTATGACTGTAAGGGAAATTGGGACACAGTGCCTCAGTCTGTCTGTCTGCATATTGGGAGTAATTTTCTAGCTCTATGACTTGGCCAGAATCAGGCAGAAGTTCCAACCCACCTCTCTAGCCACGCCCCCTGCTCTCTGATTTATTACTCATGGAACTACCAGCCCCTCTTTGCCCCTAGACTGATGAATGACCACACTGCTTTCTTCTGAAGCCCCCGGTTGGTTGCTTGTGTACCAGTCTTGCCCCCGCCTCAAACCCAGCCCCTCCTCTTTTGGATTCTAATAGGTTGCCCCAAGTTGGCACCGCCTTCCTACTGAAATTCCATTGGCTTGCCCCCTACCCCAGGTAAGCGGAACTTAACTCTTCTCTCTAAACCTCCTTGTCCAGTGCAGTTTGACAGTCCGGAGTGGGAAAGAACCTCAGGCTCAGCCAAGGAGCTCCGGAGACCCCCGCCCAGAAGCCCCCAGCCCGCAGAGCGTGTGGACCTGGCCCTGCCCCTGGAAAAACAGCCGTGAGTGGGGAAGCGAAAGATGGAAGAGCCCAGTTAAATCCCTCCCCACCCCATACCAGCCACAGATTCCTCAGACCAGGGAGGCTGGAGACACTTCGATTCATTCATTCACTTCGTTTGTTTCTTCAGCTAATCTTCACTGGGTGCCAGCGCCTGCTGTGGGCCATCTCGGTTCAAAGAATCAGATGGAGTTTCCATTACCTCTAGCGTCAGATTCTTGGTTCAAATCCTTTCTCTGTATCCTTTGGCTGTGTGACCTTGGGCAAGTCACTTAACTTCTCTGAACCCCGGTGTTCATCACCCCCAAGACAGTGCCTGCTTCAAACAGAATAAAAGGGGATTTCCTCCCTGCCCTTGACTGGGACTTCTAAGCCAAAGACACAAAAGTCATTCTCACCGCCACGAGATTTTATGATGACAGTGGGGGGAGCAGGATTGTGAAGGGGTCCAAACTTTAGGCTAGGGTGAAGCTCCCAAGCTGGGAGGGGCTGGATGTTCTCTGTGTCTCTCCAGCCTAGTCATTCCTGGAGGAGCTCCTTGAGCCTCTAGAGCCCAGCCCAGGGGTACTGGGGTGTGTTTATCATAGTCATTCTCAAACTCTTTGGGAAGTACAAAACTGCCTAATTCACGCTGAAGCACAGGGTATTTTCTTTCAATACAAACAACTGGTGCTTATCTATCTTTGACACCTTGCTGGCACTGCTATCCTCTCTTTCAGCGCATTAAAAAAAAAATTAAACAATGGTACCGGTGGGTGGGGATACAGGTTGTGGCGAATCTCATGAAAGTGTTATGCAAGTGATTGGAGCTGAGGGATTAGGGAGGGGTTGAGAACACTTGGGGACCCAGCTGAGGGAGATTAAAGATCAAGGTCAGGCGTACGTGTTTAATTGAAAGGAGCAGCTCCAGATTGACCTCGGCTCAGCTGCCTCCCAGAGGAAAACCTTGTCTGCCTGAAAACTAGGCTCCTCTTGAGAAATCCAAGGGAATTTTTCTCACTTGTTTGCCTGGACGTCACAAGTCCTTGAATGAGCTGTACCTGCACTCAGCCTCAGGGTGTGTTGGAAGGGGGATCGCCCTTCAGGAGACATCCATCTCCACCCGCTAGGTGGTTTCACGGCCCGCTGAGCCGGGCAGATGCGGAGAACCTCCTGTCGCTCTGCAAGGAAGGCAGCTACCTCGTGCGGCTCAGCGAGACCAGCCCCCAAGACTGCTCCCTGTCCCTCAGGTGAGACCCCAGCCCCCTGAAGGGATAGAGGGTCACAGGACTGCATGCTTTTGACTATCATGCTTTCAGTTGAATTCAGTGGGAGCAGAGAGGTGTGGCTCCTACAGCCAGTGGGCGGGACTTTCAGGGCTCATGGATGGAGTTTTCAGGCCAGTGGTGGGACTTCTGAGGAGGCAGGCACCAGTGTGGTTTCCACTGAGAATGAGCTTACTGTCACTAGAGGTATGTAGGAAGACAGATAAGAGGCCATTCAGTAGATCTAGGACTTGAGTGAGGTGGGGAACTAGGGAGTCCCTTCGGATCCCCCTCCAGCCCAGAAGTTGAAGTACATCCATTTGTATGCGTCCAGGGCCAGAATCTCAGAGTGTAGAAATCTCAGTCTGAGACTTCAGTTCTACGTGCTTCTCTGCCTAAGATTCTAACTGTCTGATTATAAAACCCTCCTAAGAGTCTACCAGACATCTGAGTGTGAGATTCCTAGAAGGTCAGGGTTGAAGAGGGTTTGGAACCAGGTCCATATCCTGCCTCTGCCACTTTGTAGCTGTGTGACCTCGGCTAAGTCATTCAACCTCTCTGGGCCTCGGTTTCCTCAGCTGTAAAATGAGCATAATAATAGCATCGACGTCTTTATAATACTGTGATGATTACATGGGAAAATGAAACAAAACAAAAACGTGACAAAGCATTAAGAATAATGCCTAGGAAACAGGAAGTGCTTAATTCATATTAATAATGATGATAAAATAATTTCCAGATTCTCTCTCATTCCCCCCACCAGAGATGGAGAGAAAGGAAAGGGACCCTAGACTGAGGGTAACTAGCGAGGAGCCCACGACAGGTAGCAAAAGGAGTCAGGAGGTTTGGAGAGAAAGTGCCTTCCGTGTTCCCGGGGAGGGACCTCCACCTCGTAGGAGCTCCAGCCTGCCTTGTTTGGGGACAAGCTTGGAAGGGTTCCCTGCAGTGGGGAACTAGCCGGCAGCTTGACGTCAAGTGGCTGTTAACCAGAAGTATTTTGGAATGCCAGCCCAGAGCTCCTGGGCTCCACGAGGTGGTGACTTGAGGGTTGGAGAGTGTGGGTGCCTCCTCTGACCCCTCTCCTCCAGGAGCAGCCAGGGCTTCCTGCATCTGAAGTTCGCACGGACCCGAGAGAACCAGTTGGTGCTGGGTCAGCACAGTGGCCCCTTCGCCAGCGTGCCCGAACTGGTGCTCCATTATAGCTCCCGCCCGCTGCCCGTGCAGGGCGCTGAGCATCTGGCCCTGCTGTACCCAGTGGTCTCACAGACCCCCTGACCGGGAGCCTCAGCCTCCCGCCTTGGGCTGCAAGGACCCAGAAACACTGGCTGCAAACGTTGGAGGTCTTTCCAGCCCTGGAGGAGGCTAGATGGAGACACTCCCTGTCCCTCAGGCCCTGGGTCCTCATCAGAGTCGCCCTGCTCGGCCCCCTTCTGGGTTCTATGGCCCAGAATGGTGTCTGGAAACCCTCCTCTGGCCTGGAAAATAAATAAGTTATTGTATGTTTCAGGTGTCCTTTCTGGGAGATGGGGATCTCAGCCCCTCGGAAGGAGGAGGGGAGACAGACCCTTGGAGGGGGAAGAGCACCCCCAGCCCCTGGTTTTGGGGTACGGAGCTGGGGTTGGTGCCTGAATGGCTCACAGGGAGGGACCAAAACTCGGAGAGCTGGAGACAGGCAGGGAGAGAGAGATATGGAGGCAGATAAAAACCCGGAGAGAGCAGAGACCTACAGACAAAAAAGATGGAGACACCAAGGGGCCAAGGCTCTCTGGCCAACCCCACCCCCACCCCGCTCCTCCTCCCCATCCCTGTGGGTGGCCACCGGCTGATGCAGCTGCAGAAAGGACATCTGTCCCCATGGAAACAGCAGAAGGGGGGAAGGGAGCCAGCCCAGCTGGTGTCACTTCAAGGTGACAGTCGGACAGGGACCCGGGACCGATAAATGCCAGGAAGCCCCAATCTCCCCACTCACTGCCCCCTCTCCCTTCACCCCCCCCACCGCACCGGACTCGAAGCCTGCCTGTGGGGAGATACCAGTTGGGGAGGGGGAGAGCTTTCAGCTAAGGGCACTATTCAGAGACTAGGGACATCACTTCTCTGCTAATTGGACATGTCCCTCCAAGGATAAGAGGAAGGAAGCTGGTGAGTCGTCAAAGAGCCCTCACCACAGTGGTCCTCTGAGGCCCCCCCCCAGATGACTGATCTCTTCAGCATTCCCAAATTGCCACAAATCCTGGCTTTGCTTTCTTTACAAGCTTTTATTTGGTGTTCTGGGGGCAAGGGAGAGGTCCAGCCTCACAGAGATAAGGATGGGGGTCTCAGGCTGGGCTACTGGACTCCCTGATCCCCTTGGAATCAGTCACAGCTGCTGGGGGATCCTCTCTGGGTCTAGGGGTTCTGATTCCCCTTCCCACTCCCGGGAATGCTCTTGGCCTTGGCTGCCCAGAGGAGCCTGGGCCAGGAGAGACTCTGACTGTAGAGATGGGGGGACTGGGCCTGGGCCTGGGGCAGGATTTGGGAGCTAGATGCCGCTTGGGGGTGGGGGGCTGGGGAAAAGAGATCAGATAGAAGCTTTGGCTATTCTCATCCTCCCTGGGGATGTCCAGCACCTTCCCCTCCACAGACCATGCCTCACTCTTTTGGGGGGTCTTCCGGGGCCGGTATAGGACGTTGCTGTAGACTGGATTCCCTGCATTGGAAAGCGGAGGGTATGACACCAAGAGGGGACAGTCACTTAAGAGAGCCTGGCCCGCTCCAGCTCACTTCTGGGGGCTTTGTCTATACTTCTGAAAAACATGGGTGTAGGGACCAGGCTTCTCCATCTATTCCTCTTCTCTGCCCCTCCAGCCCCACCCTCCCCACTTCCAAAAGGGGCAGGTATGGAAGCCAGACAGGGATGTAGTCTATCCTCTCGCAGCTGCAGTTCCCGCCTCCGCCACCCGGGGGCGGAGTCGCCAGGGGATGTCAGCGCCCGTGGGAACCGTCTGCCCTCCGCGACGCTGCCTGCGCGGCTCCCTACCTGCGTCCGTGTGCCGGCGGCGGCGGCGGCGGCCCCAGATCCAGGCGCCCAGAGCGAAAGCGGCCACAGCCACAGCCCCCGTCACCAGCAGCGCGAGGAAGAGCCCTTGGAGGGGAGGGAAGGTTGTGGGTGGTCCGACGGGGGGCGGGGCTAGAGGAGGGACACGTGGGCGGAGCTCACCTGAGAAGCTCTGGTCCAGGTTCAGCGGCGAGCCGTCTGCAGAGAAGAAACCTACGTCTCAGGGGTGCTCACCTTTGAGTCCAGCTTCCTGCACCCCTTCAGGGTAAGAGTCCCTCTACCCCTTATGGGACCTCAGGGTTCCTGCCCCTGCCGTGCTGTGTGAGTTTAGGGAAGTATTTGCTGTGAACCTGTTTCCTCTTCTGAAAAATGAGACTAATCATTACTGTTTTGCTGAGTTATTGTGAAATAACTGCCAACAGGACTTTTTCATCGTGAGCCCCATTGCTCCCATAATAGTCTACACCACTCCCATCACAAACCTTATCATCCCCCCCATGAGTCCCATCGTCCTCACCATGAACTTCATCAACCCCACCATGAGCTCCATCCTCCTGGTCATGGGACCCATCATCCTCATGGCTCCTGTTTTTTGAGCCTCAGAGAGCCTGAGTCACTTGCCTGGGGTCGCACACCCTGCTTTGAGCAAAGGCATTGCTCCCCTCAGCTCCCCCACCACTTTCACTGTTTCAGAAAACAAACAAACAAAAACTTACACTGGCCTGAACATTTGAGTCTTGCTGAATAATCAGCACCACAGACACAATAATAACCACTTCTGTTTATTGAGGACTTACTATGTCCCAGACCCTGTAATAAACTCTTCCGGTATGCTTCCTTTAAATTCAACTACTCTGATGAGGAAAGCACTATAAGCTGTATTTTGATAACTAAGGAAACAGGCACAGAGGGGTCAAGTTACTTGCCCAAGGTCACACAGCAAGTGAATAGCAGAATGGGCATGTGCTTTTATATTTTAAATTATAATTATAATTGACATGAATCCCAGCCAGAGGCTCCTTCTTCTGTGACTGGAATGAGTCCAGGTGCCCCCAGCCCCTTCATTCTGCAGATTCTAAAGCTGGCAGTGGTCCCGGGGTCGGGGGGCTGCCAAGCAGCTGTTCAGGGGTGAGGAAGCCAGCTGTGTGGAGCTGGACCCGTGCCCGCCCGCTCCCACTCCCTCACAGCTGCCAACAATTCACAACCTGGTGCCTCTGCCACCCCGCCTCTGCTAATTGGTAATTGGCCCCTTCGTCACTTGGAGGGATGGGGGGCAGGCAGGACAGCCATAACACACCGCCTTGGAGGCAGGCAGTGGGTGGGTCCTGCCAGCTGGAGAGACAGGGACTTCGGAGGTGGGAGCCTGCGGGCAGTTCTCCGTTCTGCCTGATAGGGGCTGGGCATGGACACAAGGCCCTCCAGAACCTCTGAGAAAGCAGGACCCTATCTGGGTCAGCTTGGGTCTCCCGCCTCATTTAGGGTTTAGCCCATGAGGGGGTGTCAGGGAGTCGGAGAAATGTGTGGCTGGGGCTCCCAGGAAAGCTGGCAGCACCCCTGGCTTGTGTGTGTGGCTTCATCCTCTGTAAACCAAGGCAGCTGCAGGTGGTTTAGCTGATCCGGAAAGTTTCTGCCAGCCTTGAGAGTCAATGGCTGTCGAGTCTCGATTCTGGAATTCTAGAATTCTTTCCTCTTACACACTCTGAGACTGCAAAATTCTCTAAGCGCCTGTCTATTCAAAGTACTTACGATACTACAATTCTAAGATTCTAGAATCATCCATTCCTTTATTTCAGTGTTTCTCAACCTTTTTTCATTATCACCCCCACTAAGGAGACTTTTTAAGACTCTTAATTTGTTCCCCCATGAAATTTTAATATCACAGATATACTGAAATCTGTTTATCTGCATGTCTGTGCTTTATGTATAAAAAAAGTAAGATTTTCTTTGCTCCCCCAAAACCAATTTTTGCCTCCTTAAGAGTGGTAGTCCCCATTGAGAACATATGCTGTAATTCTGGGGGCCTGGAATTCATGTCCCTAGCATTCTAGAACTGAGAGATTCTATTTGTAGTTTAAGATTCTGGAATTGTCCTAGGCACAATAGAAATGTGCCCATAAGTTGACCAAAAGACAAGTTCTAGGTTGTTAAATAAAATATGAAAGCAGTCAAAATAGATTTACGCTGTTAGAAGTCGGGATGGTGTGAGAGGGGCATGAGGATGGATCTGGGGGGGCAGATATGTTTCTTGAGCAGGGTGATGGGTACCTGGGTGTGCTCAGGTTGGGAGAATACATTGCTATGGTTTGCATACGTGCCTCCAAAATTCACAGGTTGAATCCTAACCCCCAATATGATGGTATTTGGAGGTTGGGGCTTTTGGGCCGTGATTAGAGAATGAGGGTAGAGCCTTCATGAATGGGGTCAGAGCTCTTATATAAAAAAAGACCCCAGGAAGCACCTCCACCCCTTCCGCCACATGAGGACACGGCGAGAGGGTGCAGGCGATGAACCAGGAAGAGGGTTCTCACCACCACACGACCCCGCTGCTTTGATCTCAGGTTTCCAACCTCCAGAATTATGAGAAATAAATCTGTTGTTTATAAGCCACCCAACCTGTAGTATTTTTTTATAGCAGCAGCTGAACTAAGACGTCCATTGAGCTGGCTGCGTCTGGCATGTACATTTCTCTGTGTGTAGGATATACTTGAATAACACGTTTTATGGGATTGTTTTGACTCAAAATCCAGAATTATATATATTCAAGAGTCTTTATGAGTGTGATATCCTGGAACAGGGCTCAGCAAACTACATCCTGTGGGTCGAATTTGGCCCACTGCCTTTTTGTTTAAATAAAGTTTTATTGGAACCCAGGCCTGCCCATTCTTACATGTACATCTATGGTGAATTGCATGCTACGAGGGCAGAGTGGAGTAGTTACGACAGAGACTATCTGGTGTACAAAACAAAAAATATTTACCAGGTGGCCCTTTACAAAGGAAATTGCCAAGCCCTAGACTGGAATTGTAGGTTCCAGTGTGTCTTTGGTACTGTCACCCAGAATTTGATGTTCTTGCATTTGTAGACTCTCTGTTCCTAAGAATCTGATTGGGAGAATTTGTGTTTCTAGGAGTCTGAGAGTCTAGAGTCTTAAGATTCTAGGAGTTCCAAGCCCCGGGCTTGCCCCCCCTCGCTCTCATACCTGCTTCCTCCACTAGGAGCTGCGTCCCGTTGCCCTGGGCCTCCTCCAACTCGGGGATCTCCATGGTCACCCAGCACACGTAGGACCCGCTGTCATTGAGGCCTACACGGTCCAGCTGCAGGGTGAGGTGGCCAGGTGGCCACCAGGAGAGCCGTCCCCAGGGCCCACACACCCCCACACTGAGACTGCTGTTGGTGATGTGTGTCTGGCACAGAGTGTCTCCGTCCTTGGTCCACTCGATATGGAGCCGCTCCCAGGCCGGGGCCTGTACCACCTGGCAGGCCAAGGTCACTCGGCTGTCCTGACTCACCTGCAGCACCTTGGGTGCCTGCTGCACACTCAGGCCGGTGGCTCCTTGCAGGGCTGGGGAACAGAAGAGGTGAGTGAGCCCTTTTTCAGTACGTGTGTGAGTGTGAGACTTGCTCTGCTAGCCGGGCCACAGGGATGGGGCACGACCAGTCTGAAAGCTTGCCACCTGTGTGATCTTTGCAAGGTCGTTGCTTGCTGAAGCTCAGTGGCCTCATCGGTGGAATGGGTCTAAGTCTCTCGGCACTTGTGAGATTTCACGGTGGCCTCTATAACGTGTCCAGCTCTCAGCCACGTAGATATCACCTCATGTGTGCCAGACCCTGTTCTGGATACTGTGGACTCAGACACAGAGGTGACTGAGATAGACAAAAATCCCTACCCTCATGGAGCTGACAGTCTAGGGGGAGAGAGAGGCACAGGAAGTCGTGAAGTGAGAATCATGATGGAAGAAAGGAATGGTGAGGAGCAGCAGAGGATAAGGATGAGGTAGGAGGGTCTACTGAGTGACAGTGGTCAGGGAAGGCCTCTCCCAGGAGGCGACGTTTAAGCAAGGATCTGAATGGTAAGAAGTAGGCAGTTATGGGAAGGAAGGAAGATATGGAGGAAGAAGCACTCCAGACAGAGGGAATGGCCTGTGCAAAAGTCCTGAGGCTGGACTGTGCCTGGTGAGTTGGAGGAACAGGGAGGGAGCCCCTGTGGCTGGAACAGAGTGAGCCAGGGGGAGAGAGGAAGGAAATGGGATCAGAGAAGTTGGCAAGGAATGGCTTATAAGAGGCTTGCCGGCCATAGGGGTCGGGTGCTGCAGAGGTAGGGAGGTGGGGGCGGGGAAACAGGAGCAGTTTACTTTTTAATATACGAGTGACGGGAAACCAGCGGAGCAGGGAGGAAATGGGGTCCAATTTAAGTTGACTGCTGTGGTAAGAACAGATATGCCGTTGAGGATATCGGGGCTGCTGGGAAATGAGGGTCCAGGAGAGCAGTAGTTGGGGCCAGACCCTCAAACAAGAGATCAGAGTCTGAACAGATTTTGAAGGTTGCCCCTGGAAGAACTACAAGAAGAACTGAATTGGGAGAGAGGGATGGTGGCAGGTTTCCAAGGTTTTAGCCCGAGGGACTACGTGAACAGCAATGGCTTTGTTCCAAGATGAAGGACACCGAGGGAGAGGCAGGGCTGGGGGAAAGAAAGAGTTTGTTTTCAGCCAAGAGAAGTCAGGAGCGCCTGTGAGACTCCCCAGAGGGGTGAATTTGTGTCAAGTTCCTGGCATTTGGGATGCCATTGCAGCTGAAGCTAGAAAGAGGAGATCTGGGCAAGAGTGTTCTGGGCAGAGGGGACAGCACGTGCAAAGGCCCCGGGGTGGGATCAGGTTTGATGTGTTGAGGGAAAAAAGAAAAGAGAGAGAAGTCAGCAACTGGACCCCAGAAAGAGAGGGAATGCAGGGGATGGTGGAGACACGAGATGCCAGTGGGGCCGGGTCACACAAGACTTACCTGCAGATTGTGGTGTGAATGTTATTCTAGGGGCCCCCTCTGGGGATCCTTGCTAGAGTCCTTCAATCCTGGTAAAGTTCTGAGTATCAAGGAGAGAGACGGAGCCTATCTGGCACAGCGGAGAGATTAAGGTTTGCAGGGGCTCCGAACTGGACGGGCAGGCAGCTGGGGCGATGGACCCCAAGAAGATGGCAACAGAGGGAAGGGAGGACCAAGTACTCACCCCGGAGCTGCACCAGGAGGACCAGCACTATGCCCGGGGACCCCATTCCTGGCCCATCAGGTCCCCCTCTCCTGGGTGGCTCCCCACCACCTCCACTCCCCTTCCTATTTGACAGACTTCCTGCCACAAAGGCATATGTGACACTCCACCCCTGCCACAGGGGCGCATGTGACACCTGGGCCAGCCAGCAGATATCCGGTGGCCACGGCTTCTTGGGGCTCCACTTCCTGTCACCTCGTGCCTCAGTTTCCTCAAAGGTTTTTTTCCCTAATCTGAAAGGTGGTATACACATGCGATGGAGATACTGTGAGGGAAAATCTTTCTGAAAGACTACATAAAC
This sequence comes from Vicugna pacos, assembly GCF_048564905.1. Taxonomy (NCBI): domain Eukaryota; kingdom Metazoa; phylum Chordata; class Mammalia; order Artiodactyla; family Camelidae; genus Vicugna; species Vicugna pacos. The sequence goes on along the minus strand of NC_133008.1, from coordinate 29,957,511 downwards.
TCGCCTAGGTTGGGGGGACACACTGGAAGGGCAGGTAAAGCAAGGACTGGGGAGGGGAACAGATGACACGGGCCTGAGCAGAGGACAGAAAGGCAGAATCCCAGCCTCAGTTATTTTGCCCCTAAGATGTCTTCTTTTGAGGTTCAGAGAAATGGATTTCTGCTGATGACTTTGAGTCCTGCGGCAGGTAGGGGCGTTCCCCTACCCCCACAGTCTGGGGAGAAGTTTGGGGGCCCAGTTGAGGGGGTTCATAGGCTCTAGACTTTCTCCCAGCCCTGCACCCATCACAGCTGGCAGTACCCAGCCCCGGAGGAAGAGGAGGTGGCAGATTCCTGGGCCTCAATGTCTCACCTCAGACCACAGTGTGACCTCCTTTTTCAACTAGAAAGAAGAGGGTCAGTGTTCTTCACAGAAATGTTCCTGTCAACCACAGAGAAGTCCCTCTGGTGGCGCTCTGCCCACACCTCCCAAGTAGGTACACACAGCTTCCCAGCCTCCTGCTGCCCAGGCCTCCCCCCTCCTTCAGACTTTCAGGAAGGACTTTTTGTCTTTTAGGTTATTTATTTATTTAATTTATTTTTAACGGAGGTCCTGGGGGTTGAACCCAGGACTTTGTGCATGCTAAGCATGCGCTCTACCAGTGAGCTATAGCCCCCTCCCCAGAAAGGACTTTCTGAAATTCCACTCTTCACCTGTCCTCTGCAAGGGGTGATGCTGGAGATCATGGATAAAGTCAGCCCCAGCTGACAGGCTAGACAGAGCTGGACATTCCTAGGACAGGCAGACATTCCTAGCCCTATGGATTCTGGGCAGGCAGAGAGGCTTCTGGAGATGTGAGCATCTGGGGCTTTGTGGGATGTATAGGAGTTCAGTTGTGATGTAGGGAGGGAAAGGCAGCATTGGTAACTGAACAACTGCTTAGGCAAAAGACTTTAGCTTTTCAGTAAATGCAAAGCGTGAATAGTCAAGGGCCAGATCTTGGGGTGGATGTGTGTGTAGGGCTGGGGTGGGTGGGTTGCTGTGGAATTCCAGTTTGATTAGCAGCCAAGAAGTTGCTTGGGTGAACGCGTGGATTAACTGAGGCACTAGGAGTACTAGGGATGGGCTCGAGGTCACATGGCAGTTGAACCCAGGCATCTTGACTCTCAGTTCCGGGCTCTCTCCACCTCAGACATCATTAGCAATATTGCCTGGTGAGACGCATGCTCTGGGGGTCCCGGGTCTCGGGGACCCCAGCGCAAAAGGACTACATTTCCCAGCCTGCCACAACGGGCGCGCCTGCGCGCAGCGGCCAGTGATGGAGCGCTGACTGGGGGCGCGGCAGCGGCGGCGAGGGCTCGGCGGGCCATTGGCTCCCGGCAGCGGCAAAGGCAGCCTGGGGACTAGAAGGGCGAGTAGGACCCGCGGGCCGGGCAGGAGAAGACCTGGGTTGCAGCCATGGAGCACCAGAAGGTGAGACCGAGGCGGGGCGAGGCGGGGCCCGCAGCGAGGGTGGACGATGGAAGGGGACCAGGTGATGCCGCAGCGCCCTCCCCGCACCCCTCTCAGCTGCTGTGCGGCCGAAGCCCCTCCCCGCCGCAACCCTGCCCGGATCTAGCCCCCATTCTGGATGCAGCCCCCGACCCTCGCCGCGACCCCACATCATCTTGGCCTGGGTTCAGGCGCATCCCCTCCATGTTCCCCTCGCCCGCCCAGTATCCCAGACCCAGCCTTGACTCCATCCCCTATGCCTTCCACTGGGGCTGCGGACCAGGTGTCCCGGTCCCCGCCCCACCCTGGAGGACGCCCCGTCAGCTCAGCACAGGTGACCCCACTGATCTCGCCCCGCGTGGAAAAGGACCCATCCAAGGCCTGGGTAGGGCCCCAGGCCCCAGTAGGATCCTCCCACGCCGCCTCTTTCCCTCCGGGCATCCCCGACCCCAGGCCTCCAGGCCCTTCTCCACTTATCGGGTCTTCCTCATCCCCTTCCTCAGGTACCTCCTTTCTCCTTGTTAATCCTGCCTCCCAGCATAACCCCTTCCCCAGAAGACCCTGCGTTCTGCAGGCAACCGTTTCCTCTGGAGTTTTTTTCCCCAAGCTAGCCCCTCACCCCAGGTCACGCCCCGCCCTCAGAATATAGGTACCTGGTTAAAGGCATTGTGCTCAGGCAGACCTGGCTGGGCCCCAGGGTCTGTCCTTTCCAAGACGCTCTCTTGGAGCCTCAGTTTCCTCCCCTGTGAAATGGACGTACTCACAGAGCCCCCCCCCCCCCCCCCCCGCTCTGTGAGGAATGTAGGGCCAGAGCTCCGCCCAGGCCCTGCCGGGGGCAGGTGCCCAAGCTCATTGGCAGGATAGCCCCCACATGCCCTCCCTGGATCCCTGGAGGGCAGAACAGGGAGCCTCAGGTCAGGGGGCCCGGCCAGGCAGGCTGGGGGGCTTCCCTGTGTGTGTGTGTGTGTGTGTGCTTCCCTGGGGCAGGAGGCTCTGCGGAAGATCATCACGACGCTGGCTGTGAAGAATGAAGAGATTCAGAGTTTCATTTACTCCCTCAAGCAGATGCTGCTGAATGTGGAGGTGAGGAAGGCAGCCCCCGGGAGGGAGGCGGGGAGGGGCAGCCAGAGGGGCTAACCCGATGCTGATGTCCACGGGACTCTGGGCTTGGCTGCCACATCCAGGCCTGTATCCCCACCTGAGCACTGGTTTGCCAGTCCTGGCCATTCTGACCCCATGACATCTCTCCAAGGCAAACTCGGCCAAGGTGCAGGAGGACCTGGAAGCAGAGTTCCAGTCCCTCTTTTCCCTCCTGGAGGAGCTGAAGGAGGGCATGCTTATGAAAATAAAGCAGGACCGCGCTAGCCGCACCTATGAACTGCAGGTATGGGGGGCAGGCTCTCTCTAACCCCTGCCCAGGCGCCATCCCCCACTGGACCCCTCACACCCAGCAGAGCCCAGCCGGCCTCAGTGTCTTCCTCCAGACTTGCTCTTCCTCCTGTGCCCCTTCCCAGAGATGCCCCCATGTGTCCCCAGTGTCCAGAGCCAGACCCTCCAGGGGTGCTGGCCTCACCTCCTCTTTTCCCTGGGCTCTTCCCAACCTTCCTTGGCCTCCTGCTCTTCCCCTTAATCCCCTCTCCCACCCCCCCACCCCTCCTTTCAACGGCCCTGCCCCTACATCTGGCTATTCCTCCCCTCCCATCCTCACCCAGCGCTTCTAATTCCTCAGCCCTACCGCCTGGTCCCCCAGATCTGACGGCATCACTCCTTACCTGATCCCCCCCATGGCTCCCATGGGGTCTCAGATAGCAAGCTGGGGTCTCTGGGGCTGCATTAGAACCTCCTGAGCAACTTCCTGACATCCCAGATTCCCATCCCCAGGGAATGTAGCGCCCTGGGCTCAGGTGGGGCCGGGCATGTGTGATCCCCAGGTGATTCGGATGCCTGTCAGCAGAGAGGCCCAACCTCCCCCCAGCCTCTGTCTCCCACCTGGAGTTGGAGAAGGGCGTGGGACCCGGGGACCCGCAGGCAGTGGGGGTCCCTGGGAAGGTTTGATGTGGTGGGATGAGGTGTCTCTTCCCTCGGTGCCATGAACCTGTAGAACCAGCTGGCTGCCTGCACACGAGCCCTGGAGAGCTCCGAGGAGCTTCTGGAGACGGCCAACCAGACCTTGCAGGCCACAGACAGCGAAGACTTTCCTCAGGTGGGCACTTGGGAAGCCAGACTGCTAGGGCTGCCGGACACAGCGTGGAGCACCCGGATACATTCACATTTCAGATCAACCACACGTCGTTTTTTAGAATAAGAGAATAAGTATGGCCCATGAAATATTTAGTCTAAGTATGTCCCAAAGATCACCTGGGACATCCTTACACTAAAAAAAATTTATTTGTGGTTGATCAAAAATTCAAATTTAACAACAAATAATTTTTTAGTATGAGTATATCCCATGCAAATGTTTAGTGTAAGTATCTCCCAAGTGTTACATGGACATATTTATACTAAAATACTTATTCATTATTTATTTGAAATCCAAATTTAACAACGAATAGTTTCTTAGTAACATACTGCAAGCAATATTTTGTATGTCTGAAATACTGGATGGGACCTACTTATACTAAAGAAATCATTTATTGTTCATCTGAAATTCAAACTTAACTTGGCATCCTGTATCTTTATTTGCTAAGCTAACCGACCTTATGTCCTGGGCACTGGCCAGAAGGCAGAGGTTGGAGTGGGAGCCTGTCTTTGCCCCCCGCCCCTTCGGGGCACGCCGGGGGCTCTGCCTCAGGGCTGGGCACCTGCCCCCCCCCGGCTGGCCGGCTGGGCATCGTCTTCCTGTCTGCATAGTGGCTTTCTAATCCAGTGAACAGAACTCTTTGGATTTTATTCTGTTCCTCTTTCTAGGCTGCCAAGCAAATCAAAGATGGGTAAGATGCTGGGATCTGGCACCCATGCCAGTGCCCCACCCTGGGTGTGAAGGTGGGGACGCCCAGGTGAGGGTCCCTCGGCCCAGAGCCCTGGACCAGAACAAGGGGGAGGGGGATCCCTACGCACACCTCAGAGAACTAGGCCTGGGCGTCCACCTCCTTCCCTGCAGTGGGCAGGCTGCTTCCACCTCCTTCCCTGCAGTGTGACAATGGCCCCTGCCTTCCGGCTGTCACTGAAAGCCAAGGTCAGCGACAACATGAGTCACCTCATGGTGGACTTTGCACAGGAGCGGAGGATGCTGCAGGCACTCACGTTCCTGCCTGGTGAGAGGAAAACTCACTGGAGGGCCAAGATTACAGGGAAATAGCCAGGAGTCTGGGGGGGCCCTGAGGCAACGCCTCGAGCAAGGATGACAACCACTTGTGGAACCTCCAGGAGGCCCTGCTTCAGGGGTGGAGCCCTGGGAATGCCCACCCCCAGTGGGTGGAGCCACGGGGGAAGCCACAACCCTGGCTAGTACCACAAGGAGGCCTCACCCCTGGGTGGAGCCCCGAGGAAGCCCCATCCTGTTACCGAGCCCTGAAAAAAGCCTCGCCTATCAGGGGTGGAGTCCCATGAAGGCTGCACCTCCAACTGGTAGAGCTCTGGAAACGTTCTTTCTCCAAATAGTGGAATCCAGAGAAGGTCCAGACATTTGTTGGTTGAACTCAGAGAAAGCTCTTCTCCATTCCCTACCCTTTGGTGAAGCCCCAAGGAGGCCCCAGAATCCAGAGGGGTTCCCCCAACCCTGGGATCCTGAGGAGACCCCACCCCGAAGAAGGTCTGTGTGTGGGCGGGGTTACAGCAGGGCCTGGCCCTGCAGGCCCAGTACCCTAACACCACCCCATCCTCTGCCCTGGGCAGTGCCTAGCGCCCCCGTGATCGACCTGGCCGAGTCCCTGGTGGCCGACAACTGTGTAACCCTGGTGTGGCGCATGCCGGACGAGGACAACAAGATTGACCACTATGTGCTGGAGTATCGGCGGACCAACTTTGACGGCCCGCCCCGCCTCAAGGAGGACCAGCCCTGGATGGTCATCGAGGGCATTCGGCAGACGGAACACACCCTGACCGGTAAGGGCAGCTCCGGGCTCCCGTTTCTGCATCCATCAGCCGGGGCTCGTGGATGATCCTCAGGGCTCACGGGGTGAGGACAGCCTGGCTGGACTGACTGGGAGTAGCAGAAGTAATAAGGAAAACACTACTGGCGGCCTCCACGCCACGTATTGAGGGCTTCCTCTGTGCTAAGCATTTTACCCACATGTAATGGGCATGCTTATTATCACCATTTTACAGACGAGTGAACTGAGGCATAGGGAGAGAGGGCATCCTCCATCCCTGTCATCTCTCTGACCCAGCGTTCATTCATTCATTCATTCTAATTTACTGAGCGCCTGCAGGGTACCAGGCACTGTCCTTGCAGTAGTGAGCAAAGTGGGTGAAACCTCCCCTCTCCTGGAGCTGGTGTTCTGAGGGTCACCGCCCCACGATATGGGGATTTCCTTGGCAGTTATAAGAAAGCAGAAAGCCAGGGGGAATCCATCCGGCTGGTAGGGGAGGGTCTGCAGGAGGGTAAAGTCAGGGGTCTCTAATGAGTTAAGAGGCCATCCTGAGCCGGGGGAAACCCTCATGGGCGGGGAGAGTCTCGCTGATAAGCTAAGTAACACCCCAGCGCTTGGACTGTAATCAGTCTGTTCCTTGTCTGTAATTAGCATGCATGGGTGACAACGAGTACGCTAACTGCAGGAAAGAAAAGCCACCGGCAGACCAGAGGGCCTGAGCTCTTGGTTTATTCTTTGCATGGGAATCAAAATAAACACATCCCATTTTTCCCCCAATCTTTTTTTATTGCGGGAAAAGACACATAAGGTAAAATTCGCCTTCTTAATCATTCTTAGTATACAGATCAGTTATTCAGTACATTCATAATGTTGTGCCACCACCATCCCCACCATCCATCTCCAGAACTTTTCATCTTGTGAAAGTGAAACTCTGTCCCCATTAAACACTAACTTCCATTCCCTTACCCCCAGCCCTTGGCACCCAGCATGCTACGTCCTCTCCCTGATTGTTAGTACTCATAAGCACCTAACATAGGTGGAATCACACAGAATTTGTCCTTTGGTGTCTGACTTATGTCGCTGAGCATCATGTCCTCAGCGTTCATTCACCTTGTAACGTGTGTCAGAGTCTCCTTCCTTTTTAAGGCTGAATAATATTCCACTGTATGGCTAGACCTCGCTTCCTCCAGTAGTGGCAACTTACATAACTAGGGTCCAAGACCAGGACCAGGACGCTGGCCTGGGTGCACTCCGCAATGCTGACTCACTTTTCACTAGTTTTACACGCACTCATTCACGTGTGTAATCCCATAGACAGTTTTATCCCATGTGTAAATTCATGTAACCACCACCCCAATCAAGGTGTAGATCTTCTCTATCATAGGCTTCCTGATGCATCCCTTTTACCCCTCTGGCCTTTTCCAAAATTCCTAGTGAGTGAATTCCTCAGGGCAGGAAGCTGAATCCCTCACAAAGACCTGCGATATTGATCATGAGGAATGCACTCACCTGTGTGAATCGCCTGTGTGATTATTTGCAATCCACCTACTATCTCGTTGATTGCTTGAGAGACAGGAAGGTTTGGGTTAAATGCTTGTAAGTGACATTCCTTGACTCATCTCATCCGCAGGAACCCTGCTCAGTGTGGGGAATGCGACTGCTGGTTTGCAGAGTGGGTGGTGGTCTTAGCTCTGGGGCAGTAGGTGGCACTAATGAGCAAACCACAGACTCCTCAGAGAAGGGATCCAAGGAAGGGTGAGGCAGTCTGGGTGGGCACCTGGAGGAGGTAACAGCCAGACTGAGGGCCAAAGGAGAAGTGGGGAGAGCAGCCTTCCAGGCAGAGGAACAGCCTGATCAAGGGCTCAGAGGCCAGAACACCAAGCCTTTGTGCCTGGAACTAGTTAAGTTTGCAGAGGGAACACCTGTGGGGAGAGGGGAGCGGAGGAATGGGGACTTTACACTGAGGGCAGGGAGAGCTATGGGAGGGTTCAGAGCAAGAGGTGCTGAGTGTTGCTGGAGAGGCCCAGAGAATGAACATCCTGCAGGGAATGCTTGAGGCAACTGGATGTGTGGTCTGAGCTAGAGGTTGGGCTATCGGTGCTGTGGGTGGGCAGATGGTGCCTGAAGGGTGAGAAGGGGACAGTTAGTAAAGTGAGATGAGCAGGGGTCCCAGACTGAGCCACCTGGACACTGAAGGGTACAGAGGAGCCTGCAAAGAAGACCAAGGCCGGGGAGGGTATAGCTCAAGTGGTAGAGCGCATGCTTAGCATGCACGAGGTCTGGGTTCAGTCCCCAGTACCTCCTCTAAAAATAAATGAGTAAACCTAATTACCCACCTCAAAAAATTAAAAAAAAAAAAGAAGACCAAGGGGGAGCAATCAAAGGGGGCGGCTAGGAGAGAGCAATGCCATGGCTGCCTAACTTCCATGAAGGAAAGAGTGCTCAGCCAGGAGATACTGCAACATGGGACTAACAAGGCCAGAGGAGGAAGATGGAGTGAGGCAGTCGAGGGTGGGGTGTGGACAGCTATCCAAAGAGGTTTAGCTTGAGGGGGAAGACAGATTGATTGTTGCCTTTATTTTTTTAAGATTAGAAGAAATTAATAAGAAAAAAGGACAGAAAGGGAGGGTGGGATCTATCCTAGTAGTAGGGAAAATCTTTAAGGAATCAGGCATGGCTAGATCCAGGGGTTCAAGCAAATGACTCGCTCAGCTCTGTTCCACACACTTACTGGCTTGAGGGGCTGCGTTCTCAAGGAGGCTTGCCAACTCACTGGCAAATTTTCCCAGGATGAGCTTCCTCCTAGCTGGCCAGCCCAGGGGAAAGGGGTACTCTGTTGGCTGTAATACCAGCCAGAGTCCCAGGGCAGATTATGATTGGCCAGTGTGGGTCATGTGCTTTTCCCTGGATCAATGGCTGTGACTGGCCCATAGGGTATCCTGATTGGCCAGCCTGGGTTGGGGGCAGAGCCAAGTCATCCATAGCCCCTCAGATAAATGAGGTCAAGGATGGTTTCTCAGGGATAAGATGTCATTTGCAAGGTGCTCCTTTGAATGAGGGGCAGTAGGATTACTGTGGGACACAGGGGGCCTCTAATCTATTGCTCAAAGTGAACAGAATGTTAAGATCCCTCTGTTGCCTCGTAGGTCTCAAGTTTGACATGAAATACATGAATTTCCGTGTGAAGGCCTGTAATAAGGCAGTTTCAGGCGAGTTCTCCGAGCCAGTGACCCTGGAGACACCAGGTGACTGGCTCCCATCCCTACCCCGGCTGTGACTCCATAACCCCTTACTCTCAGGGCCCCAGGGACTGCTGTCTAATGAGAATCTTCTATTCAGGGTTCTGTGGCCCTTTTTGTCCTGGTTGCCAGGAAGCTCAGTGCTCAGTCTACAGTTGATTCCTTAGCCTGAGTGTCTGGCATAAACTTGGTATTGTCCTTTGGTTTTTCAGTTAATTTATGTAGTTGATTCCGTTATACGTGGATGGTTTTCACACACACACTCACTCACTCACTCTCTCTGTCTCACTCACTCTCTTTTCCAAAAGATAGCTAACTGCTCTATAGAACTGGGAATGGAATGTCAGCAGTGAAGATAGATTTCTTAGCCTCCCAGAGTGACACATTTGTGTGTCCAGATAGGAAGTCCCTCTGCAGTCTAGCTTAACTGTGTCATGCTGTAGCCCAGCCCCTTTCCTGGGATTAATCCCCAGTGGATGTGTAGGGCAGCACAGTGGTTTGAAAAAGATTTCAGACCTGGGAGACCTTTAGGCAGCAAGCTCTTGGCCTTCACTCCTCTGGCCACATGTTCTGCCCCCTCCACTCTTCCCCATCTCATCGCCTGGTGTCTTTCTGCCTGTTGTCTCCATATCTGCCTCTGAGCCTTTGTCTATTGGTCTCTTTGTCTCTCTCTGTCTCTTAGTCTCTGTTTCTTTGTCTCTTTCTGTTCTCTTTCTTCTCTCTTTGTTCCTGTCATGGCCTGTCTTGGTCACTGTCTGTCTCTCTCTGTCTCTGTGTCTCCGGGTTTCCCCATCTCTGTGACTCCCGCGTCTGCCTGGCCCCAGCGTTCATGTTCCGCCTGGATGCGTCCACATCCCACCAGAACCTGCGGGTGGATGATCTCTCCGTGGAATGGGACGCCATGGGCGGGAAGGTGCAGGATATCAAAGCTCGCGAGAAAGATGGCAAGGGGCGGACGGCGTCTCCCGTCAACTCCCCAGCCAGGTAGCCTGCCCCCTCCCCTCCCTGAGTCTCTGGTGGAGGAGATCAAGCTGGACATGGACACACAGAGCCCAGTGTGGTCAAGGCTAGGGTGGAGGGAGGGACACAGAGCTGGGCGAGCCCAAAGAGTGAATGAAAGGAGGGGAGACTTTGAAATGGGTTTTGACAGTTGAATAGGAGTTTTGCAGATGAGGAAGGGCACAGGCATGTTCTGACATGAGAGGCCCAGTGTATGAAAAGAACCACGTACTGTCAAGGAATGATGAAAAGTCCATGGTGGCTGGGGTGGGCCAGGGAAGCCCTCCTATGGGGAGGTGAGTTCTGAATTGAGCCTTCCCCATCCCTGTCACCCACAGAGGTACTCCATCTCCCAAGAGGATGCCCTCGGGTCGTGGGGGACGGGATCGCTTCACAGCTGAGTCCTACACGGTACTGGGTAAGGAGAGGAGGAGGGAGAACTCTGGGCAGGGCCCTGATGGCGGGTGATGGGAGAGAATTCCTTTGGTTGGGGAAACCAAGGCAGCTAACAAAGATTCTGTGGGAATGGTCCCAATAATGTGTTATTGTGTCACTGGGGGAGTGGGCAGATTAGGGGATGAGGGATTACTGGGGGGAACCAAAGCATATGGATGCTGTGGACTGGGGAGTGGCTGGGCTCTGGAGGGGGGATTTCCCGGGGTCTGTGGAGTAGCTGAGACTCGAGGAGTAGCTAAAAATCAGGGAGCAGCTGGGACTTGGGGAGTAGCTGGAAAGAACAGTTGCCTTTGAGCAGCTGGGTTTGTGGAGGAGCTGAAGAAAGACGGGGGCTCCAGGAGGTGGCTTAGGGTGTGTGGAAGAGCCAGAAAGAGTCACTGAGTCTAAGCTGAGAGAAGGACTAGGATTAGAGGAGTTGTAGCATCGCAGGAGTGCCTGGACCCTGTGAAGGAGAAGCTGGAGTCCAAGGAGGGGCGGAAGTTTAGAGGGAATCACCAGCATCCAGAAGAAAAGCTTGAAAAAGAGGCTGGGGTATGTGAGGAAGCCAGTGTGGTCTGTAACATATGGCAGGTGTGGGTGGAGGATGACGAAGTTGAGGAGTAGCTGGTTTTTAGGGATAAATGAACACCTGAAGAGATGTTAAGGTTCTCTGGAGGGTCTGGATTTTCTTGGAAGCATCTGGGATTGGAGCAAGTTGGGGCCTGGGGAAAAAGCAGGGAATGGTGTGGGGGAGTCTGCAGAGTGGCCAAGAGTCAAGAGGGAGATATCTCACCCATCTGACCCCCAGGAGGAGCCCGGACTCGTGGTTGGGAGCAGCAGGCCTAGAGAAGAAATGTACTTGGAGACCTGTCCTGTGTCTTGGGGGGAGCTGAGGTCTTAGATGGAGATGAGCTGCCGTCTGGTGGGGCAGGAGTGTGCGGAGAAGCTGCAGCTCAGGAGTAGCTGGATCAGGGAGTAGCTGAGGTGGCCAGAATCTGGATCTGGACTCCAGGGAGGATGTGGACCTCGGGATAAGCTAAGGGTCTGGAAGAACCTGACCTCCACAAAGGAGCTGTGGGTGTGGGTAGAACCTAGATTCAGAAAGCAAAAAGAAGGGGAGTATCTCAGCATCCTGGGGAGTATCTGGACTGCAGGAGGACTGGCTCCCCGGGGCCTGTGGGATTATGTGGAGTCGGACAGGAGCAAGGTTTGGGGATTATCTAATCTCTGGGAAGAACTGAGGACAGAGGAGTATCTGAACATGGAGGAAGTTTCTAAGGCCTGGAAGTATCTGGAAGGACTAGCTCAGACTTATAGAGAATCTGAAAGGACTAGTTGAGGCTTGGGGAGTATCTGGACTTGATGAGTATCTGGTGGGAGCTGATGGAGCCTGGGAAACACCTGGAGGCACTAGCTGTGGTCTGGCTCCCCTTTCTGGAAGGGCACCTAGGACCCGATTCTACCTAGTCCCCCCGCCCACCTGTCCCACCCTACAGGGGACACGCTGATTGATGGCGGGGAGCATTACTGGGAGGTGCGCTACGAGCCGGACAGCAAGGCATTTGGCGTAGGGGTGGCCTACCGCAGCCTGGGCCGCTTCGAGCAGCTGGGCAAGACGGCCGCGTCCTGGTGCCTGTACGTCAACAACTGGCTGCAGGTCAGCTTCACTGCCAAGCACGGCAACAAGGCCAAGGTGCTGGACGCCCCCGTGCCCGACTGCCTGGGCGTGCACTGCGACTTCCACCAAGGTGACCCCCAAGCACCCCCCGGCCCATCCAGCCGCCTTGTCCACTGTCTCCCTGCCCTGACCCCTCTTACTGGTCCCCCTGTCACTCTCGCCCTCCCCCCAGGCCTCCTGTCCTTCTACAACGCCCGCACCAAACAGCTGCTGCACACCTTCAAGGCCAAGTTCACACAGCCACTGCTGCCGGCTTTCACGGTGAGGCCTCCTCTGTGGCCCAGAGATAAGAGGGGGTGGCGTGAGTGCTGGCCTCACTGCTGAGCGTCTCGGGTCCCCTCCCTGTCCCTCAGGTGTGGTGTGGCAGCTTCCACGTGACTACAGGCCTGCAGGTCCCCAGCTCTGTGCGCTGCCTGCAGAAGCGGGGCAGTGCCACCAGCAGCTCCAACACCAGCCTCACCTAGGCCCCCAGACCGCTCACCAGCTGGGCTGATTTGGGGGGGGGCTGCCTCCAGGCCTTGGCTGTTTCAGCCGGGCACTCTCCTCTCACTTGCTGCTTGGAGCCTTAACTCCTGATGGAGGTCACCAATGGGGAGCGGGCCCTGGGGTGGGCCCTTCTCCCCACCTCACCTCCTAATAAAGGTCAAACACTGGCCAGGCTGCGCTGTTGGTTCTTTGGGACTGGGTGGCCCTGGGTGTGCCCGGCCCTCTCTGGACCTCAGCTTTCTTGGCTGTAAAGCGGGCTTTTCTTTCAGGGTCAGGTGGCAGATTTTGCTGAGCTGAGGACCCCTGGGACTGAGTGGGGCCAGCTGTGGCCAGCCATCTGACGGACCCCCGCACTGCCCCACCAAGCCAAGCCAAGCCAAATACACGGGTCCTGGGGTCTCTGGAGCTTTAATTCTGGGAGGAGGGGTCTGCCTGACTGATGAGTCATGCTTGGAGGTTGGCCTGCTGGTCCCCGGTGCGCGCAGCTGCGTGCTCCAGCGCCCGCCTCCTTTGCAGTTTCTCTTCCAGCTCTGCTGTCACATCTGCCAACCCTGGGATGGAGGGTGGGTACCCAAGGCCTCAGTGACGCCAGGGATCCCCAGTTCAGGCTCTCTCCCCTTACGTGCACCCAGGACCACTGCAGAATTTCCAGGGCCCAGCACAAAATGAAAGTGTGTTCAATGGGCATGAAGCATTTCAACACAAACACAGCAGAGCATTAACCCAAGTGTGGAGCACTCCAGAGTGTGGCTCCAATTTGTGAAGCCCACCCTGCACTGACCCCTTACCTGTTGTAGGGGAGAAAACCTGTGCTGAGCTGACTGCCAGCTTCCTTGCCAGGACACTGTTGAGGCCTTTGGGCTCTGAGAAGAAGGCAGATGAAGGCTGAGGCTGGCCCTCCCTCCACTGGATGGGGGAGGGGCTGGGAGGAGGGACCCCCTACCTGGTTTGGGCATAACAGGTGTCTTTGGAGGCTTGGCCTGAAACTTGGCCAACTTCCTGGGCTTCTGGACAACTGGCCGACTAGGGGAAGGCACTGCGTGGACAAAGATATGGTGTGTCACATCCAGTTGTTAGCCTGTTTCCTGTCCCCAGCTCTCAGCCACCCCTGGTCCCCCACCCACCGTCCCCGTTCACGTAGTTGGCAGCAGGGTCATCTCCAATGGGGATCACATAGTTCTCATCCTGGTTCGGTAGTGGGGGCAGCTTGTTGTGGCTGGACACAGGTGTGATGGATGCAGGAGGCAGCTGCTTGGGGAGTGCAGGACCTGGTGGGAAACTGTGGTCACTGTCGGGGCCCATGTGGTACAGGGACAACTCAGGGTGGGTCTGTGTGCTTCTGTGAATGGGGATGTGTGTGTGCACACCCAGACAGGCATGCGTCCCTGTGTGTGAGTGTCTGTGCACATGCCCGTTTATGAATCTGTATGTTTGTGTTTGTAGCATCAATGTGTACACTGGGTGAATTTGCAGAAGTTGAATGCATGTAAAGGTTTTCTACACATGCGCCTAACCGTGTGTATACGTGAATGACACCGCGTGGGTACTGAGGTATGGCTTGGGTGCTTGTCGGTTTTGCGTGTACACGCATGTCTGTAAAGCTCTGAATTTGTGCTTGTGAATGGAATGTCTGCATTTGTGTGCCCACACGTGGTTTTGGCTTGCTCAAGGTATATATATATGTGCTACATGGAACTGAAATTGTGTGACGCCCCTGCTCATGCATGTGTGGAGCCATTGTCTGCATAGGAGCTGATTATGCAGGTGGACACAGTTCGTGTTTGTGAGTGAGGCATGAGTGTACCTACACATGTGACCATCGTGCACATAGGCTCTGCAACATCTGCCCAGCCCAGGGGACCCTGCTGCTCATGCCACAGACCTTTCCAGTCTCTTCCTCTTGCTTCATATGCTGAACCACCTCCCACCCCAATTTCCCAACTCTACCTACTGAAATCCTTTGAAAACTTCAGCGAACACCCCCTCCTGCACAAAGACGTCCCCCTACTCTGCCCTGCCCCCTCTTCTCCCCATCTTCAGGTGCTGTCCCTGCTCCAACCCCAGGTTCAACCTCAGGGGGCTGGGAGTGTCTGTGCCCAGCCATGTCCACCCCCTCCAAAACCTGGAAGCCCCTACAGGGCACTTTCTGGGTAATTTCTGGGTCCCTGCAACTCAGGGTACAGGCCTGGGCACAGGCAGAGCCACGAGAGTCCTAAGTCTCCACTCTGCCCTGGCAGCGGCAGCGGGAAGGGGGCGTCACCTGGGCAGAGGGCCGAGGGCGCCACCCACACACTCTCGCCATTCTCTTTATCGGCCTCCACGTAGCCTGGAACAGAGAGGGTGGCCTGGAGGAGGTACGGTGGCAGGGGGCTGACCCAGGGGTGTCCCCGTCCAGGAATGGGGCGGGAGAGGCGCGGACTGGGCCCCTGAGTTCCCTGATGCTGTACCCACCTATCACTTTCTCGTAGTCCTCATCCAGCAGGAAGGGCACCAGCGCCTTATTGGTGTGCGAAACGAAATAGTTGACTACTGCGTCTAGTGAGGCACAGGAGAACTGGGGGCAGATAGGAGGTGCAGTCAGGGCCTGAGGGGAAGGGGCGCAGGTCCCGCCACTGCCCTTCTCGGGACCCCGGCCCAACGCTCACCGGCTGCTCCACGTCGATCACGTACTTGGGGCCCTCGCACTTCACCTTGTAGTGCCGGACTACCGGCGTCCTGCGAGGGCAGTGGCCTGGCTGAGGACAGGGAAGGGCCCGCCCCTCGCCGTGGCCCCGCACCCACGGAGGGCCTAACCCCACCTCCTGCTCCCCACCACACTGACCACGCCCCGTCCTGGCGTGGCTCTCTGCGGGGGATCAGGCTCTCGACTGACTCCACCTGCACGAAAGACCCTGCCCCTGGTCCTGGCCCTGCGCCCCACCACCCGGCCCCAGGACCATGCCCCAAAGGAGTTCACCCCGGGGAGGCCTCGCCCCCGTCCTGGCTCCGCCCCTTGGCCCTGACTCCACCTTTGACTTGGCCCCGCCCCTAACTCTCAGCTCGCCCCCGCGTCCCACGGCCCCCCAACCCCGGCTCCGGAGCCACGCATGCGCACCCGTTGAGCGCCTGGCGAGTGGTGACCGACACGCCACCAGAGCCGTCCCCGCTGGGCCGCAGCAGAAGGTTCCCGCACTCCGGGTAGCGCTCCAGGAGCAGTTGAGCCTCCAGCCGGCTCACCTGCAAGAAGCACCTGGGGCGGGCCGCGTCACTCACCAGGAAAGGCCCCGCCCCCAGGGACACAGCCACGCCCTCCCTTCGTAACCCCGCCTCGAGAATACAGCCGCGCCCCTGAACGTAACACGCCGCGTCTCCGGGTACCCAGCCACGCCCACTCGTCCACAATCTCGCTCTTGGAGACGCTGCCTCGCACTTCAGGCCCAGGCTGTGCCTCGGGAGACTCAGGGCTGTCCTCCAGGTACAGAGTCCAACGCTCAGAGACCCAGACCCGCCTCCCAGGCACCGAAACCCGTCCCTGGAAAACATGTCCCGCCCCTAGACACCCAGTAGGGCTCACAGCAGTGAGACCTAACCCCCGCCCCTGCCCGGATGCAGCCTTGTACTCAACGCAACACCCAATGCCTGCAGACCTCACTCACTGTCCACCCTCAGCCCCAAGCTTTCCAGCCCGCGACCATCCTGGAGATCCTGGTCCACTTACGAGGGCATCTCGAGCGCACGGCGTGCCTCCTCTTTGGCCAGGGCTTCGGTCATCATGTACAGGTGTCCGGGAAGTAGGGTCAGGTTGAATGGGACACGGAGCTGAGGGGTGATTGGGGCGTCAGGGAACGGGCGGCTGTGCCCATGTCACAGAGGGGCAAACTGAGGCCAGGGTGTGGATGGAGCTAGGATGGAAACTCAGGTTTGGGGCTCCAGAGCTTCTTGACACCTCAAGTGCAAAGAGGGCTTAAAGAGGATGCGCAGAGAGACGGGTGCTGGGGAGGAGAGTGTGGCAGATGCTAGAATGCAGGGTCTCAAATTCAACAGCCTGCAGGGGTCAGGCAGGGAACAAATGAGTAAAATAGAAATCAGGAATATTGACTAAAACTCCTGGTTTTTAAGTGATAGCAGCTAACTTTTAAATTTATAGCACTTTGTTGGCAGGCAAAACAAAAGACATTTATGGGCTACATCTGGCTCATAGGCCTCCAGTTTGAGACCAGTGTGCTATGCTCAAGAGGTTTTTTGGGGGAAGGTTGGAAACACAAAGGAGGATTTCTGAGCAGGCCTAGTGGGGAATGGGAGAGAGGGGGCTGAGAGCAGCCACTCTTACCTCCACCACCGTCATGATGAAGCCTTTCCACATCTCCCGAGACTCCAGACTCTCCACCTGGGGAGGGAAAGAAAAAGATTCCAGGTTGATGAGCGTCTGTCTAGTCATCTGTGAAGCTGGAATGAGAAATGAGTCCCTGTTTCCAAGGGCTGTTTTGAAGATTAAATGAGTTAGAACAGATTCATTTAGGATGACGTCTGGATATAAATCCTTAGTAATACAGGGTATTATTATTCTTTAATCTTATTACATCAACATTTTTATAAATGTGTAAATCAGATGATGTATCTCCTATCCTTAAAACCCTCCCTTGATTCCTGCCTCCCTCAGGGTACCAGTCCAGGTCCTCCCTGTGCCCCACAAGGCCCTGCATGACCTGCCCTGTCCCCTCCCTGCCCTCCCCTCCTCCCTCTCTCCACCTCACTCACTCTGTTCCAGCCACATGGACCTCCTCGCTGTTCCTCCAACACACCAGGCACAGTCCTGCCTCAGGGCCTTTGTACATGCTGTTTCCTCTGCTGAAGAGCTGTTTCAGAGATATCTACACTGCTGGCTCCCTTACCTCCTTCAGGCCTTCAATACCGGCTTTCCTGATCATACCTCTTAACATTGCAATCCTGACCCCCCATCCCCTTTCCCCAGTACTCGTCTCCCTAGCATCTACCACCAATCTGACACTCCATATATTTTACACATTTACAGTAAGGATTTTTAATTGTTTTATTCACTGCTGTGTAACTAGAAGGGTGTCTGGCACATAGTAGGTGCTCAATAAAATTAGCTGAAAGATAGAGTATGACAGTGATGATCCTTTTGGATCAGATCTTGTTTTGGGCACTGTACATGTATTATCCCATTTTTCAGTTGGGAAAACTGAGGCTCAGTGACCTACCCAGTGTCACCAACCCAGTAGTAGACTGCAACACCATGCTAGTGTGTGTTGATGGTAGGTGCAACAGGGAGGGAGGGTCTCCCACCAGCCCTACCTAGAGACCTACCTTGAACTTGATCTCCTGGTTCCGCAGGACCAAGCAGAAGTGGGTGCCAGGGTCTTGGGAGCTCCCCCAGGGAGCCTCATCTCTGAGCTTCACAAACACTCCTAGGTCTAGCTTCTCCACGTACTGGGGGCACAGAAGCCAGGGTCTGAGCACTACACCTGTGGTCCCTCGGGCCTCCTGACTTGAACACACCACCCACACCCTCTGCTTGGTCCCTGGGGTCAAGGGTGGACCAGCTCTTGAGCCTTCACTTCCATTCTTACCTGGGAGTCCCGATTACTATTGTAGAAATAAAGAGTCAGGCCCTGGAGGCCTGCCCAGAACTTCTTGTAATCCTGTGGAGAAGAGGTGGAGAAAGAGAAGGAAGTGAGGTGGCAAAGCTGGGTACCTCTATTATACTCTGCCTCAGGACCTTTGCACTAGCTGTTTGCTTTGCCTGAATACTCTTCTAGATTTTTACGTAGTTTCCTTCATCACCTGCTTTGGCTCTTTGAACAATTGTTGCCTTCTCAGGGAGGCCCTCTCCATCCATGGCCCAGCTTCTGGGGATCTGTTATTCTCCAAGAAAGGACCAAAGGGAATCTACGAAGGTGGGAGTTCTAGGAGTAATTAGAGCTAACTCACTTTATGGTGTTCCATGCATCCATCTACCCATCCACACATACATACAAATATCCCCCATCCCTTTATGCCATAAATATTTAGTGGCATCTCCTAGGTGCCAGGCACTGGGCGAGGTGCTGAGTCTACAGTAAGATCCTAGGATTTTTTTTCACAAGATATTCCCTAAGCACCTACTCTGCACCCAGCTCTGTTGCAGGCAAAATAATAAATGGGACATGGCATCTGTTGCTAAACAGATAATGTGTCAGAAGGATAGAGAAAGCACAGATACTAAAATTGTCCAGAGAAGAGAAATTAGTACCCTCAGGGAGGGACAGAGCCTGGGCCGAGATCACAGAGGAGGAGAGAGGCCCTCCGACTGGGAGATCTGGGAAGACTTCCTGAAAGAGGAGTTACTTTGGTTAGTCCATAGTGATAATGAGGGTAGCTTTTACACCAACAGTGATCATCCATCCAGCAATCCACCTACCAATCCATCCATCCTTTCATCCACTTATGTCCCCACCCACCCATCCATCTATTTGTCTACAGGCATGCCTCATTTTATTGCACTTCACAGGTACTGCTTTTTTTGTTTTTAACAAATTGAAGGTTTGTGGCTACCCTGCATTAAACAAGTCTATCAGCAAAATTTTTCCAAGAGCATTATTTTTAAATTAAGGTATGTACATAGTTTTTCTTTTTTTTTTTAGACTTAATACTATCACACATTGAATAGACTCCGGTATAGTGTAAAGATCACCTTTACATGCACTAGGGAACCAAACAATTTATATGACTCACTTTATTGCTGAGAAGGAAAAGCCGGGCTGGGCTAACAAGATAACTCATAAATCTAAGTGCAACAAGTGTTGGTTTACTGGGCTAACTTTTAAATCTAAGTTAGTAAGTGTCAGTTTGCTGATTCCCTGTTCATGTTTTTTTCCTAGCCAGCTGGATTTTCAAAGAGACATATCTGGTCTTGAAATGTTGGTTTGCTGCCTTCCTGCCTCTACTTTTGTGATAATGATGCTGCTAAAGCTGTTCCACGCCTATTGGCCGAATACCCCAAGCTTGTAATTAACCCTATAAAACCTCATGCACACGTCTTGGAGATGCTCAGAGCTTCGGAGCAGAAGCCCCTCTGAGCCTGCCAGCGTAATAAATCTGAGTACTCCAACCCTCCAAGTGGTGCTCGTTCCTTGGCTGGCCTGTCATTTCCGTAACATTGCAATATTCACTTTTTTTTCATTGCATTTCTTTTTTTTAAATTTTATTTTATTGAGTTATAGTCAGTTTACAATGTTGTGTCAATTTACAGTGTGAGCACAATTTTTCAGTTATACATGAACATACATATATTCATTGTCGCATTCTCTTTCACTGTGAGCTAACACAAGATCTTGTATATATTTCCCTGTGCTATATAGTATAATCTTGTTTATCTATTCTATATATACCTGTCAGTATCTACAAATCTCGAACTCCCAGTCTGTCCCTTCCCACCCACCTCCCTTACAATATACACTTTTTTGTGGTGGTCTGGAACCAAACCTTCAGGGTCTCCAAAGTATACCTGTATTTACCCATCCATTCACCTATCTGTCCACCCATAGATACATCCTAGATACAGACATACATTTAACTAACATTTACTGAAGACCTGCTATATGCCAGCCACTGGGAATAGAGCAAAAAGTGATTAAACTCAGCATGGTCAGACCTGCTTCGTCAGGCTCCAGCTTGTGCCATGGCACAAGTTATTTAAGTTCTCTGTGCCTCAGTTTCCCCACCTAGGAAATGGTAATGATAATGGTACCTGCCTCAGAGGCTGTTGTGAGAATTGGATGAGTTAATACATGCAAAGCACCAGTGCTCCCACTGAGTCAGCTCCTGGGCATGCTAAGAGCTACTCTCCTCCTGAAACCGTGACTGTTTTCTTCTTCAACCCATTTTATAATGGGGGAAACTGAGGAACAAAGATGCAGAATCACTGATACATGGCCTGGGCATTGGGAAGGCGTGGAGCAGGGCTGTTGACCTGGGTCTCGCACTCTGGGATCTCACGCTCTTTCTTAACCCCTGTGATCTCCTGCCTCTGAGTGCTTTCTAGGCTAGGGAGGACTTGGAGGCAAGGAGGCAGAAGGAAAGAACGAAGAAACTGCCCTGGCAAAGGCAGGGGAAAGCATGGTTGGTTTGGGTCCTAGTAGGAGAGATGGGACCTAAGTGGGAACCGAGAGGCTGGGGTTTATTCTCACACACAGACACAGACACAGACACAGACAGAGACACACACACACACACACACACTGGGCCCCTGGCCAGTATCTGGTCCTGTGCAATGTAGCCCCCACCCCCCCAACTCTCACTGTCCACACCTGCAATCTGTGCCACCCTTGACCTCTGTGGCTGAGGTTCACAGACAAAACTCTGGGCTGGGGGAGGAGGGAGGCATGGGAATCAGAAGGCTCTCCATTTCCTGGAGGAAGAACCTGATCCTATTTGTATCCAAGAGACAGAGAGATTGAGACCAAGAGAGAGACAGATGGAGCCAGGCAGGGAGAGACACAGAGAAAGAGAGAGAGACGAGGGACAGAATCTTCCCCAGCCAACCCCCCAATCCATGCCCTACCCTACCCAGCACCCACCCCACCCTCCTTGCCCGGCTAGGGAGGTCTAGGCTCAGAGAGGTGCCGCACCTGCCCAGGTGGCCCAGCAGTGACAGCTCCCTGGCCTGTCTTACCCGGTCTCGGGGTCCCTTCTTTTCCAGAAAGCTCTCGTAGTAGTGTGAGGGCTGGATGCTCTTGGGCTTGGGGAGCCGGGGTGGGCTCAGGGCCAAGGCCATGGCAGGCCTGGGTCTTTGGCCCGGCCTCTCCCTCCAGTGGGTGCACCAGCTGAGCCAGGAAGCTGAGAAACAGGTTC
The DNA here is from genome assembly GCF_048564905.1 of Vicugna pacos. Lineage (NCBI taxonomy): Eukaryota > Metazoa > Chordata > Mammalia > Artiodactyla > Camelidae > Vicugna > Vicugna pacos. The sequence continues at coordinate 29,936,341 of NC_133008.1, read as the reverse complement.
CAGGGGAATTTCCTCTCCTCTGTCAGCTCCCGAGCTCCCTCCCCTGACAGCACTGGGCGGGGGCTGGGCTGGGGCAGGACCTGCCCATGGATCCCAGGGAAATCCCGGCCTCTTAGGTCCCTGCAGGAGGTCAGGAAAGGCTGGCTGGCGTAAGGGAATGGAGGAGAGTCTTTCAGTGCCGGGCGGGAGTGGGGTGAGGGGCAGCCAGGGCACCAGAGGGGGACCTGCTTAAGCAAAGGCCTGAAAGGGAGAAAGGAAGGACTCTGGTGCCAGAGTAGTGAGGGGATGTGACCAGAGAGTGACACAAGTTCCAGGCGGCCCCTTAGGTGGCCTGGATGTTAGAACTATCTTGCTTGTATCTACCAAAAAATCTTGCAGCAATTTTGATAGGAACAGCACTAAACCTGTTTATCATAAGTTGGAGGAGACTTGACATCTTGATGTACAGTGTTGAGTCTTCCAATCCACAGACCTGGCCTTTCTTTCTCTCTTCAGGGGTGGGTAGGTAATTAGGTTTCTAATTATTTATTTTAATGGAGGTACTGAGGATTGAACCCATGACCTCCTGCATGCCAAGCACATGCTCTACCACTGAGCTATACTCTCTCTTCCTTCGACCTTTTTAAAGGGCCCTTGTGATTGATTACATTGGACCCACCCAGATAATCTAGGGTAATCAATCTCTTTATTTTAAAATCAGCTGATTAGCAACTGTAATTCCATCTGCAACTTTAAATCCCTTTTGTCATGTAACTTAAATAGTCACAGGTCCTGGGGATTTGGATGTGGACATCTGTAGGGAACCATTATTTTACCTGCCACAGCCTGTTAAATATGGTGGATAACACTGATTGAATCTGGTACACTGAACCAGACTTGCATCCCTGGAATAAACTCCACTTGGTCATGATGTGCAATTCTTTTTATATATTGCCGAATTCTATTTCCTAATATCTTGTTAAGGACTTTTGTGTCTGAATTAATGAAGGATGTTCTGTATTTTACTTTGTACTCTCCTTATTTGATTTAGTATCAGGCTAGTGCTGGCTTTATAAAATAAATCAGGAAGTGTTCCCTCCTCTTCAGTTTTCTGGAAGAGATTATGTGAAAGTAGTGTTAATTCTTTGAACCTTTGTAGAATTCTCTATCTAGGCGTGGAGATTTCTTTTTTATGATTTTTTTGGGGTTGGGATCTAATTAGGTTTATTTATTTATTTATTTATTTTTAAGAGGAGGTACTGGGAATGGAACCCAGGATCTTGTGCATGTTAAGCATTTGCTCTACCACTTGAGCTATACCCACCTACCACTTTTTTGTGATTTTTGAAATTACAGATTCAATTTATTGAATAGTTATAAGGCTCCTGGACTTTATACACATAGCAAAGAATAGCCTTTGGAATCCACCCAAGAACTGTGTGACCCTGGGCAACCTCTTCATCTGCTGAACTGCCTAGTGTTCTTGATTACAAGACCTGCCATATAGGGGTGCCATAAATGGTTAATAGTTAATAAAGTTACGGCAACTAGTTTTAATTTTATTTATCAAAGGCAATGGGGACACACAGAAGGATTTAGAGCAGGGGAGGGAGATGGTCATAGCTGTATTTTATTTTATTATTTATTTATTTATTTTCAGGGGGAGGTAATTAGGTTTACTTACTTTTTTGATGGAGGTACTGGGAATTGAACCCAGAACCTTGTGCATGTTAGTCATGCACTCTACTACTGAGATATACCCTCCCCCCGCATAGTTGTAGTCAATCAAGATGGGAGAAGGGTGGGGTTGGGGGTGAATATGGAGGCCTAGAAGATGGCCAGGGTCCAAATGAGAGAGGCTGGAGGTCCAGCCCAGGGTTTTTGAAGAGAAAATAGGCAGGGGTATAAGCGGCCATTTGGGTTCTGCTGAGTCTGAGTGGCTGGGGGATACCCAGTTGGTGGCTAGACCTCAGGTAGGGGTGCGGTGGGGTGACTCCAAAAGGAGACTTGGACTGGACAAGAAGTGTGTCGACAAAAATTCAATTGACTATTAAATTAAGAAGAAAAGAAAGGGAATTTTATTTGAGCCAAATTAGGGATTATAACCCAGGAAGCATATTCTCAGAAAGCGCTAAGAACTGTTCTGCCTGTTAGAAGTTGAAGGCATAGTCCATGCATTTGCAAGACAAAGGATCCTGTGTACATCAAAGTGACATACTGATATTTCACGTAAAATTCACCAAAGACGCATTGTCCAGGTAAGCAAGTACAAAGGGGGCAGCAAGTCATCATGCCCCCTACAGAGTGGGGAAAGAACGCCATTCTTTTAGGTTGCCAGCATTAGAAGAAAGAAAAAAATAGATCTTGACTGTCAAGCAGGCATTCACATCTTTGAGGATCTCTGGTTAATGTGTAATGAAATGCAGTTGTACGCTGTCCGTTAGGGAGGAAGGAGGCCCAAACAAACAGAATTTTGTTTATTTTTCCTTGTCGTGCCTTAAAATACAAACTTCATTTCATCGTAAGTAATAACAATCATTCACATTCCTCAGCTCCTACTATTTGTCAAGCCCTGTTCTTTAACAACTTGAAGCTGGAACTGTTATTCCCACGGGCAGACAGAGAGGTGGAGACACTTGGCCTAAGTCACAGAGCTGGTAAGTGGTGGAGCAGGATTTGGAGCTAGGTCCAGTCTGATTCCAGATCACCCTGGCTGGACACCCCGGCCCTGCCCCCACCCCCAATGTCCTGTCCCCTCTTCCAGACTGTCCTCCGGATACACCTATCTGCAGCTGAGCCCAGTCAAAGCTGCCCTGCAGCTTGGAATCCCCACCCCAGGTTTTCAACCCTGCCCGGGACTGGGAATTCCAGTGCTGGGAGGTAACCCTGTGTATTGAGGTAAAGGTCCCGGAACAGTGACCAGAGACAAAAGAAAGGGCTTCAGCCCTCTGGCACACTTCCATCCGGGCTCCGCCCACGAGCTCCGCGCCGCGGGGTTGGGGGACCGCGGTGGACTGGTCGGAGGAAGTAGTAGTTTAACACTGATTGGCTGGAAGCAATCCAGCCTCTACTGTCTATTGGCTGAAGATGAAAAGGCCCTTCTCTAATTGGTTGGCGGGCTCCGCTCTGGTCCAATCAAGGAATCAGCCTAGGGGCGCCCCGAGGGTGGAGCTAACCCTTTAGAGACTGCCACCTGGCTTCGGTGCTTTATATTCGCGGCGCGAGGTTGCTTCCCCATTCTGTCCTGCAGCCCTATTGTGGTTAATTCTCCCGGGCGTCAGTTTCTCCCCTGGTCCCAGCAGCCGAAGCCTGTGAGTCTCTCAAAAGGGCTGGTCGCGGAACTCAATTTCCCCGCTTGTCGTAGTGGACTGGGCCCCCCAGTCCACAATCGAGTAGGCTATGTCCTTGGGTGGAGTCATTAGTTCTCTGAAAGTGGAAGTCTCCGGCCTCAGTTTCCCCAATAGCACCATGAGCGCTGGGTTACCACCCCCCTCCCATTTTAGGTGGCCTCGGGCCTCAGTTTTCCTAATGGTCCTGGAGGGCTGAGGGCTCAACTCCCTCTCCCGTGCGCGCAGGCCAAGTGCCTCGGTTTTCCCGTTTGCTCCAGCGGGCCGAGCCCCAACCCGCCCACCGGCGGTGACCAATGGCTGGGGCGCTCCCCGTTCGGGGCGGAGTTTCGTCACGTGCCGGGAAGAAAGAGCCGGAGGCGCACGGGGCTCCGGGCGCGGGGCGGAGCGGCCATGGCAGGTAAGGCGAGCCTGGCAGGGGGCCGGCGTGGCTCGGGGCGGGGTGGCTGGATCCGCTGAGGCCTCTCGGCCCCGCTGCAGCCTGTCGCTGCCCGCAGCTCCAGAGCCGCTGTCCCCAGCTGGGGGCGCAGGCGAGGAGGCGCCCGATGAGGACGAGGACGAAGCGGAGGCCGAGGACCCCGAGCGGCCAGGGGCAGCGGGCGGCGCGCGCGGCGGCGGTGGAAGTGGCGGCGGCGGGGCCGGGGCGGCTTGTTGCAGCGGGCCTGGGGGCGCGCTCACCAGGCGCGCGGTCACGCTGCGGGTGCTCCTTAAAGACGCGCTGCTGGAGCCCGGCGCCGGGGTGCTGTCAATCTACTATCTGGTGAGCGCCCCCCAGCCCAGAAAAGGGGAAACTGGAGTCCAGGGTGTTCCATTGCCGCAGGCGGAGCAACGGTGTGGGGAGGGGAAACTGAGGCACGGACCATCCAGATCTAGCACGAGCCCTTCTGGGCGGGAGAACATTGTTCATCAAACACCCCATTCCACAAAGGAGAAACTGAGGCTCACAGAGGACACTGCTGCCTTCCTGGCTGTGTGACTTCGTTCTCCCTCTGTACTAGGTTCCCCATCTGCAAAATGAGATTTTCTTTTCCCCTACTGGGTTGTATGAGGATTCATTGAGTAAGTGCTCAGCAGCATGCCTGCTGCACAGTAAGTGCTTCACAGGTGTTTGGTATTATTACTATTACTGTTCATGCTCTTTGTGAGTGGGAGCAATTTATAAATTGAGCACCTGCTGTGTGCCAGGCTATGGTGGCTGTTAGGGACACAGCAGATATCAAGACAGACCTTTGGGGTTCACAGTCCAGTGAAGGGAGGAGGGACATACCCATAACTGGACAATTTCAATCTGGGCTGATCAGGACTGTGATCACGGACATACAGGCACTGGGAGGCTGGAAGGCTTCCTGGAAGGGGTGCTGTAGTGGGAAGTGGGTGCCAAGCCCCAGGGAGCACCGTGGGGTCAAGGAGGGCTTCCTGGAGGAGGGGTCTTGCTGGGTACCAGATCCTGGGCTCATCCAACCCACTGTCACTGCAGGGGAAAAAGTTCTTGGGAGACCTGCAGCCAGATGGGAGGATCGTGTGGCAGGAAACGGGCCAGGTGTTCAACTCACCCAGTGCCTGGGCCACCCATTGCAAGAAGCTGGTGAACCCAGCCAAGAAGTCTGGCTGTGGCTGGGCCTCTGTCAAGTACAAGGGCCAGAAACTGGACAAGTACAAGGCGGCCTGGCTCCGGCGAAACCAGCTCCATGTGCCTGCAGCTGCCGCCGATGAGGTGCGTCCTTCAGCCCCCATCAGCAAGCCCTCCCTGACTCACTGTTGGACAAGGAGTGCCCAGAGAGAGGTTGTTGGAGCTGGGGACTTGAGGGATGAACTGGAGTTTGTCAGAGAAAGATGAAGGGAAGAGCTTTCCAGAGGAGGGAATGGCATATGCAAAGCCATGTAGGCCTGAAGCAACACATGCCGCTTAGGGAACCATTATTAGCTGATGCAGCTGGAGGTTCAGATGCCTTGACAGCTGAGGGGGCTGGAGACGTTGGCAGGGATCAGATCTGGGAGGGTCTTGAATGCCATGGTAGAAACAGATATTCCTTAAATGTTCACCAGCTGGGTGAACTTGGCCAAGGAACCTCTCTGGGTTCCTAGTCTTAGTCATATGTAAAACAGAGATTATAATGGTACCCATGTGTATCAGAGATCTCTCCCTCCCCCATCCCCTCTGCCCTCCTCTCCCCCCTCCCCCTCTCCCTCTCTCTCCCTCCCCTGCTCCCTCTCTCTCTCTGTCCATCCATCTGTTGATCTATATCTGGCTCCTAAGCCTGATATCTGTAGGACCACTGGCAGGCTGGAAACTTAGGCAGCAGGCTGGAAACTTAGGCAGGAGTTAATGCTGCAGTCTTTAAAAGGCAGAATTCCTTATTTTCCAGGAAACCTCAGTTTTTGCTCATAAGGCCTTTCAACTGATTGGATGAGGCTCACCGACATTATCAAGGATAAACTTTATTGAAAGTCAACTCATTGTAATGTGAACCACATCTACCCAATGCCTTCACAGCAACACCTGGACTAGTGTTTGATTAAATAACTGGGTACTAGAGCCTAGCCAAGTCGACTTATAAAACCAACTTTCGCACCATGCCATAGGGCTATTAATTCAGCAAGTATTTAGTCAATGCCAGTAGGGTGCTAGGCCCTCTTTTAGGTGATAATGATAAAGCAGTGAGCAAAATGAGAAAAAATCCCTGCTTTCATGAAGAGTGAGACAAACAAAATAAATAAAACCCTCTTATAGTCTGTTGGAAGAAGGGAGCAGGGGCAGGGGATGGGAGTGGTGAAAGGAATAAGGTGGTCAAGGAAGGCCTCACTGAGAAGGTGACATTTGATCGGAGTATTGAAGGAGGAGAGAAAGGGAGCCATGAGGATTTCTGGAAAACAGCACATGTAAAGGCCCTGAGGCTGGCATGTGTCTGACATACTGAAGGCATAGTGAGGAGGCCAGTGTGGCTGGAACAGAGTGAGCAAGGGGAAGAGTGGTAGGAAGTGAGGACAGGGAGGGGACGGGGCAGATTGGGCAGGGCCTTGGGGGCCTTGGGAAGGACTTAGGCTTCTACCCTGAGGGAAGTGGGAGCCCTAGAGGACTGTGGGCAGAGGAGGAACAGGACTGGACTCAGGTGCTCACAAGCGGCTTCTGGTGGCTGTTATAGGGAGGACAGACTTTAGAGGGGTGGCGAGAGCAGGTGCCAGGGAATCAGGGTGCAGGTGACTGCACCGGTCCAGGTGGGTGATGATGGAGTCAACCAGATCAGCCACTGAGTGGGGAGGAAGTGGGTAGCTTCTGGTTAATTCTGAAAGTGGATCTGACCGGACTTGCTGATGGGTATGAAGTTGGCATTAGATGTTTTGTTCTGAGCAATTGGGTAGATGGGTTTGCCCACATCAGAGATGTAGGGATTCGGATAAAGCAGGTTTGAGGGGATGGTCGGGTGCAGGGTAGCCATGTTGAGTGTGAGACCCCCGTGAGACCCCTGCCTGGAGATGTCAAGGGGTAGCTGGACCCCAAGTCAGGAGCTCAGGGGAGGCCCAAGGGTGCAGTCAGGACTGTGGGCAGTTGTCTTGGGGGTAGATGGCGTTTGAACCCCAAGAGACAAGGCCACCTTGGAGGGGTGTGGGTTGGGGAGGAAAGAGGCCCCAGGACCCAGCCCTGGGCCAATGAAGGAGAGTGGGGAGGAAAGCCAGGTGAGTGCAGGGGTCCCTGAGGAGTTCCCAGGAGGAGGGGGACTAGTCGGGTCAGATGCTGCCGAGAGGAGGTGGGGGACAGAGACTGAGATGTAGCCGTTGGGTTTGGACACTGAGAGGTCATCCCAGCAAGGGCAGTTTAGGAGAGAGCAAGAGGAGATGTTACTGAGAGAATCTGGTAAAGTAATCCACGCAAAGCTCTTGCTTGCTGGATGAATGAAGCAACGGCATTTATTAAATGCTTTGCACACTATCTCATTCGGCCACCCCTTAGGCCACCCCTGTGGGGCTGGAGGTCATTGTGCCCTGTTACAGATGAGACTAGAGCCGGAAGTCAGTTTGTATAGCAGAGGCAGGATTCCAACCTGCGAGACTGCCTCAGAGCCTAGACCGCCTCTGCTCACTCGCTCCCTCTGGTGGGCACCTCGGGCAACGGCAGGGACCTAAGGCTCAGGCAAAGCAAAGGTTCCGGTGGAACGTGAGGGGACGATCGGGAGCATCCAGCTGAAAGTCTGGTCACTGTCCCCCAAACTCCAACCCCGCCAGAGCCCGGCCAGCGAAGGGGAGGAGGAGGAGCTGCTGGAGGAAGAGGAGGAGGAGGTTCTGACAGGAGTCTCAGCAGAGGACAAGAGTCGGAGACCACAGGCAAAGGGCCTCTCTGAGCCTGTCCACCTGGGTGAGATGTGTGGGAAACGGAGGACGCAGGGCGCGAGGGGGACAGAACTTAGGGGGCTGGGGGGCAAATCTGGCTTTTCTTTTCCTTACAGCCCTCAAGACACCTGGCTGACACCTGGCCCTGCAGCCCTAATTTCACATTCTGCCTTACTTCTTAAGCTTGAATGCTATATTTCTTGGTCCCACTGCCCAATTTCTTTATCTGGGGCCCAATTTCTTCATCATGCTTCCTGATTTCCTTGCTCCCCTGTAGGTTTCTTTGCTCTGTTGCCTGATTTCTCCGACTGCTGCCTGATCATCACCTCATTTCCTGAGTCTTTCATTTGATCTTTAAATCTCTTCTGCCCAGTTTGTTAACTTGCCTCCTGATTTCCCAGTCCAGCTGCCTGATTTTTAAGGCTGCCCCTGGAGTTTTGTCTTTCTTGGGCTGCCTGGTCTTCGTTTTCCAGTTCCTGGCTAGGGAGACACTGACACTGTCTTTTTTCTTACCTGTGTCCCCCACCCTCCTCCCGATCCCGCAGAGGCCACGCTCCCAGGGAAACGGGTGGAAAACAAGATACGTGTGCCAGTGCGCTACTGCATGCTGGGAAGTCGGGACTCTGCCAGGTCAGATGCACCCCATGCCCACCCCCTGACCCCATCCCCATCTTGTGAGCTCTTGCGGGTGTGTGTGTGGGGGGCACAAGAGCAGGGGTACGGTGGAGATAAGACCTCAGACCTCATAGCTGGCCTTGTGGGGCTGGGGAGCCAGTCTGGGAATGAGGGAAGGGCCTGGGTGTTCCTGAGGCTGTGGGACCCTCCTGGCTCCTGTAGGAACCCTCACACCCTTGTGGAAGTAACATCCTTCGCAGCTATCAACAAGTTCCAGCCATTCAACGTGGCTATCTCCAGCAACGTGCTGTTCCTGCTGGTGCGTTCCCAGCTCCCACCTTGTCCCTTCTGAGCCGGGGCTCCCAGGCCTGGGCAGGGCGGTGGGGTCCTCAGGGAGGGTGTCCCTGGAAGGTCAGCTCCACAAGGGCAGGGATCTTGTCTGCTCTGTTCACTACCAGTAAACATTAGCACTCAATGTTTGAACAAAGGAGGAGGGGGGTGGGCTGACTCCCACACAATGCAAGGGCCCTGGCCCCCAGTTGGCATTGGGGCCAGGCAAAGCCTGAGTGGGTCTTCCGATGTCCCTCCCCTCCCCAGGACTTCCACAGCCACCTGACTCGCAGCCAGGTCGTGGGGTACCTGGGGGGCCGCTGGGACACCAACAGTCAGAGTGGGTATTTGGGCCCCATGGGCAGGGGGGTGTTTGGGGCCGGGATCGATGTCCACGCCTTCTCCCGCCTCCGCGCAGTGCTCACGGTGCTGAGAGCCTTCCCCTGTCGGAGTCGGCTGGGGGACGCCGATATGGCAGCCACCATCGAAGAGGAGGTGAGGGAGCGCACGGTGACAGGGCGTTCTGCGGAGGGCTGGTGGGGACACAGCTGTTGGCTACCACGTACCCGCGGCTAGCGCAGTGTCACCACTCAGCAAGGATGCAAATGAGAGTGAGTGCGGTGTGTGAGCACCAGTCCCCGCACCTGTGACCCCTGTGGTCCTACTTCCTCTGTGCCTGTGCGGGCCTCTTGTTTTCTGGGCCTCGGTTTCCACACCTGCCTGGCACCTGGTAAAGGCCCGGTAAATATTAGCTGACGTTCTTAATATTCTCATAATGGTGCTTACTAGGCACCTGGCACTGTGCTAAGCGCTCTAGACCCACCTTCTTGTGTCCCCGCAGAAGGCAGGCGGAGACCGGAGAATAGTTGTTTACTCAGCGCACACGTTTCTCCTCCCACCTCTTCTTTTCGCTTGCCTCTACTCGCTCTGCACCCAGGAATGCCTGCCCTGTCTCTTCATTTAACTGCTGAGTGCCTACTGTGTGCCAGGCACTGCTCTTTGCGCCGGGGATACAGCAGTGAGCAAAATAACCTTTTGCCTTTGATTTATGATAGGTGCATCTTTTTTTTTTTCTTTCCAATGTATTTGTTGGACTCATGAAGGTGGGCAGGGTCTGTCTCCGTCACTGCTGTGTCCTCAGGCCTGGTACCCAGCAGGTGCTCATTAAATGTTGGCCACATGTGGGGCTGGATGGGTGCCAGGCACACTGGCTGCGGGAGTGGTGTGAGTGCCCTAGGGCTGGTAGAGCCTCGGTCCCGAGCTGGCCCTAGCCGTGTCTCTGCCCCTAGATCTACCAGAGCCTGCTTCTGCGGGGCCTGTCCCTGGTGGGCTGGTACCACAGCCACCCGCACAGCCCGGCGCTGCCGTCGCTGCAGGACATCGACGCGCAGATGGACTACCAGCTGCGGCTGCAGGGCTCCAGCAACGGCTTTCAGCCCTGCCTCGCCCTGCTCTGCTGTGAGTCCCACGAAAGGGGCGGGTGTGGGACCCTGACGACCACCAAGCCCCGCCAGGCTCAGCCCCTTCTTTCTCCTCCCCTCAGCCCCTTACTACTCTGGCAACCCGGGGCCAGAGTCCAAGATCTCGCCCTTCTGGGTGATGCCGCCCCCTGAGGTAGGCGGGGCTGCTGGGGGAGGCCGGGCCGGGCGGCGTGGGCGGGGCCAGGAGGCTCGTGGGCAGCACAGAGCCTAGAGTCTGGTTCCGGACTCATTTGCGGAGCTGGGGTCTCAGTTTCTCTGCAAACATAATCACGGAGGCTCCTGCGAGGGCCTGGGTGTGAAGGGTGCTGGAAAGGTGGGGGCTGCACCCGTAGCATGCTGCTTTTGCTACCAAGATCGTCTCCTTCCTGAGCCTTGTTTGGTTTCATTCCCTAAGTCCGTATTGGGATCAGAGATAAGCTTTGGGGGAGGCGGGCGAGAGTATAGCTCCGTGGTTGAGTTCAATCCCCATTAAAACCAACCAACCAACCAACCCAATTACCCGCCCTCCCCCAGAAAAGCAGCTTTGTTAAGGAATTCCAGAGCCACAGCCACTCCTGCCTGTGTGGTGGGGGGGATGCCACCCAGCTTCTCTAGCCGTGCTGCCGGGTTCCCCGAAGGGCCATAAGGCTCTGAATCTGATCCTAGTGCAGACCCAGGCCTGGAGTATCCATTCTGATTCCTAGCCTAGCGCACTTCCCAATGTCCACTGCTGTCTTGGGGTGGGGGCTGGGGGTGGTCAGCGCTGACTGGCTCGTGTCCCTGCCAGCAAAGACCCAGTGACTATGGCATCCCCATGGACGTGGAAATGGCCTACGTCCAGGACAGCTTCCTGACTAATGACGTCCTTCATGAGATGGTGAGCTCACTCCTGGGCGGAGCGGGTGGGGGCCCCGGGAGGAGCAGATGGGGGCTGAGGGTGCCCAGCTGGACAGACCCCGGATTGTATGACTCAGGAACCTGTGGGTAGATGCACCACATCGGGGCCCAGGGCAGGCTCCTCTTCCACTGCTGAAAATCAAGGGCTCTAAGGGTGGGTCCCAGACCCTTGCCCGAGCCCCTCCCGCCTCCCCCTCCCACGCCTTCCTGGCCTCCTCGCTGTTCTGGAGCATGCCAGCAATGCTCACGCCTTGGCTCTCTGCACCTGCCACTGATTCTCCACGAGGGGACACGTGAACCTCAAGCGTTACCTGGGTGAAGATTTTTAATTCCTGCTGTTAAACAGGCATTTAAACAGATTGAGCTAGTTGGTCACACCTGTGATTTCAGGGATGTTACTCTCGGGATGAGGTTAAACCAGGGAGTGGTGTCAGGGCTGTGTGGGTGTAAAGAATCACGTTCGGTGGGCCGCCTTCTGCTGGCAGGGTTCAGTCTCCTCCGGGGGCCCTGCTACCAAGCTCCCTTATTTCTCCTGGGTGGGGGTGGTGCTGCTTGGCGGTTTACCTCCTGGCAATGCCTAGAGGCCACGTGAGGGGCAGAGCAGTGCCTGTCCCACCCGCTGCTGCCCCCTGGCGCCGGGCCTGGGCAGGGCGGGAGCCCGGGCTCTTACCTGCCCCCACCCCGACCCGCAGACGCTGCTGGTGGAGTTCTACAAGGGCGCCCCTGACCTTGTCAGGTTCCAGGAGCCCTGGAACCAGGAGCACACCTACCTCGACAAGCTGAAGGTGAGACTCATGCAAACCCCTCCCTGAAAAGATGATCTTGGGGAACCCCCGAGTCTATATCCATGGGCAGTATGAGAAATAGTGACTTCTTAAGTGGTCCTGTGCAAAAATACTTTAGAAATGAACAGAGTCGTGTTTTATCACACATGGGCGGTGACGGCAGTAGAGGTCACCATCCAAGTGCAGAGGAAAAGGTAAAAGCCCCACAGACCCTGTGGCCCGGGGACATCCCGGCTGGAGAAGCTGCGCTGGGCCCCCCCTCCCCGGGCCACACGCTGGGGAGCAGAAGGCGGTCTGATCCGATCCCGAGCCTTACGCACCAGCAGAGCTGAACTGAGCAGAGCGGCTGGTGCGGGAGCGAGCTTCCCTGGCTCACCGGCCCTACGGCTGGTCAGTGGGGTATGTCAAGAGGGCTTGGCAGCCTCTTCAGTGCGTCTCCTTATCTCCTGCTTGAGAGTCATTCTCAGAAGATACTCCCCACTCCCCTTTGCAGAAAAACAGAATTTCACACGTTTGCTTGTTTTGTTAGACCTGACAGCGACCAGGGCTTAAAGCTGCCACTGGTCACCTCCCACCCTGGCACTGGGTGGGAGGGGTGGGGGTGGCCCTGGGCATGCAAGGGGGCAGTAAGGAGGATTTGGATTGTGTGGAGGAACCCCTACCTCCCAAACAATGACATCCGGGGCCTTCGAGATGAAATGTGCCTAAGAGGAAGGCGCGGCTTTAGGGATACAGCCGAGAACCCCTCTGCCAGGCTGCAGCGCAGGGCCTCCAGGGCAGAAGCGCCCGCGCCGCCCTGAGGCAGGCCTGCCTATTTCAGATCTCCCTGGCCAGCAGGATGCCCAAGGACCAGGGCCTGTGCCACGTGCTGGAGCAGGTTTACAGCGTCCTCAAGCAGGGGAGCTGAGGGCGCCAGCCTCCAAGGACCGGGGCGACCCAGGGCGAGGGCAGCGGGCCCCGGGCTCTGCCCGCGGCGGTGCCGCCCTGTCCCTGTGTGCCTGAGCTGCCGGGCAGCAGGCGCTCGCACAATAAAGGAGAGAAACAAGCAGCCCAGGTGCGTGCGTCGCGTCACGGGAGCAGGAGGGACGTCACTCGGGCAGCCACGGCCAGCGGGGTGGGGGGCTCTCCCCACCCACACCAGTGACTGGCAACGATGGCCGTCCCTCCCAGGCCTGTATGGGCGCCTCGTGCCCTCGCTGGAGACCCTCGGGAGGGCCCGCCCTGCACCACAACCAGGCAAACGGCTGTAGAAAGAGACATTTAATACTTTTTTAAAAAAAATCAGGATTACATTTTCATCTGCCCTAGGCTGTGATGTCTATTCCTCCTCCAAGTACTGGCGACCAGGGGGCCTTGGAGATAAGCGGGGAGGGCCTGGTGTTGTTGGGGACTTTACTGAGTCACCGGAGGAGGGGAATGTGAACCAGGGTCCCCTGTTTAGCCAACTTTTAGATCAGGCAAGAGGGGAAGTGAGTGCAGGGCTGGGGCCCTGCTGGTCTGGGCAGCTGCCTACCTTGGTCTGGAGAAGACAGTCTGGGCCACTGTCCAAAGAGGGTATGGTGGCCGGCTTCAGACAGGGAAGTGCCCGTGACCCCCAACCAAGGGGGCCCCAGTAGCCAGGGGTCTGGGAACATTCACTTATCAAAGTCTTTGTGCTTGACCTTCCGCAGAGTGGAGGCTGGCCTGCCGTGGTCCCATGTGTGGCTGGTGTGTGTGTGTGTGTGGTGTGTGTGTGGTGTGTGTGTGTGGTGTGTGTGTGCGCTGGTGGTGGCAGCTTGTGCCAGAGAGACACACTCCATGTGCTTGGCTGGGGGTGGTGCGGCGGGCATGGGAGTGGGGCTCACTGCCCTGCAGGAGGGAAGCATGGCCACCCAGGTGGTGCGGGGGAGAAGGCCTGTCTTTAGGGGACTTGGCACCTGAGGACCCCAGGCTCATCTCTCCCCAAGCCCCCAGCTGGAGGGAAGAGGTGAGGCCCTCCCAGGGAGGTGGCATCTGCAGGTATGCAGGGCTTGGGGAGCCCCGGAGGGAGCTGTGAAGGAATGTCCTGGGGGAATTTAAGAGGAGGGTGGTGAGCCTCTCAGCCGGGGCCCAGACCACTCAGACCACCCCGTTACACAGATGCTCAGTCCTATCCTGCTGAGGGCGGGTCTTCCAGCAGAGTGGCAGGAAGGAGGTGGGAGAGGATAGGGCGTGGGGGGGTGTGTGTTTGCCCACGCGCATGCACACGAGTGTGTGAAGGGGCCCACCTGGAGTTACCAGTCCCTAGAGGGGGTGGGAGGAAGTTAGTGTTTCTAAGAGCACCTTAGTGTGAGCCCTTAGTGGGCTGGGCTGGGCTGTGGGGCAGAATTGGTGAGCAGCAGGAAGGAGGAACACTGCCCAGCCCTCAAGAGGGCCACATGGAGTGGGGAAGGGAGCCCCCCACCACTGGGGTTGGCGCTAGTGTAAACGGGACCTCTGCTGTCCCTCTGGGCTCTGCCTCCTCCCCTCGGCCCTGGGAGCTGGCCGCCCGCAGGCTGTGAGCACTGCCCTCGCTGCGGGGCCGGTGGCATGCAGAGGTCTGGACGGAGGGGCAGGCAGGCGGGCCGACGCGTGGCTCAGGCGTGGTCACTGGGGCAGCGGCACCAGCACCTGCACGTAGCTGAGGGGGAAGAAGCCGGACTGGCCGTGCAGCATGCCCTCGTACCAGTTCTCGTCGATCTGGTTGGTCAGAGTGATGATGTCGCCCTCGTGGAAGCCCAGCTCCCCATCGTTCTCAGGCTCAAAGTCATACAGGGCCTTGCAACTGGGCTGGTCCAGGGGCGCTGGGGGTAGGGCAGGGGTAAGGTCTGGCTGTCACCTGCCCCCTGCGGGTGTGCAGGGTGACACCACTTCCCCTCCTGCCTGGCCCCAGTCCGGTCAACTCACTGCTTCTCAGTTTCCCCCAAAGGAGACCCACTCCCTCCTCTCTGGCTCCCCTCAGCTGTCAGAAGGAGTAAGTGACAAGCAGGGGTTAAAGGGTTCTGTGAGTGGTCACCAAGATGCTCCTGAGAAGAGCTGGGGACGCCTGATAGCATCAGGATGACAGTGACCAGAATTGCATGGTCCTCAGGGTGCCACTCAGAGCAGAGGGAGGCCCAGGGCCCAGATCCACTCCTACTGGAGATGGGGAGCAGAAAGACCCTTCCAGAGCAGATGAGAAGGCGGCATTAAACTGGGGGCAGGGCCTGTGCCTGCGGGGGACACTCACGCATGCTCCTGCTGCTGGGGGTCCGGACAGGCTTGTTGGAAGATCGGAAAGATGAATCTGCTTGCAGACAAAGCACAGGTGGGCTGAGAACACAGGGTGGGGCCTGGTGCCCACCCCTGGGGGTCCCTCTAGAGGAGAACTCGCCCTGTGGTCTGGATGGATGGCAGGTGCCCCTGAAGGGGCCTAGGACACAGCAAACCCCTCCCAATTGTTACCTGAGATTTTGGGAGCCACGGTGCAAGGGAAGCCCCCGTTGGACTGCTCGGGCTCCCCGAGGTCCAAGGGCTCCCGCGGCCTGGGCTTGTACTCCCGCTTGGGGCGTGAAGAGGCTTCCCGCATCCTGCGTGTGGAAGGAGGCGGGCGAGCAGTCCTGAGCCCCCATGTGTCAGGGCCAGGGAACCCCCAACTGTTAGTGCTGCCGCCCCAGGACCCAGGGAAGCATTCAGGAATGAGGGGGACACCAGGGGGATCCTGGGGGAACCCCAGCCATTTCTCCGAGAATGCCGAATGGTTGGGTTCTACTGAATCCTGAAGTGCCCTTGGTGGCGGCGGCCAGGGAACTGGTGCCCACCAGCCCCCGACTGGGAATCCACTACCAACCAGAGCTTCCCTGTTCAGACCGTGAGTGCTGCCTGACTCCCAGAGAGCCCTCGGAGAGAGGACCCCCACGCACCAGTCCTAGACAAACCCTCCCTCAGGACACCTCAAGCCTCTCCTCTAGGGACCATGAGGATGTGGTCTTGCTCCCTCCTGGGACCCCAACCCCTACTTGTGCAGCCCGGGGGCCCAACCACACTGCCCTGGACTGAGCTCACAGCAGGGCTGGGCTGTCCGGGGGCAGGGACATCTCACAGGCTCTGAAGGGCCGGCCCAGGCAGCCACACACCCAGCCTCCTGGCCAGCAGAGAAGGCTGGGGCTCCCATGGGGAAGGCCCGGGTAGGGGGTGGGGGTGGGGCTCACCTCCGCTTGAGTTTGTCAGCCAGCTCGTCCAGGATCTGCACAGCCTGCCGGTGGTAGTCCAGCTGGGCATCCACCAGGGCAGAGAGCTGACTCACCTGCTCGATCTGTGAAGGACCAGCCATGGCTGCAGAGCTGCCCTCCTGACACCTATCTCTAGGCCACCCCCGCAGGAAGCCTTCCTAGACTGTTTCGGACACAGGGGCCCAGCCCCCTCCTGTCCACATGACCCTTGAGCCGCAGCTGGAGGAGGGTTAAAAAGCCAGAAAAGACCCCAAAACCTCAGTGGGCTGGTCACTGCCCTACTCTGGCCCTCCTGTCTCCCCCTCCTTTCCTTCTGCCCATCGGCCCCGGGAGGCTGCCACCACAGCTGGGCTCCGTGTTTCAGGGGCTCCTTGGGGTGGTGGGTGCACGCAGGGAGGCCGTGCACGTACGTCGGTCTCCAGGAGGTTGTGCATGCTGGTCTCAGCCACCTCCTTGGACTCCTCGAACTTCTCCATGGCCTGGCGCAGCTCCTCGTCGGGGATCTTGCCCTGCCGCTTCTTCTTGTAGTCGAAGTCCAAGCGGCGGCCCTCCAGCTTCTTCAGGTGGTGCTGGGGGGCGGGGACGAGTGTCACACCACATGCCTGGGGCCTCCAGGAAGGCCGCCCTGATGCCCCGCAGCCCTTTCCACTGGGAAACCCAGGCTGGGCTGCACTGGGGGGGGGGGGGGCGTGAATGTGGCCGGGAGCAGCCCAGCGTACCTGGATCTCCTTCAGGTCCTTGTCACACAGGTTCTGGAGGGGGTCAATGAAGTTCTGCTTGACCTCTATGTCCAGGGAGTCCTTCACCTCAGCGAGGCGCTTCATGGACTCCCCGGCATCCAGCAGGGCGTCGCCTGGAGAGAGGAGGGGTCGGGGAGGAAGCCGTCACAGGAGGCCTTGGCCTATGGGGCTGAGACACACCCCATAGCCAAGGTCCTGAATGCTAGAACTAAGAACAAAAAAGGGACCCTGAGCCATAGCAGCCGGGTGCTCACTCCTGCTGGTGGTACAGATACTCCGGTCCCCCTCTCTCCGCCCCTGCCCCTCCCTCGGCCTCACCGAAGTTGGACTCGCCGCCCAGCTCCTTCCCGTGGCGGATCATGCACTCGCCCAGCAGGCCCTCCGACTGCGGGTAGCCGGGGTTCTTCACCTGCCCGCGGATCTTAGACACCGTGTTGAGCATCGTCAGCTTGGCCCGAGAGGCTGGAATGGGATGGGCCGGGTGGGCGTGAGGGTGGTCTCTCGAGGAGTCGCCAGGCCTGCCCTCAGCCAGCACCGCGGGCTGACCCCCTTTGCCCACACGCCCGTTTATCTCTAAAGCACTGCCTTGACCCAAGGAACCAGAATGTGGGAAGGGCCTCCCAGGCAGACTCGCCTCCTCTGCTCTTGTCCTCATGAAGGAGCACGAGCAGTGAGCAGGGGAGGGGGCCAGCTCCCAGTCACCCCCCGGGCCCCTTGCTCTGGGCACGGCTCTGACTGAGGAGCTACCCTCCAGCCTCTGGGGAAGCCGTGCTTGCACCTCTGCCAGATCTAGCCTGTCCCAGCACAGGCCTCGGGTGGACACAGCTGCTGCTGCCGCGTGTCCTGAATTTGTTGACTTTCACTACAGGGACCAGCATGTGGATTTTCCTCCTTCTCAGCCTAGGAGACCCCCACCTCGTGCTCCAAAGGCGGGCATGTGGCTGGGGCCTGGCATGCTGGGGATGGGCACCCAATACAAATTGGTACAATGAGTAGGGAGGGGTGAGAAAGATCTCTTTTCTGCTGGGATTGTTAGCTGTAAGGGTGATTTAAGGCTAGGACTGCCATGAGGAATGAGAGCTGACACATGACACAGAAAGGAAATGCATGACCCAGAGAACAGCTTTTGGATGCCTAGATCCAGCCATGCCTGAACTTCCCTACCCCTGGGCATTTCAGTTCTGTGGGCCTATACATTCCTTCTTCCTGCTCTGGTAACTGGAAGATTCCTGACAGCAAAGACCTAAGGAGTTGTGGGCAGACCCCCTTGCAGCTAGCGGGCACCCCTACCTGGGTTGGGCTGCAGGTACTCGATGGTTCTGGCCAACACTTCTGTCACAGCCTTGCTGGTAACATCCACCTTCTGTAAAGAGAGGCCATGTGTGAGGTTTCAAAATCACCACAAGCCCCAGGACAGCCCTTGCCCTGCTCCCTATTCCCTGCCTGCCTCAGAGCCCACCCAAGAACCACCCGCTGCTTCTGGGGGCTGCTGGCCTCCCCTCCTTGTTGTTGGCTGTGCTGTGCCTCCACTGCTACCTGCCCAGGGCTGGGGGAGGCCTGCAAGCCACCCAGGCCCTCCCAGTAAGCCTCACCTCCCCCACACACCCCACCCCCAGCTGTCAAAGCCAGGCCCCATGGTGGGCGGTAACTGCCAGGTGTCAGACAGGCATCATCTCCCGTTACCTTCTCCATCTCTTTGAAGTCATCGTCAAGCTTGGTCCCTTCAGCCCCTCCAACCTTCTCACTGACCAGCTGGGGGACAGAAAGAGAGAGGAGTGTGAGCCTCAGAGAAGGAGACTCCAGGATGCCTTTTCACCCTGTCCACTGCAGGCGGGAGGAGGGCGAGGGCTCAGAACAGCCACAATGGCTTCTCAGGGATGCTGAACCTGGTACCAATGGCCAAACGGGGTCAACTGAGGCCCCCGTTCTAAATCCACACACTCCTTCAAACCCAGGGCAGGGGGCTCCTGTTGGAAGCCTTGCCTGGCCGTGCCCACCTCATAAGGCTGCAGAGCCCAAGAGTGTCCCCCACCATTACAGGGCTGAGGTGCCCATGCCTGGATGGCAGTGCCATGGTTTGGCTCTGGACAAGGCGCCCAGGCTCACCGAAGCCCCTTCACTCAGGGAACCGCACAACTCCTCTTCCCACTGACACTCTGCCTCTCTGGGAAGGAGTCTCAAGGACCATGGCTCTGCATTCCCCAGGGGCAGGTCCCAAGGCTGAACAAACATGGGGACCACGGTGTCGGACAAGCACCAAGCAGGAGGGAAAGACCTGCCCCACACAGGCCAACTGTCCTGCTACCCGGAAGTCACTTGTGAATGTGTGCATGCGTGCACACACACTCACGCAATTTCCTGGTGGCCAGCAGCCATCTCTGCCCACCCATCAGGGCCACTGAAGGGCTCCTGAGAGCACTGAGGGGCCACCAGCCAGCAGGAGTGCTCAGACCACTGCCGTTTGACGACTGATCCACCACCCTCTGCCTGTGTGATTGTGGGCAACTGGCTTCACTGGGCCTCAATTGTTGCCTCTGTAAAATGGGGTGACAGGTGAGCACCCACAGAGCTGTAGCCAGGCTTTCGTGGGCTGCTGTATGCGAATGTGAGCTCAGGGCTACATCTGGCACACGGTAAGCACCAGACACTCATACTGCCCACACCAACGGCCGCTGTTACTCTCCCCACGCATCTTGTCCCTCCAAGGGGACTGCAGGGCAGGCCTAGCCTGTGGGTCTTAATCCCCACATCCCCCTGCCTGGGGTCAAGAGGGGACGGGGCCTCGTGCCCCGGCAGGTCAGTGTTCTCACTGTGGCTGCAGCCCAGGAGTCCAGGAGGGGATGGGGCACAGGAGGAAGCAGGGCTGCTCAGGGCCTGCACCACCGCACACAACCTCTGGGGGATCCTCCAAGGGCAGGCAGGGACTTCCCTCCTGTTTCTGACTTTATAAGGAAAAACCCTGGTCTCTCCTAGACCTTTTTGGGGTGTTCCATTTTATTTCATGGGACAGTTTCACTTCTTTTGATTACGGTAAAACAGGACGTTCAGTGGTTGTCAGAGAGGGAAATGAGTTCGCTGCCTGCCGTGAGACAAGGCTCTTCTGGTGAACAGAGAGGGCAGCTGGAGCACCGGTGCTCAAAAACCACACCTTCCGGGCCAGACACCCTGCTCAGCGTAGGGGTCACGGGCACTCCCAGGGAGCAGCCCCTGCTGGCCAGATCACGTCCTTCCTCTGTAGGGAGAGGGCATGGGCAGACCGCACAGCCTCTTCCAGGCCCCCCAGGAGTGTCACCTCTCTGTCTCCCTTGGAGCCCTGACACCTCCACAGGCAGCTCCATGTGGGGCCATCCTTGCTCTGGCACCTGGGGGGCCACACTGGGAACATCTGGGCCCCTACCAGTCTCCTTGCCCCACCCCCACCCAGGAACTCAGCGCTCTAGTCCCCCTCAACTGACCGTCACCCCACCTCCCTTCTCTCCAAGGCTCAAATCGTTGGAACTGGCACCCGTGGATGAAAGGATGACAAAAGGCCAAACGGGTAAAGTGGGGAAAAAACAAGCTACATGCCAACCACAGTAAGAGCATCGGAGGAGGGACGCAGTGATGAGGGCGGGGCTCCCCGGGAGGGGCAGGCAGGGCCCCGGGGAGGGGCTGGGGATTTGTGGCACAGCTGGGAGCCACACGGGTTCCCAGGAGACTCCACAGGCAGGACACTGCTTGGTGAGGCCAGAGGGTGGGGGTGCCCTGTCTGTGGAGGGGGGGGTCAGGACCCCGACACGCAGTCCTGCTCAAGGACCTTGCACACAACTTTTCAGGCCCGACAAGAGCAACGGAGCCATGGTGGAAGGAACACCTCTGTGTGTACAGTCTGCACCCCAACTCCCCACAATCTCATGGTGCTCCTACGCTGCGTGAGAGTAAACTGAGGCACCACCCTGGCAGGGGCCTGGCAGGCTGAGAACTGACGCCCACTCTTCTCTCTGCATCTACTGAGCGGCCGCAGACCCCTGTGCCCCTAACTCCCCAGGGCTCACAGTGCCGAGCGGCTTCAGGAGAGGCCGCACACAGCCGGCCTCAGATCTTTGCGAGGCTGCTCTTGGCCTCTCAGAGCCTGGCCTGGCCCTCCACGCCAGCACACCTGGCTTCGTTTCCACCTCGGAGCGGCGAGGACCCCAGGAGGCGCTCAGTGACCGTGTGTCTCACAAAGGCCCAGATCGGGGTCCTTTCCAGGGAGGCCGGGCACCTGTCTATCACAGGGTCCACAGGTGGTTCTGAGACCAGCCGCAGGTGACTGCTGAGTGCCGCTCTGTGACACATCCGAGTGCTCACCTTCCTGTGTCTGTCCTTTGTGACTACGGCTCTATCGTGGTATTGCTAGCTTGTCACCGGACGCAGAGGGGAGCGCGCACTTCATTGCGCTTTTGAGGCAGCACACCTCTGGCCCCGCAGGGGGCTCCCTCTGCTGCCCCTCCCTCAAGCAGGGCCTCTCCGGGAGGCCACACAGGGGACTCACACCGTAGGTCTGGTTTCACCGGTGATTCCCCTGTATTATTCTAACCTCTAACCAGGGCACGAGGGAAGAGCGTGCCCTGCCCTCAATCCAGGCTGCAGTACCTCCAGGTTGGGAGGGGGCCACAACTCCAAGTCCCCCAAGTTCACACTGTAGCTTAGACTGTACAGGTGCTCACTGCCGGTAAGGGGGTGAAAGGACCCCCACACCGCGTGCTTCCCCGAGTGTCGACCCACTCGGGCTGCTCCCCAAGGGTGGCCTGGGCCCAGCTCCCACGTGGACACTGAACAGTCCTACTTACAGCAACACACCCGCAGGTGACTGTGACAGGCAGACAGCGGCCTATTTCAGGCTCTCCCACTGATGCGTAGTGGAGCCACATGTCTGATGATGGCACTTGTCCCAGGCACCTGGGGAATGAGCGAGCCTGGAACGGAGGTGGGTCTTCATCCCTGAGCACCTGCATGACCTCTACCCACACGTGCAGCTCGTGGGCACTGATGATAAAGATCAGTAGGAGGAGGGGGCTGCTCTCTCAAAGATGGCGCTCGTCAGCATTCTAGACCTTTGGCCATCTTGAGAGAGGAGCTAGGAGTCTGACACGTGGGACAGAAAGAGAACACGCAGTGGAACAATCCACAAACAGAAGAGCTGTGCACCAAGAGCAGGCAGGGCGGCAGCCCCTCTGGGAGGGGTGGGGGATAGACGGTGGCCCCGCACTGGACAGGCACGTCTGCAGGGCCGTGCCGGGGCAGCTGCAGGAGCAGCCTGAATCCTGCTAAGTGGGACACACCGATGAGAGGCCGTGTAATTGAATCATCGCGGCAGGGAAACCTGATCAATATGACACGGAAAATAAACAGCCAATTTGCAGGCTTGGTGACCTGGGTGGAGGATTGGCTTTGATGAATTAAGAGTTTAAGAGAAAAAAATGTAGCAGGAAGCAGCTGGCACAGAGCAGCCAGGAGTGGAGAGAAAAGCCAGGCCGCCTGGAGCCTCGTGGTCCGAGATGGATGCTCTGCACGTCCTGCTCAGCATCCTCGTGCCTCGTTCAGCGGTTACACTCTGGGTGGCCACTTGCTGTGCTCCATGACCAGCTCCCAGCTTAACAGCGAGGTCCCCTGTCATCTCCTGGCTTCCCCTCCCGCCCTCTGCCTGGCTTACTTCTCCCTGCCTGCCTGTGATTGCTAGGGTGAAACTTCCCACCCTGCACTACAGAGCAGCCCCCTCATCTCCCTCCCTCCTTGGCAGTGAGGGCCAAGCCCAGGGCTAGGCTTAGCGGGGAGAAGCCCCTCATGGGCACTGGCTGACAGGTGGGAACAAAAGGCATGGAGAAGGCAATGGAGACACAGGCCCAGGGGTGAAAGTGCCTCAGGGGTCCAGGCCCAGCCACCCTGGTTCATGGTCCTGCACGAACCATCCTCAGGTCTGTGCCAGTGAATGGCCACCGCCCCCCTGCTGAGGTGTTGTGACCCAAGGCTCCTGGGTGTGAGCACTTCTGACCCCCATCAGCAACCGCTGTCAAGGGAGGCCCGCTAGCCCACTGTCATGTCAGAAGCTGTCCTGGTCTGTCTGGCTGTCTGATGAGAGATAAGTCAGACAGAAACAAATTTATACTGTACAGCACAGAGAACCATATTCAGTACCTCACAGTAAGTTGTGATGAAAAAGAATATGAAAATGAATATATGTATGTTCCTATAAGACTGAAGTATTATGCTGTACCCCAGAAATTGACACCAAACTGCGAACTGACTATACTTCAATAAAAATATATTAAAAAAAAAAAAAAAGAAGTCAGAGAGAACAGCAACTTGGAGGGCGACAGTAGTAAGAGCTACAAGGGAGGTTCCAACACACCAAACGGCAGCGGGACTGGCTCCCGGAGCTGCAGAGCCCAGTGCTGTCTGAGCCGGACCCCACAGGGCAGGGTTCCAGCAGGCAGAGCTGGCCAGGCAGGCAGGCGGTGTTCTGGGTGAGACGCGGGTTCAGGACACAAGAGCTGCCATTCCTGGTCCACCGGATGTGCCAGGCACAGTGTGGGCGCTTCCCACACATCCTGCCACCGATTGTCACCTCTATGCAATGATGACGCAGGGAGGGACCGGTGTGCCCATTTTACAGATGAGGAGACCCAGGGAGGAACTGGGGGCTGTGCCCAGAGCTGTTCGACTGGCTGGTCCTGGAGAACTGGACAGTAAGGGAAGGGTGACGCCCGGCGCCTGCGCAGGGCCTGGCCAGAAGGGTGGGGGATACCGAGGGCCGTGAGGAGGCAGACTGCCCATAAGCAGGACGCCCAGACATGGGAGGTCCCCAGAGGCAACTGTGATGATCACAGGCAGGGCTGAGAAATTCCTGAACAGGGATGACAGCCCAGGGATGGGAGGGACAGACATAGGGATGGATGCATTGCTTCTAAATCCCTTCCAACTGTGACTCCCCTCCCTGCTGGCCTCCGAAGATCTGGGAGCTGCTTGCCAACATTTCAGAGCAGCCCCTTCTAGTTTCCATTGAGGTCTTCTGTCTCGTGACTGAGAGAGCCCAGGTCATGGGCAGAGCCCAGGCTGGTCTGCTGTGTGGCCGATACACGAAGACGCTGGCCTCTTCACGTCTCCTTTCTCTGCTTGCACTCCGTGCCCCCAACTCAGACATACTGGCAGAGACATCACAGGGTATGCTCTTTGGTTAACTGGACACTCTTTCTGGAAAGGCGAGCTAAGGGCACTTCTGGGGAGGTAATGTATGCAATATACCCGCCCTGAAGCCTCCTGCTTTAAACATGTCTGTCCCTGCCCGGAAACCTCCAATGGCCCCTATGTTAGGACGATTTCCAAAGCCTGGGCCCTTGTGAGTTCCTTGAGTATGAAATGCTTGCTGACAGGGGTGGCGCTCTGATTCCAGGGGCGGGGTGCTCCCACGTGGCTGAAAGTAAAGGCCACGAGGCGTGGGGGCTGGACTGCCGCCCTGAGGAGTGAGGTGCCACCAAAGTAAAGGCCACTAGAAACACCATTTGTACAGAAATGTACCTTCATACCAGACCAGGAGGAATCAGGGTAGAAATAAACTCCTTAGCCCAAGGAGATGGTCCAGTGGGAAGCCTGAGGGCTCTGGCAGCAGGGGAGACCTCATCTGTCATAGGTCTTTTGTAAATATTTGTGAGCTGACGGAGAGTAAGTCACATCCCCTTTGTTAAGCCCCACAGAGGGAAGTGTCCTGACAAGTCAGCAATTCCTTCTGTGTACCAGGAATTCTGAAATTTGCTGGTGCCCTTCATGCCTCCAGGCACATACTTCCTCTCCTCCTAGGGATCAAAGCTAAACTCTTTTTTAAAAGCAGCCTTGTAAACAGAAGCAGTGGGAATGATCAAGCAGGAAAGGCCTCTGAAGCTACTTTTCCTGTGGAAACCTCAAACCGGGCACCACAACCATCAGATTCGGCCCCAAGGGGCAGACACGGACGCACAAATGCCCTCTGTGTGGCATGCCTGGAGTTTATCTGGGACTTACTTCTGGCAGCAAGAGGGCACTGTCTTTGAAGCCTGAGGCGTTCTCTCAGTAGAAGGGGTGGCACCTCAGGCCTAGGGCTGGCAGCTGAGATACTGGCTCAGAAGCAGAACCCCTCAGGTCCCCGAGACTGCAGACAAGTCAGCGTAGGGTCTCCCAGCTAGGAGCGGCGGGGGTGGCGTGCTGCTGTGGAGAGGAGCCTGGCCTAGCCTGGGGACCTTGGTCAGACCTGGCCTCTCACAGTCCGAACGCCTCCGGGTGTCCCGCCCCTCTCAGGACTGCTTGGCTTGGGAGCAGGGCCCCGGGCTAGAGTGGTGGGCAGTGAGCGGAATGGCACGTGAGTCCCAGCAGCCGCTCCCCAGCCTGGCACATGCTTCTGAAATGGGAGGGGGAAACCCTCACATGAGAAAAGTCCTCTCAAAGTCGCACCTGGCTTAATCCAAGTCTGGGCTGCTCACGGCATGGCACGGGCACCGGGAGCAAAGCAGGGACCAGCTGTCGGGAGGAAATGACTGGAGAAGGTGGTGCCGGCAGATAGGGAGGATCGCTCAGTGACTGCTCAGGCAGTGGCCAGCCAGAGGACAGACTCCCGACATGGAACAGGGGTGCAGCTGAGGTCTCATCCCGAAGCACTGACCTCCGCTTCTGCAGGCTGTGCGGAATCTTGGTACCGGCACCCAGAGGCCCCTTGAGGGCAGACACCCAGAGAGCTGCCCCTTCTGCCCCGGGCTGACGACAAAGTCACCAGACCTCCCGCCGCCGCCATCACACTGCTTTCCTGATGGAGCCTCAGGCCGTGCCACTGGCTTTAAGTGCCCCTATCTGTCACGAAGGTCCCTGTGTACCCCCGGAAGCCTCTCCACTTGCCTGAACCAGGCCTGCCCCACCCTGGCTCGGACTCTCTCACTTCTCCCGGGAACCCCTCCACACTGGCCTCCCCTCCCCGGGCTCTGCCCAGCCTCCAGCCCACGGCAGCCTCCGCAGGCTGAGTCCAGAATCCTCTGTGCGTCAGGGCCCATTGCCCTGCAATCTCGGGACTGCTCCTCTCCTCCCCTGCGGGTCAGCCCTGCACTGGCCTAATTCCTGCCTGACTTCCTCTTGTTCTCCCTCACCTGCCGGCCACACATCCTATGCTCTCCTCCTGTAGCTGATGGCAAGCTCCCAGGGCGCAGGGACCCCGTGTGTCTTGCTCTTCCATCACCCAACACAGTGCATCTGACCAATAGCCCAGGCCCCTTCCTTTCAGGCAGTTCCTCCCAGAGAACGGCTAACAAAACATAGGTATGGCAGCTCAGAAGGACCCAAGGCTGGAGGAAGAGTGAGGGGCTGGGCAGACACAGGGGGATGTGGGGTGCCTTTTCCTGCTCCAGGCCCAGCTGAGTGGAAGGAAGCCATGAAGACAGCCTAAGGTCTCTGAGAAAAGTACCTCCCCTCCCCAAGATGACGCAGCAGTCCTTGGAGACGGTGTGACAAAGAACTCACTTCCTGCCTAGCTTGAGCTCCACGTGGCCAGTGGGGGAAGAAGGCTGGCTGAGTGTAGGCTGCGGCCGCGGGAGGCCTGGCTGGCCACAGCAGGGATCCCCCCTCCTCCTCGCAGCCCATCTGGCCAGAAGCCACGGGCCTGAGTGCCCTCCCAGTGCTCTGTGGTGGGACGGGGGCCTGGGTCAGGGCACCACAGCTCCTAATTCCGCCTCCTCTGGGCTCCCCCCACCGCACCTGCCCAGCGCTGGCCCAGGCTTGACTCTAATGATCGCTGGTCCTGGGATTCCTCCTAAGACGCTGAGTGGCTGCAAAGGGAAGCAGGAGCACACAGAACCGTTCCCTGTTTTCATGCATTGTTAACCAGCCTCCCAGTTAATCTCGTAGGATCTGGGGGAGGAAGTGGGCCCTCCTGGGTACTGTGAGGGCTCCACATCCTCTCTGCTGTGGAAAGCTAGCTCTAGTTGAAGCGCTTTGGGCTTGCAGGGGGAGGAGGACTGCTGAGCCGAGGAGGGCTCACAAAATGTGCATCTTTTAATGTTGCCATGAAACACTGCAGAGACTACATTATTCCTTGGATCTACTGCCTTGCTGGCCCTTTTGTCATCCTTGAAAACCCCAAGAGGAAGGGAAAGAGCCATCTGGGACCTTCAGCACCCACTCTGCCCAGCCACGGCCTCTGGGGAGGTATCTCCTCCTTATAAAAGGGGCCAATTAAGGCCCCAGGAGGTGATGTGCCTTGCCCAGGGCCAGGCAGTGCAGTGTGCATGCGTGTGTGTGTGCATGACACCAAGCCAGACAGGAGTCGTCAAAGTCTTAAATCACCTCACTCTGGAGGCTGCCCTGCAGCTCTGATTTGCTTCCTCATTTTCAGAGACAGGCCAGGGCTGTCAGGGGTTCTGGGAAGGCAAAGGCCAGCGCTCAGGATTGGGCTGCAAACCCTGCCCTTCCCGCTTGACCGGGGAAGTGTTCCAGCAAGTGTGGAGCCACATCCCAGGCCCCTGGGAACAGGTGGTCAGGAGGACCACAGCTGTTCCTGCACAGTGACAGTGACAAGGGGGATGACTGCTCAGGACTAACCCTACAGCGTGCTGAGTACACTGGCCTGGAGGTGGAAGACCTGCGTTAGAGGGCCGGCTGTGCCCTGAGCCTTCTGGAACTCCAGCCTCTCACACAAAACCCACCACTCCAGGGTGGCATGAAGCCAAAGCCCCTGGAACACTACAGAGCTTTCTATGAAAATCAATGGCACAGCTCATGCAGAACCCTGCCCGGGCCATGGTGCCACCAATGCAGGAAGACTCAGATGGATCCTGCCCCAGCCCTCACTGAGCCTACCCCTGCCCCAAATGCTACTGGGGAAAGTAAGGGTAAAGCCACAGGGCCCGGCTGAGGAATTCAGGCAACAGACTGGGGTGGGGACTCAGGATTCTGCCTCCTCCAGGAGAGGTGGAGGGAGCAAGGCCTGCTGACCAGTGGCTCTGAAGTGGGCCTGATCCAAGCTGGTGCCCCTGGCTGTGCCAAGGGTTTTTATCCAACAACCGAGATGCCAGCAAATCACATCTGGAGTTCTTGCTGGAGCTGAAAACCCTAGGTGCAAATTGGCCCCATGCACTTTAACTTCTCATCTTGGGGGCGAGGCAAGAGGGCTGAATGTCACACAACTGGGAAAATCAATTTCAGATGAAAATTTATAAAAAGAAACACCCAACCCACAAACAAATGAGGTAATAAACCCCTGGAGTCCCGGTTGGCAGGGCCACGCCCGCTCCGCACCACTGCGCGCTGGGGTGCACCGCGGGGGAGCTACTGGCCACAGATCTATAGGCGGGACGGCAGAGCAAGATTCTGCTACGCATCTGCAAGAAAATGATAAGGTGTTTTGCAAACTCATCTTTTGTAAATGGCAGAGCTGACGCAAGAGCAGCCCTTCAGGAAGAGACAGGACGTGGTGTTTGGAAATCCTGTGAGGCCCAGAGCTGCTGGGCCTCTGGAAAGCACCAGAACAAACCCTTCATCCAACACCGTCACTGCGGCCTACTACACAAGAGGCTGGAGACACCTGGGCACAAGTCTCAAGGAGGGGCCCGTGCACCCCAACAATCGCAAGCTAAGGTGACCGACCAACTGACATCCAGAGCCCCTGCCTCCTGGAACACAGATGCTGTCTCCCTCATCTCTAAGACCACTTCCATTCTGAAAGGTCTAATGTGAAGCCACCTTTACCAGGAAGCCCTCCTGATTCTCTGTCGCCTGCCTCCTTACCCAGGCAGGAGTGACCTGGCCGCTGGCCACCTCTCCCATCACATTACTAACACCTCTCCCTCAGGCCGGCCCCCTGTGAACCTCACCCTGGACCAGGCTGTTCCACAAAGGCACCCACCTCGTCCCACATCAGAGCCTCTGCCCTGCTGTCCTCAGACCTTCCACAGCTGGGTTCTGCCCATCTGGTCTCGCCCAGCATCCCTTCCTCAGAGGGGCTGTCCCTGACCCCTCACACTCTCTCAAGACCTCTTGTTTACAGCTCTCTTCCCACTGGACTGTGAACTTCAAGTAAGTGACTGCTGCACCCGTGCGCAGGACACCATCTGAAACTAGGGAGTGCTGAACAATAGCGAGCACCCACAGGAGGGAGGCGTGACCTCATAGGGCCTAACCCCACTGCACTAGCCCACGATGAAGCGCTGTGAGGGCTGCAGACCAGGGAGCCAGCCGCATGACAGTGCCCCTACCCCTGTACCCCAACTTTATCTTCTGTCAGTTATGGGAAGCTCAGGTTAGGCGATACTCTGCCCACCAGCTGGCCCCCTCACTGGAGAGCGAAGGGGAAATTTACAAAGCAAACAACGTGAGCAGCCTGGGCCCAGGCTGACCTGCATCCAGGGAAGCCCCACTCCCGGAGTGGGTGGTTTCCTATTGACAGGAACCCCTGGTGAAGTGGACAGGTCTGCAGTTTGGGAAGACAGGACACAGGAAAGGAAGGCTGACAGGCAAACAGGTTCTGAAGGCCAAAGGGAAGTGGCTTGAAAATGGGCCGGGGCTGTAGTCAGTAGGGGCCACACACCCAGTCTCTCCGGGGGGAGGGCAGAGCTTGGCCATGGAGCTCCTCCGTGAGACAGCTCCAGACAGAGGCTGAATGGGCGCTGAGGAATGTACCCTCACCTGGCTCCACCACTTGCCTGTCACACCAGGCCGGTGACAACAGGTGACTCAGGGCCACCGAGGCCAGCTTCTTCAGGCATGACTACCAGAAGCACCTGGGCAGGTCACGATCCTGGGGCAGCACACGGCAAGCCAGGGGAAGGAAGCCGTAAACAGCTCTCAGCACAGCACACCAGCTCCCTGAGGGTTAGTGACGGGCACTGCGAAACATGGCCCCGTGTCAGATGCTGGTGCTCTGTCACCTTGCACAGCCGCTCCTCCCTCTCTACCCCACCCTAGTTGTCCAGGGACACCTGCGCTTCTAACCTGCAAAGTCAGCCTTGGGAACCTGGAGCTGGAAGGAATCTCAGAATCACTGCCCAACCTCAGCACACAGATAAGGAGACTAACAGGGGGCGGCCAGGGGGCACCAGAGCACACTGCTCCTGCCCCCTGCTGCTACCCACCCTGCAGTGACAGAGCAGGTGGGCCTCTCCCTCCTCAGGACGCACACCGAGGCCTGGCACACACGTCCCCTTATGTTACTGTCTGTGCCCCAGTGGTGGTGAGCGGCCAGACTGAGAGGTTCCCAGGGACCCCTCCCCGGGCCACAGCCGGAGGAGCGCTCTCAGGGGCTGACTCCTTGGCTGTGGATCAACTTCATTTGAGCACGGCAACCAGGAGAGCCCCGCCTCCCTACCCACATGCACCCTGCCCCCAAACATTAACTGCCCGTGGGCAGGGCTGGCTGCCATGAGCAGCCAGGGAGCACGACGCACAGTAGGGAGACCCCGCCCTCTAGAAGCTCAGAGAGAACGCCCCCAGGTGTGTTAACTAACAAGCCAAAACAGGGAGTGCCCGCGAGGTCCCCAGGCAGGGCCAGGCGCCAGGGAGCCATGGGGTCTGGACTGCAGCCCGGTACTGCCTCCAGCTCTGTCCACCACGCTGGGACTTACAGCAGGGATGTGGACTCCTCTGAGCCTCAGTCTCCTCAACTGTCAAACGTGGTGACGACGACGTGCTGTGGGACTCGGGTGTGAACAGGCTTTAAGAACTACAAGCTGCTCTACAAAGACGAGCCTGCCATTCCCTGGTTGATGTGCATCCCAAGGAAAGAACGAGGCCAGGAGGGCTGCACGCAAGCAGCTTGAGGTGGTGTCCATGCACAGGTGAGGTTCAGAGGCAGGATACACTGAGGGGCCTGGATGACGGGGACATTAAGGACACCAGGGCCTCTGGAGTGAAGGCCCTCCCACGAGGGACCTGTGTAAAAACTGGGTTGATAGCAGGCTGATGTGCTAGCTCTCCATTGTACCAAAAGCTCCTACGGATCATAATCCAGACTCCAGAAGGCTCGAGGCACCAAGTGTATTTGTTGATGGGCAGCTGGGATGCACAATTCTGAAGCTCTACTTGCAGGGAGGAAAGAGTTGAAGCATCAGGAGGTAAAACGACAGGGTTTGAAGGAAGAGGATGGGCCACAAACTCCCTCATGCCCCGGCCCAGGCTCCTGCCAGTCTCCAGGCCACCCCTCCTCCCCTGCTTCTGTCCAGCCAACAGACCCAGTCTACTGGCTGACCCTCAATACCCCGAGTGGCTTTCTACCTTGATCCTGGCTGACATGATCCTGCACCACGCCCTCCTCCCCGGGATATCCCTCCCTCTCTCCACCTCGATGTGCCACCGTCTCCCGTTCTTCAGGGAGATGCCGGTGTGCACCCCCAGGAAGCTGCACATATGCTCTGTGCACAGGAGACCCCATGCCTGGTAAGCTGGGGGTACTGCCGCATTTGGCAAGGCTGTGCAGTGCCGACTCAAGGTGCTCCCCAGTGATGCCTTTTTATTTTGACTTTTGCAGGAGAAAACCGGCCCTGCCCTCAGGTCTTGCTTCTCTGTTGTCATCATGTGATGTGTGTCTGGTGCTGCCACTTCCTCAGTGAGCACCCATAAGAATGAATATTCAAATCTCTCTTCCCCGGATGATGATGGTCTAGCAGCCAGGGCCTCCCTCCAGCTCCCAGGGCAGCTTCTGCTCCCCTGGAAGGACTGAACCTACAGACAGGCAATGTCTGGGCTCCTGGACAAGGGACAAGAACACAGCAGGGCAGGCTAGCGACCTGGAGGCCCCAGCACTGGGGGCCTCACTCCGGCTGCCTGCCAGGGAAATCTGCATCCTTCTTTCCCTTCTCCTTCCTAGGCCCAAATTCATAAAGCCAAGGTCCAGGTCATCTCCTTGTGAGTCATCCCTGGTTTCTCCATACACAGCACCTGTCACAGGACCCTGTGTCACTGTATCCACCCTATTTCAATCACTAAGCCACCATGCGTGTCTGGAACACTCTCCTGCCCTGAGCTGACCTGCTTTATCGGGGTGGGGCTGAACGTCTGGGGTCAAAGTCAGCAGGCCAGCTCCCCCCTTTTGAGAAAGCTGCCCTTATTCATCCAACAAATATTTGTTATTTTATGTGCTAGGTATAGCAGAGGGAAAGAGAGACAGATACTACACACACACACACACACACACACACACACACACACAAATGAAGAAAAAAATACAAGGACCTATGACAAGGAACCCACAGGAAGAAGCCAAGGGGCAGCCACGAGAAGTCCCTGGACTTGGCTTTGAAGGATGGTTTGAACTTGGATGGAAAAAGAAGAAAGGAACATGACGTGAGGAAAGACAGAGACAGAGGACATGGGGTCTGCACGAGCGCAGAAGGAGTTGCTAAGGGCTGGCCTCCATACATATTTCCAGGACATGATTCTGAAATACCTCTTTGAAGGTGGGAGGGGGCGTGAGTGAAGGGGTTTGGCATGAGTCTGTAGGCTCCGTGATGGGGAGGTGGTGCCACCAGACTCCAGAACTGCCAACCGCTTGCCACAGCTGGTGGGAAGTGATGCAGGTGGAAACCCCACTGTGCCGTCTCCGCACTGTGGGACTAGAGGGCAACAGCGTTCCTTGCTTCGGTAGAACCTGAACACAGAGCCAGTTTTCAAACTGATGTTAAACTATGGGGATGGAGGATTTCCTATCAGTCCACTAGCTACTAAGTCACCAAGGTGAGATTCCAGGAACCAGGGAACAACTTCTATGGAAGACAGCTCAGTGGGAGGCCCACTCTGAGCACAGCACCTGTCAGTCAACTTGGCAAAGTGAATCGGTCCTGTTTTCTTGCTGACCTCAGCTATGCAGCTGGAGGTGAGAGCTAAGGAAGGATGAACCACACGCGCCTGCGTGCGCACGCACGCGCACACCCCCCCTTCGATGCTGAGCTACAACCTCTATCCAGATGAGGCTTTAAGACAGTGTGAACCTGTATGAGTTTCCTACGGCTGCTGTAACAAATTACCACAAACTCAGTGACCCAAAACACAAGTTTCCTAAACAACATGAAAATCTGAAAGAGGTCTGAAGTCCCACGTGGACTTCCCTGGCAAAGACCAAGGTGTTGGCAGGGCTGCGTGCCTTTCTGAGTGCTCTAGAGCTTTCCGGCCTTTTTGGCTTCTAGAGGAGCCCCCGTTCCTTGGCCCACGGCCCCTCCCCCTGTCTCACAGCCAGCAAGGCGGGCCTCTCCTGCCGCCTCCGCTCTGGTTCTCTCCTCTGCCGCTGAGTCTCCTTCTGACCAGGCAGGGGAAAGTTCTGCTTTTGAGGGCTGACTGGGCCCACCTTGAAATCCAGGGCAACCTCTCTCCCTCCAGGCCCAAGTTTTTAATCCCAAAAGCAACGTCCCTTTGCCAACTAAGGTGGCACATTTGCAGGTTCTGGCTGAGGGTGGAGACACTCCAGTGGGGGTGGGAGGTGCTCTGCCCATCATGGGAAAACAATCAGTTCCCGCCACCTACGTGGTACCGAGCTATAAAGTCGCCTGGACTCTGAATTAGTAAATACTGAGCTACTGCTCCCAGGGACACGGGCGACAAACTTGCAAAACAACGCCGGAGCCTTCCAGCGGTGCCCCTCGTGCGGGGCCGAGCGAGGGCGGGGCCTCCTGCTCTGGCAGTACTGCTTGCGTTTGTTTGCGCTCTTGTGGGCACCCGGCTATGGGCTGGTCATTCTTTATGTCTCTCTCTACATCTGAGACACCTCATAGCACAAACGCGGGTGCCTGAAAAGGGACGTGCCCTTTCCAATGCACTGGTGCTGCCTGGCTCTCGGCCGGGCCCGGGAAGGCATGTGGAACTAGCGGAGGGGAAACTCCCCTGGAAGGCGCCCAACAACCCCCCAGGCTCTGCTGAGAGCTGAGCAGACTCCTGGACTCAGACCAGCCAAAAGGTCCACCTCCCCACTGCCCTGAAGCAGCACACTTGCCTCCTGGGTCCCCCATGTGCCCGCATTTCCACAACTTCCCCCGAAGCCTCCCAAACACAGCAGTCTGGAGGACAGAGAGGGACTCAGCCTGCCAGCGCCTCCTGCCCGCCCTGGGATGAAGCCAAGGGCATGGGGTGCTCCAGGGCACAGCAGACTGAGCGCTCAGCTGCCCTTGAGTCTGCTGGCGGGAAGGGAATGGTGATGAAGAACTTCCCAGAAAGCCCGGGAGAAACACCTAAGGCTTCTTAGCTGTGAAGTAAGTGCACCAAGGCCTGGGGGAGAAAGATAAACCTCAGAGCCAGCCTCAACGGGCATCACACACAACCCAGTGTATCGGGGACAATCAGCGGGGAGCTGCAGCAGCTCCAAGCCTCCTCGAGGCTGGGACAGCAAGGGTGTCCAACCTCCAAGGAAACGCCCCAGGGAGAGGAGATAAAGGACAATCCTAGGCCAGGAGGTTATGGTTAGGGGATGGAGAAATCCTGTCCCTGTCCCCTCGGCCACCATCTTCTTGACAAAGGCTGGCCTTGAAGGGCCAGGACTGCCCTCTTGCCTTCAGACAATCATGGCTCTGATGAACTGAGCCCTTCGATTTGATGCCCATCTGCCCAAAGCAGCCAAAGGGCCTCATCTTAGGGAGGCGGATGGCAGGGGACGAGGACGGGCCTTGGATCCTTGGGGGCAAGAAGGGTCAGTAAGTTCCCAGTTTCCCTCCCAAGAGGTGATCTAAGTCTCTGCTCACTCCTGGGGCTGAGACTCAAACCACAGCAGAAAAACCATCAGTTAGTTGCTCTACTTTAGAGAAAGGAGGGCTGGACTGAGGTGTGCTGGCCAGAGATACTTGAATTATAGGCCAAGGTGGTGTCTGAGGACAAAGCACATGGACCGAACCATGCCTCTTAGTGTCAGGCCTCTCCCCAGACACTCAGGGATATCCACCCTCACCCCAAAGCTTTCTCTTTCATGCCTTAATTCAAGTCCACAGGATTTCCCAGTTCTACGTGAAGACTATGAGGGACAGGGGAGGGGGCCTCAAGAGGTAACACAGGGACAAGTGAGAGTTATTTCCACCACGATGCTCTTTCAATACCCCCTCATTCTCATGAGGAGACACTTTCCGGTGGGCACTTACAGTTTCAACAAGTCTTTAACAAGAGGGACCATATCCCAAGCTCGGAGGGAAGGAACCCAGAAAGAACTGATTACACCGCTTGGTTTCTATTGTATTTGGCGATACAGCTACTATGCTTTACAGCAAGAAATAATATCAACTCCTTTTAAAATAAATTTTAAAAGTGAGTCTAATTAAAAATCAAGTTAACTAATTCAAGCAACAGGATAGGTGGCAGGTGAGGTGAGCCCAGATACCGGTTAGAGGCTGGTTAGAGGTTACTGCAGGCCCAGAAGTTGATGTGATGGAGTGCCCCTGTGAAGGCGGTGGGGGACAAGGGAGTGAAGGAGGGCAGGTGAGGAGGCAGGCCTCCGGTGCACTGGGCCTAGTAGCCTGTTGTGTTTCTAGGACCAGCCGGATGGTCGTGGACCACCATCTAGAGGGCAGTTGGGAGTGTCACGTCTGAATGCTGTGACTGGGGGGGTAGATCTGGAGGATAGGTACCCGAGGGGTGGTGGGGCCAGGGAGGTAACTGAGGTCCTGGAGGCAGAAGGCCCAAAGCAGGATGGCAAGTCCACAGGGAGGACCAATGGGGCCAAGCAGAGGAGGAGGAGAGAGAGCGGGCCGGCTGACCGAGGAAATGAGAGAAGAGGCAGAAGAGCGGGCAGGTATGGAAGCCGGGGGCTGGAAGAAAGGGCTGCAAACAGGACCGTGGCTAACGCTGGTCACGTCTTAGAGGTTAAGTCTGGTGGCCCTGGGGAGAGGAGAGCCAAGGGAACTCCTTTTCCAAGCAGGCTGGGCACCTCTGGTTAAATTCAGGCTTGGCCGCAGGGTCTGGGTGACAGAGACTGCCTGTGACACAGACCAGACCCCCCTGGCCCAGCCAAGTGCAGGTCCCTCTCAGCCTGGAGCCCTCAAGGCAGATCCTAAGCCAAAGGGAACAACCTCTGAGCTTTGATTTCTTATTTTTTTAAACCAGTCGGACCTGTTTCCGACCTAGACCTTGCCAGTCATGTGGTTTCCCTGGGAGGGCAGGGGCGGGTGCTGAACCACCCCCAGGGACACTGCAGGACGCACAAGCACTGTCACTGGTACCCCGACTCCTGCTCTGAGAAGGAGTCCACCACTTCTGATAACTTGGTCAGCAAGCCATGACCCATGAGGATCCAGGCCTTCACCAGCTGCCAGGCAGCCTGCTCCCTTAGGAGCTCACGCCTGATGAGCCGAAAAGCACACTGGATGTGAGAATGTGCTTGGTGTGGCATGTGGGCAGGAGACTACAGGGCCAGATGCTGGGAGGGTGGAGAAGTACTTCCGGGGGCGGTCCAGGGAGATAGCAAGGATGAAGATACCGCAGGGCTCTGAGGAAAAACAGGAAGTGGACACGAGAATGGGCTGGGTGAGGAAGGAGGTGGGAAGGTACAAGTCTGAGCATACCTGTCAGACTGGAGTGTGCTGTCTGTGAGGGGGAGGGTGGCATTTAAAGCTGGGGCCAGGGCGTGGGCTCCAGAAGGTCCTGAATGCCAGGTAGGAGACAAAACCACACCCCACGTTGGCTGGGGATGTCCCCTCACAGGCCCCATCTCTGCCCTTCCTAGGCTTGCCCACAAGACCTCCCACTTTCGCACTCTCACAGCCCACGATGCAGGGCAAACGCATCTGTCCATCAGACATTTGTTGAGTTCCTGGGACAGCGACCCCGGGCTAGGCTGTGTCACACTTCGGGTGCGGCGCTGCTGGAGGGGTTTAGTGCCCAGGTGTAGGAGCTGAGCAGCCAGGCAGCAGCCCTTCCCAGAGCGACAGCAGCTCACGCTGAGTCAGGCCCTTCAGAGGAAACGGCACGTCTGTTTTCCTGCTGTGGTTGGGAGCTTCCGAGCGTGACCCCGATCTTGGGCCCAGTCAGCAGGTTTTTCTAGGAGCTGAGTGGAAAGGAAGATGAAGCTGTCCTCTGGGAGCCCATGTTCTGGGAACCCTGGTTACTGCTTAACAGGAAATAAGCAAAATCGACCCAAACTGCAGTGCTTGGGAAAAGTGGCTGCAAATCCAGGCCTGGGGTGGTGAGAGAGGAGGGGGAAGAGAGGAGTGGGCAGCGGGGCAGCGGGGCAGCGGAGAGAAAGAGAGAGAGAAAGAGAAGAAAAAGAAGAGGAGGAGGAGGAGGAGAGAAAGCAGGAGGGGGAGAGCAGAAGGGAGGGAGGTGAGAGGAATCAGCTGCAGCCACAGGCTGACACATTCTTCCATCCAGCTTTCCAGGAGCAGCTTTAAGAAAGAACCAGAAAAGACGAGCCCTAACACTTCCCCAGGCACATTACAAAGCCAAGGAGGGTCTGAACACAGGGGTACAGATGCCTTAATGAGTCCGTGAGCGCCTAACCCCAGGAGGCAAAGAGGCCAGCGGCTGGAAAGCTTCAGCACCAAATCCTCCTTAAAGCTCAGAAACTCCACCCCCACCTCAGAAACCAGAAAGAGAAGACAATCCGACCTTCCTCCGCCACTCCCCTGGCCAACGGCTGCTCTGCAGTGTCAAGACGTGCAGATGCCTCCGAAATCCCATGGAGGAAGTTGGCTGCACGCCCCAAATTAAAAACTAAGTTTCCCCAGACTGGACCAGTTTCAGAATATCGGCAGCAAAGAGGAGACGAGAGACAGGGGCCAGGGCAGAGCTAACTGAGGCACTCGTCCCAGGGTCGAAGGTCACAGGACACACACGCCTCAGGCAAATGGCAGGCCCGCGGGGGCGGTCACAGCCGGTCAGTCTGTCCTCTGAAGAAAGAAGCAAACAGATGCGCAGACACCTGAAGGGCAGGCGGTGAGCTCAAGGCCCCCAAAGGCACTAAGCGCTCGCTCGGCTGCTCCACAGGGAGCCTGGGTGGACAGGTGGGTGGGTAAAAGCACTGTTTCCTTGGTTCACTTGCTAAGTCTTTGATGGTTCTAGGGTCTCAGCATTGTGACAGCCCCCAATTTCTCAAACTGAACAGGGAGATACTGTGAAACTCCTAACCTCACAGACTGCTATTAAGCGGCACAAAGAATATAATTAAGTATCCTACAGCTCTGCCTCAAAACACACCCAGAGAAGCAGAGCGATTAGCTCCCACTTGGTCTTTAATACACACAGGATTCTGAGTCAGAGGTGAACTTTAGGCCTGATGTGCAGCACTCACAGGCAGCAGAATCAGAATGTGATGGCCCCTTGGTCCTGGTGTGTTCATAACAAGAGTATGCAGGATGCTGTTTGGTTACAGGGTGCCTCCCTGATTGCAAACCGTAGGTCCTGTGCCGAGGGGGTCCGGTTAACCTGGTTTTATACACAGGCCTGGGAAGGAGTGGGGTTGAAAGAGGCTCCTGGTTCCTCTGGGAAACGACAGTCTTAAACCTCTCCCGTAGCTCCACAGCCCAGCCTAAACCCGGGGCTGGTTAGTCCGTCCAAGCAAGGTGGTGGCCGAACGCCAAGTGGGGAGAGCCCAGCCTGGCCACTGAAGGAGCAGGATGGGACCATCTCCACCCAGGGTCCTGCAGGGACACTGCTAGGTCAAGGGTCTTCCTACAGAATGAGTCAGCAGAGTGGCTTCCTGTAAGAGTGGACTTAACCCAGTTCCCATTGCACGTGGACGTGGCAGTGGCCAAAAGCTCTTCCCGTGTCTGCTGTCCCAAGGCCGAAGGTCTTCCGGAGGTTAGCCTGCAGCTGCTGAGCTCAAGAGCCTAGGCAGGAACCCCTCTCCAGACCCTGCCTGACACCTGTTGTTCCCAGCTCATGGGTTCCACTCTTCTATTTGTGCTGAGACTAATGGGTTACAAGTTCCAGATTTTTGTATCTTAAGATCATTCCATGTCCATTACTTAGCATGCCAAGAACTTTGCTGGGAAATCAAAAGCCATTTGTGATTCCACAAAATGAAGTTTAAAAAATAGGTCAGAGCAGCCAGTACCTGGGGATGGTCTACATCCCCCAGCTACTGCTGACTCCAACAGGGTGGGGTCCTAGGTCCCCCAGGCCTGCCCCTACGCTATGTCTGTCTTAGGAAGTTCACTCTTTCCTGCTAGACATGAAGCTGGGGCCCAGCGAGTATCCAACAAACTTCAAAGCTGTGGGATGTGGTGGTCACGAATTTTCCCCCGGCTCAGACGGGACCAATCTTTTAGAGTTCAAACTCTCTCCCTCCTTTCAGGCAAAAAAAAAAAAAAAAAAAAAAGAAAGAAAGAAAGAAAGAAAGAAAAAATCAGGCCAGCCTTCCAGGCAGCTGCCAGATCTGTCCCTAGTTACACTCTCAAATCTCCGCACAGCCCAGCCACAAGAATTATCAGGAAACCAGTTAGCAGTTTAGGTCTTGAAATTAATGTCACCCAAACATACTACAATGAGAAGTGAACTTTCAAGTCTAGATCTCACTGTTGGGTTCCTTTATCCTCCTCAGTTCC
Source organism: Vicugna pacos (assembly GCF_048564905.1). Taxonomy (NCBI): domain Eukaryota; kingdom Metazoa; phylum Chordata; class Mammalia; order Artiodactyla; family Camelidae; genus Vicugna; species Vicugna pacos. The sequence goes on along the minus strand of NC_133008.1, from coordinate 29,897,182 downwards.
CCAGAAAGACTCATAAAAGCGTGTCCCTTAATTCTAGACGTGCGGAAGTACACGGTTGAGGGAGTGACATTACACCAGGAGGCTGGAGGGGACCAAAACCACGAGACCGAGACAGACAACTATTTCTTTGGCTGCTTTACTCTATAGATTCTTCAACTTTCCTCAGCCCAGGCCCTCAGCCAGTCGGAGACCAGTTCACAATAAGAAGTGAAAACTCACAAACTTCCCACTCAAGCTCAAACTGATTTTATTCAAGACTGGAAAGTGCTCACCAGAGATGAAGTGGCATGGAATTTGCCGGTACACTTCCAGATACTGGTAGCTGACTTGTTGCCAGTATCATCAATGAGACAGAAACTTTTAATTAGCATCACAGCCTCACCTACTAGAAACCAAGCTTCTCTAACCCCGGCGCACCGTCACACATCCACCTGGCTTCTATTTCTCAATTTAGAAACAATGCTGTTACAAGCCTTTGAAATCTAGAACCTGCTTCAAAGTAGGGTTTCTGATCTTTGGCGATTCTGTCATTCAGGGCCAGGTATTCTTTGTTGTGTGGAAGGCTATCCTGTGTGTTGTAGGATGTTTAGCAACCACCCCAGGCCTCTACTTAACTATCATGAAGGTAGCACCCTTTTCCTAAGGCGTGACAACCAAAAAACCACCTCAAATGTTGCCAAGATCCCTTGGGGGGTGAAGAAAGAGGGAAAGGTTAGTCACCTCTGGTTGAGAAGCACCAGTGCAAGCTTACACCTTCTTAAAAGTACCAGATGACAAAACACACTCTGGGAGTCTCCTGAGGACCTGGGATGGGGAGACTTGGCATCTAGCTGCTGAGTTTTATGTACGTGTCCATCTGTGTTTATGTGGTCATCTGTGTTTTGAGAACTAGGAAAAGCAGGCAGCTGCCACAAGAACGCCCAGGAGGGATTTTCTTGTTGTTGTTTTGTTTTGATAAAATTATCCTCACTTTTCTCAAACCTTAAAGCAAAGTTTCTCAACCTCAGCACTGTTGACATTTGGGGCCAATAATTCTTGGTTGTGTGGGGCAGCCCAGGGCACAGTGGGGGGCTGAGCAGCATCCCTGGCCTCTACCCACTAGATGCCAGTAAGATGGACCACTAGATGTCCACCGTGTTGTGACAAACAAAAATCTCTCCAGATACTGCCAATGTCCTCTGGAGGGTGGAACTGGCCCTGGCTGAGAAGCACTGTTCTACAGGAAGACAAATGCCCCCAAATCCTTTTGTGTAGAAAGAAGAGTGCACTTACCCTTGGGCCAGATGAGACAAATTGAGACTGACCAGTTTAAAGCTTAATACTGTTCACAAGGTGAAAACTCAATCTACCCATTATCACAACATAACAAGAATATTACCCTGGAACAGATGACTGTATTTTGAGGGCACAGAAGAGGATTAAAGAGGTGTTCCTAAGATAGAGAAAAGGTGCTCGTTTTGGCAGCACATATAGTAAGATCGAGAAAAGGAACACACAAAGAGATGGACACATCCAGGTGAAGGGTGGAGATGCTGAAGGTCTACGGAAATTATTACGAAGGAGAACGGAACATAACCAGGGTGGTTCTTGGGAGCAACAACTCAACAAAGAATCCATTAGGAGGATAAGACAACTGTCCTCAGAGTAGGATGTGGCCACTGCAGCAATTCTTTGGGACTGGGACTCAGAATGTCGAGTTAATAAGTCGGTCCGAACCACCAGCTTACACTGCACTGTGCTTTCCAGGTTTCAAAGCACTTCCCACAGATCTGAATGCAGGCAATCCTTCTTCCCCAAGAGGAAAGCTCTGGTGGCTGGCTGAGAGGCCCAGCTAGTTCCTCTAGCACAGCCTGTCTGCTTGCTGGAGACTGTATGGGCCACCAGCCCGGGCCCTGATGGCTGGGGGTGGTGGGGAGGGCTTCCAGAGACCTGTCTACAAGAGGGAACAAAGTGACCCAGGAATTCTTCCAAGACCTATAGCTCCTGCAGAAGGGACTACATCACGGTCTAAGAGAGTGAGCAGCACTTGAAGGTGTTCCTGTCAAGTAGGCAGGGGCCTGAGGCCTTCTGGCTGAGGGTCTAACCAAGGGCCAGGTCACTTAATTTCACCCTGCTGGGGCAAAGAGCTGTACTCTCAGCAACAATCCCAGAATCCCTCTGGATTAAATCTCTCCCACCAGGGTTTAGCCTGGAGTCTAGAGATAGTCTCCAAATACCTTTAGCTCTGGACCACTAGGGTCATTACTTTTTCCCTCAAGGGGCAAAAGGTACCAGCTGTGTATTACTGGGGACTCATTTCTCTTCCCTCCCACTGGACCTCTCCAAATTGTGGGTAGATTCCAGTTTGCCAGGACACTGTTGCCCATTCCTTCCTGGAATTTATCCACACAAATTTCAGATCTAAAGTTCTTATAGGATCAACAAATCTGCGGCTTCTTGGATCTGAAATTATAAACTGAATTCTGCGTTTGCCCGGTTTTCTGAAGAGTGGATCCACAGCTTCCACCAGACTCCTGAGTGATGGGGCCTGGACCTTCCAAAACACCTATTCTGTCTGTCACGTGGATAACGCTTATTTTCTTGGATTCAGCATTCCACTTCTGGGAACTTATCCTATAGATTCAATTCCACCTGCGAGCAGAGATATCCCTGGCTACTCACTATAGTACTGCTTGTAGCAGAAAACTACTGAAAACAATCTAGACATCCACTGACACACAACTAGCTAATTAAATTATAACAGATTTCATGGAATGGGGTATCACGTACCCATGAAAAAGATCCTAAAAGCTCTAGGAGTAGGCTCCAGTGTTGCAGCTCTCGGAGAGGGGAAGGGAGGGGGTTCCCCTAAGGACATTCAGCAGCATCCGGATACACTTGTGGTTATCACAACTCGGGGGGATGTTCCTTGTATAGAGTAGGTGGGGGCCAGGGATACTGCTCCACGCCCCACAGTGCCCAGAACGACCGCCACAACAGAGAATGATCCGAGGTGGAGGATTCTGGCCCTAGTGTGCTCTCCAAGACACATTAAATGAAAAACACCAAATACACAGTTCTACATAGACCATACTACCACTACGTGTGTTTTTCAGGGGAAGGCGTACACTTTTGTTTGGTAAGAGACATAATTCACCGGTGACAGTCCGTATCTCTGGGGAGAGGGACTGGATGCCTGAGGGACTGAAGTGGGAAACTGACTTTTCACTCTACCCTTTCAACTTTGTACCGGACCCACGGAAAAGGTTTTTTGTTTAAAAAAAAATTGGTCTAGACACAAAATTTCCCTGCCTCTGGGCTCTCTGGCAAGAGTCCTGTGTCGACAGCCTCAGGACTGTTTCTTCCCCTTCTCTCCCACCCCACTCCCTGCCCTTTTAGAGGCGAGGACAGGAGGGCAGGGGTCCACGTCCGGGGGCCAGCCTCTGGGGAAATCTCTGCTTCTCTCAAGTCTGCCCACCCTTCTCGAGGAAAGTGGAGCCCACACAGCGGGCAGGGCCTGGGCCATCTCGCACTCAGACCTCGTCTTTCTTAGGCTGTCCCCACCCTGTGGGGGACACGTGCCAATGTCGCCCCCTCCGTGCCCCGGGCCTTCTCCCGAACCAGGGCCAGGCCTGCCGTGGCCTGGCCCCTCTCCGAGCAGCCTGGGGCCCGGGGGGTCGCCCCCGCCACGGCCTCCGCTCACCTGGCTCGCCTTGTAGAACTGCTTCTTCAGCCCCGCTACCGACATGCTGCCTCCCGCCGTCGGGCCTTCTGCTCGGACCCACCGAACCGGAGGGACCGCACAAGCGACAGGCTCCCGGGCGCCGCCAACCCCCCCCGCGCCTCAGCGGGCCCCTACGGCACCGCCTCCACCGTCCTCTCGCCAGCTCCGCGCTGGCCCCGGCGCCGCCTCAGCTCCTCGCGCGCTCGCGCAGCCAGGATATTACATGGCAACCGCACACTTCCGGTGCCGGCCCCCGCGCCCGCGCGCTCCCGACCCCGTCTGCACTCGCGCGCCCCCTGCCGGCCGGGAAGCGCACGGGCACTTAGCCCGCTGCCCCGAAGGACACCTCGGCGAGTGAGTGGACCAGGGCGAGCCTAGAGGGGCCGTAGCGGCTGTAGCGACCCCTGGAGTCCCGGAGGTGGCCCTAACGTCTTAGGAAAGGCGCCTAGACCTTTTTGCAGAAGTTGGGGAGGCCAAGAGGCAAGTAGAACTCCAGAGGCTGGGTTTATAAATCTTAAGATACATGTTTGCTGATCTCAGCTATACCCAGTTCTTCTGTGCGTTTAATTCCTTCCACTACCACCCGGCCCAGCCCTGTGTTCATCCATTCAGTTGCCCAAGTCAGACATTAGGGTATCATTTCACCCTCCTTTCCACCTTCCCAACTCTCCTCTCTGCTCAGATCAGACCATTCGGCCAGCCAACCTGTTCTCCCCTCCAATTCATCCCCTACAAGACAGCCAAAAATAAGCTTTTATAACACAATTCTGATCACATCAGTCCCATATTTAAAGACCATCTACTGGCCTTAGAATACTCCCCCAATTTCCTAAAATGGCCTACAAAACTTGCATAATTTGGCCCTATCATCTTTTCTGACTTCGACTCTCTTCCTCTTTTATAACCCATGAGTCCCCTTGCTCATGGACTTTGCTAACATTGCTCCTCTCTTGCACATTCTTTCCCAATCTTTCCCCTATCCTTTGTGCATAAAAGAAGATGCTGTTTGGAATGTCACCTCCTCCAGGAAGCCTTCTTGGAGTGATGCATGTTTATTGATTTTTTTCCATCAATTGTTGTTGTATTGAATGAATTGGAAATTAATAGTAAATCAAAATGTGTAAATGAATCCAAAAAGAGGAACAAGAAAATGACTTCTGCCAAAGTGCTTACAGCTTCAGTGCTGAAATCTCTGACAGAGTTGAGTGATTTTCTGAAGCAGAAGATTGCTGGAAGTTTCCAAATGCTTCAACAGAAGATGCTGGGCTAAATCAGAGGATTGCCTCAGAATATGCATGCCCTAACTTCCTTCCCCCAAGATCCTAATGGGGCTATTATGAATAGTTTGAAAAACCTCTCCTGTGATTCTGTTGGGCACCCTGAATGCTGATCCACTGGTCTACGTCATTTCAGATGTCAGAATGTCAGAGAAGGAAGGGAAAATATCCTAATGGTTTAAACGAGGAAACTGAGGCCCAAAAGTGATGTCCTCAAATTTCCTGTTTTCCATATTATTTCCAACTAATTATACTGATTTAATCATCCAACCCACAGGTTAAATAGAATCCCAAAATTGGGTCAAATTTAACTCCTCTTTCCTCATTTCTGTTTTCTTGAGAGATTAAATTGGTGCTGAAGAAAACCTGTTCTGAGGCTCGCAGGCTGACTCTGAAAGTTTCTGTTCTATATGAGGCTTTGTGTTCACTCAAATATATATTGGGTACCTACTAATATATTAGTCACTGATAGGTCCTGAGGATACAGTGATAAATGATTCCTGCTAATGACAGAAACAGAAACTAATTCATTAACCGAAAACACGCTAATAAATAAGCATAAGCTGTAATTGCTCCAAGAAAAAGAACAGTGTTGTAGAAACTTCATCTGGTTGGGAGTAGGAGAGGAAAAGTTTCTTTGGGGTTTCAATCTAAGATCTGAAAGTTAGGCAGAAATCGACCAGGAAAAGAGCTGCAGAAAGTGTTGCAGGCGAGGAAACAGTACGTGCAAAATCCTGAGGATTAAACCAGAAACAACCATTTAATTCATTCCCTCTGAAAATATTTACTGTATCTCAAATGCTTCTGAAGAGATGCTCAGAGTTTATTTATTTTTATTGTTCATATAAAGTAATTTATAATTTTAACTGCTGTTGCTATATTCATCTTAAGTCCAGGTAGTGTAAAAGAACTTCAGTTCACTTAAATCGCAGTTTCAGGCTGTCACTGGCGCCCTACGTAAAGCGTTTCGTCATGACGTAGGAGCCTGGCCCTCCTTCCTCCCACTGACCGATCCCACGCGCTCAGCCAATCACAGTATCGAGCTCTCAGCGTGACACCACCCACCCCCAATCGCAGGGCATCTGCTCCCCGCCAGAGACTGGCCGCCGAGAGGAAGCCCCGCCCTCTGCAGGAATATCAATAAGGGAGGTATGGGAGGAATGGAAGCCTCGGCTCTCGCGAGGATGCTCCCGGCGCTCCCTTCTTCCCGAAGAGGGCCGTCACGTGATGCGGCCTCACCCAATCGACGCGTGGGCCGCGGGGGTCTCCGCGGTTCCCGCCAAATACGAGCGCGGCGGCCGCGGCAGCAGCGGCGCGGGCGGGAGGGCGAGCAGCACCGGCTGCCGGAGCGGAGCCGGCGCCTCCGCCGCCTGAGGGAAGCTCGAGACGCCGCCGGGGCAATGTTGGAAGAGCCGGAGTGCGGGGCGCGGGGCGCCCGAGCAGCGGCCACAGGTCGGTTCTGGCCCGCGCGGAGGGGAAGGCGGGGCGCGGCGCGCGGCCTGTGCGCACCGAGGCAGCAGTTGTGGGTGGACGGGCCTCCCGGCTCCAGCCCCGCTGCTCGGCACCTGGCGTTCGGTTCGCGGGCCGTTACAATCCCGAGACAGGGCCTTGCGACCCGTAGGGCGCCCTCCTTGACGTTATTGTTGCGGCCGCGACCATTTTTTCCCCGGCGCTTTTGCGTCAGTTCGTCCTTCTAGAGCCCTCTGTGGTGACGGGTCATTGTGGCCGGGAGAGGAAATTGAGATCCAGTGTGGTGAAAGGGCCGGCTTTGCAGGTTACTAAGTGTGTTTGTGTCCCCTGAACAAGTTGGACCCTGCAGCGGCTTTAGGGCCTGGTGGGGAACCTGAGGTCGGGGGTCACACGGGCTCAAGGACCCTAACAGCTGCGTCGGCGGGTCTGCACAAGCCCAGGTAAGAGGCCCAGATGGTAGGGGTCCCGGGTTCTTGATGCTGCCGGATATGCATGGTGAGGACTTGTCTTTCCTTCCTGTGTCTTGGGAGGGGGCTTTCTGGTGCCTGGCAGGCCCCCAGAACTTGGAGTGGTGAACCAAGGAAGACCAGACTGCTTGTCTCTCTTGCTTGACTCCCATTTTACCTCCAGCACTTGGCGCAATGCTTGGCATGTAGTAGGTGCCCAATAAATATGGATTGGTTGAATGAATTAAGTGTTGGCAGGAACATCAACTAGTCTAGTCCAAGGCTTCTCAGCCTCAGCATTATTCACATTTGGGGCCATCCTGTGCACTGTAGGGTGTCCAGCAGCATCCGTGGCCTCCAGCCATTAGATTTCAGTAGCAACCCCCCCTTCCCAGTTGTGACAACCAAAAATGTATCCAAAGCATTCCCAAGGGGCCCCCTAGTTGAAAACCACTGTGCTAATTGTTTCCAGACTGTGGGATTTTAAAGAGACACAGAATTCATATAAATAAAGTTGGGACTGATTGTTGTGGACAATCATTTGACCCAGTAAAGATGTTCAATTAAAAAAAATTTAAAAAGCACCATTTGCTGCGACCATAAAAGGGAAGGATGTTTTAATGCCAAATAAAATTATGAGGGATATAATCTCAGAATAAAGAGCACTGGTAAGTTTGTATGTGTACCTTTGAGCAGTGTGGATCCCTGGATGGGATCCTTTTTTCTGTAGACCTGAGGTTGCTTCTGGGCCCAGGTCACTTCTGATCCATCTTCGGTTCTATTGCATCAAAGCTGGTGACTCAGGGCCATGCCTGTAAATCCTTGTCGTTGTCCTAAAAATAAATTTAAGTGGCTAAAGGTTATATATCCCTCAGTTGAGGGAAGAAAAATCCATGTTTTTAGTAACTGAGAACTTGAGAATATTACCTTGAAATGGACAGAAAGGAAATGTGAGTCTTCTGGATACCTTTCTTATATTCCAAGCTTGAAAGGGGGGAGGGCATGTTCATCTATGGAAAGCTGGGATTTTTATAAAGCCGTGATCTGCTGTTTACTAATACCCCCCCCCATATATATATATATATATATATATATATATATATATATATATATATATATATATATATCTTTTTTTAAAATGTAGATTGGCCAAAATAACTAAACTAGATTTTTCCAAGCCAGATCTAGATGTCAGCTTCTAAATTTATTTTAGCCATTTGAAGATACCTATCTAAAGATTTGATTCTATTTATCATTTCTGCATCAGCTTTGATATTGTTAGGTGCTTTTTTTGAGATTGTGTGTATGTGTGTGTCTGTGTGTGTGTATAGGAAAACATTCTCCCTTACCATTTCTTGATAGCACTTCAGCTCTAGCCTGGCAAACTCAAAATGCTTTTAAGTTGTATTATCTTTATAAACTATATTTTAAAAGGAAGTAAGTTCTATTCTAATTTTACAGCTTTGTTGATGGGGGAGTGATTGGATTGGAGGAGGTTGTTTTGGGGTCATATTCATGTTGAAATCAGTGATACAGTGTTTTCTCTCATCTCTACTTTTACTCAGTTCCCTTTTCATTGTTCCTGTTACTGTGTTCATTGATTTCCCACTATGTGCCAGACCCTGGGCTGGTGGGACAGGTACAGTGTGGAATAAATCTTGTTGTCAGAGTGCTGGCGTTCTATTGTAGGGAGATAGAAACACAAAGGTCTCAGAGTGATAAGTGCTCAAGGAAAATAAAAGAGTGAAGATGTGACAGTGTCCAGGGCAGAATTTCTCAACCTATTAACATTTGGGGCCAGATAATCTGTTGGGGGGGGGCTGTTCTGTGCTTTGCAGAATATTTAACAGTATCCCTGTCGCCTACCGAGTCGATGCCAGTGGCATCCTCTCTCCAGTCATGACAACCAAAAGTGTCCTTAGATGTCGCCAAATGTTCCTGGGGGCGGTGGAGGCAGGCGGCGCAAAATCACTGTGTACACTGTACACTGTACAAGCACTGTGTACATAACAGGTACTGCATATGTATTTGCTGCTTCATTATTTCCAACATTTAATAACTTATCCTTTGACACTTATTCACAGCCATGGATTGCAAAGACAGACCAGCTTTTCCAGTCAAGAAGTTAATACAAGGTAACTTTCTGGGAATGGATTAAATATTTTGTCTCCTCAATTATATTTTTAATTCCCCTTGGGCAGAGGCCATCTTTTGGGGTCCTCAGCAGACGCATCAAGGGGTTAGAGGGGAGAAAACAATTGCACCTTAAAACTGGAAACTAGGAAACCCATTTCATTACACTGCTGTCCCCAAGATCAAATCCAGAGGTTCTGCCTGTACAGCTGGGTTTCTCTACTTCAGCACTATTGATTTTGTCATTTTTTGTCATGGGGGAGCGTTGCTATCCTGTATATTGTAGAGAGTTTAACAGCATTCCAAGCCTTCTCCCCAAGTTTGTGACAACCGGTAATGTCTCCAGACATTGCCGGATACCCCCTGGCAGGCACAGCTGCTCCTGGTTGAACCACTTTTTGCACGAATGTCTCCAAATCCTTTCATGTAGGCCAGATTAGTGGTTGGATTATATAAAAAAGGATGGTTTCTGGTTTTTAAAGCTTGGTTATCTCATTAGCCTGTAGCAGCCTGCCTTCTGTGACAACTAATATCAAGTTTGATGGTGGTGGCAACGCTCTTCCGAGGTTAAAGGGTTAGGGGCAAACTAGACTCTGAGGGCATGATTGTTTTATAAACTGCTGAAGAACAGGTTTGTTTGGTCTTACATTATAAAGTAGTTAATGAGATGTTTTGGCATTTGAGGAAATGTGGGCTCCTTGGGAAGACACCCATCTGAACTTCCTCACACTCCTGAGGTGTTGCCATGTATCTCTTCGAACCAGCCAGAAGGCTGGCATGCAATGGGAGGGTAGTTGTTTCATTGGCAAGAAATGCTGAAAGCCTGGGATGCTAGGGGCAGAGAGAAATCTTTCTGCAAATGGATCTCTTTTGCTTTTAAGAACGAGAGGCACTTATCTTCAAATGGGATTTCCACCCATAATAAGTAACTTTGGAATTTGAACAGATCAGAAAACGTCTCTTTCAAAATTCTGTCAGTATCCCTGCTATAAAAGCTTGTCAGGTTTTTTGCTTTTGCCTTTAGTTAGGATGTTGGGAAACTACATAATGAAAAGATAACCCCTTTTTAAACTTGAGAAATCCCCCCCACCCCCAGGCACAGCAAGGTTGGTCGCTTGTGAGCATATGGAGTATGAGAATATTGATCACACGCACTAAAAAGGTGGCCTCCTTCTCTTCTTGTTTTAGCGCGTCTGCCATTCAAACGCCTGAGTCTTGTCCCAAAGGAGAAGACTGACGACGGGTTGGAGGACACGAGGGGCTCTCAGAGCACCTCTGTGCAGAGTCAAGACCCCGACTTAGAAACCTCTTTGGACCACTTGGAGAACAGCTGTCATATGGGTTCCGACATAGATTTTAGGCCAAAACTTGTCAATGGGAAGGGTCCCTTAGATAACTTTTTAAGAAGTCAAGTCGAAAACGATATCAGCCAGAACATGGTCATGATCGATTTGATGGAGGACTTGAGTGACCTAACCGACAGCAACATGGGCCACAATAAACCAAATTCTGCTGCCTCTCTCTCTCAGAAGAATGTAAATGGGGTCACAGAAGAAGCTGGAGGTGAGAGGGGGCTGCTGAAGGCCAGTCAGAAGGACAAGCTGGCGTTTCCCGAAGAGGCCCTTTCAGACATTCCATGCAAAATGGAGGAGAGAGGTGCTGAGTCAGGGAGTGCAGAGAGGAGTGGACTGGAGCAGAAGGGCTCGCCCCAAAGCTGCCCTGAGCTGAGAGGCGGCCTGAGAACGTGCTCCGGGCAGGACCAGGACAGGTGGAGCGAAGCCAGGGGCATCTTGTTCAAAGGGAAGGTGCCTGTGGTTGTCCTGCAGGATATCCTGGCCACCAGACCCCGAGCCAGGTCTCCTCCCACCACCCCTTTGGGCCAGGGCATGCCCTCCGAGAGCGAGACGCTGGGGTCCAGCCCTGAAGAGGACTCTGTCCTGAGCCATTCATCCCTGAGCTCCTCCTCTCCTACCAGCTCACCCGAGGGGCAGTCTGCTCCCGCAAAGCAGCGCAACAGCCCGAGCCCCTTCCCCACCTCCACAGCAGCCCACAGAGTGAGTATCTCCTACAAACCAGTGCTGATGGAATCCAGAGGTTTCTGGGTCCGGCCCCTCACTCTTAACTCGGATACTGTGTCACCCAGATAGCCAGTGGCCAAGTGACTGGGGCCACAGACCAGATCCTGTGACTTCTGGTACAGAATTCTTTCTGATTTCAAAAGCCGTTGGAAGCGTTCAGTTCCGTGTACCCTGCGATGTGCTGGTAGTTTGGTTAGTTACTGTTGTGTTGGTGCCGTCCTGGTCGCCTTGTTCACACCTAATTGATGGTACTGGTCACCTTAGCCACGTTAGTGACTAACAGATGTAAGCAGGCAACTGACTGTCACGTCAGCCTTTGGCTTCAGCTCCCTGCACTCCTCTGGTTCCCACAGAGACTCGTAGGGCTATTGCTGGTAAACAGTCCATAAGCTTTGGTAAAGAGAGCCCAAGACAGCAGGGAGAATCAAATGGGGAATTCTGTAGGGTTGGCTCTTGTCAGCATGGCCACCCGCCTTGAAAACCTCACCCAGAGCAATCAGAAGGAGAGACCTAGCACCATTTTTAAGGACCCCTGTTTCTGTCACTGGTTTCCCATCAGCACAATGGCAGATGTCTCTGTTCTCACCTGTCCCTAAGGTCCTGTGGGTAGAGCTGTTAAAATTAGTCAAGGATCCCAAATTGTGTTTAAAAGTGTTCTTTGATTTTGTAGCACTTGTGTTTTTCCATATCAGGTTTTCATAGAAGATTGGATCCTGGGGTGGGTGGTTCATTTTCTACTGTACCTGCTTAATTTGACCGTAACCAACCAACCGTGATTGCTTTCTGAAATTTAATCTCTAAGGGGTGAATTATTTTTCTAGATGATTACATTTCTTGTCTTTTACCCCCTGAGGAGATTGGAGAATGGAAAAAATGGCTTCCTCTTTAGTTCACAAAGTATCAGTCACGAGTGGGGTCATCATTTTTTCTTCTAAGTTTCTAAATACGGCTGACTGAGACGCTCATTTTTTAAACTTCCATCCGAGCCATTAGTCAGACTCAAAATCCAAGACTGAGTTTCGCTGTCAGTCGTTTCATTCTGTTGTGTCCAACCATTGCTCCAGGTCCTTCCAGGCGGCTGCTTGTGTTTTGCAGAACCGCTTTGTCATGTGACTTGTTACAGCCAGTGAGCCTGGACATCAGGACATGTACACCTTTTCCATTCTTCTTAACAACTTCCTTTTTTAATTTTGTTTTTCTGTCCATAGACAAGCCTGGGGATTGGGAAGCTGCATACTTGGGCCTTGACACAGAACAGTTTTCCTTCTTGTCCACTGGCCCAAATGGCCATAAAGCAGCTGAGCACGTGAACCAAGAGTGCTTGGTTTAGGAAGTCCTGCCTCTGAGATGCTAGGTCTTACTCTGAATGCAGACTTGGAGTTTTGAGATGTTCTAGAAGACAGTGTTATCACACAGCTTTGCAAATAATTCACACTGCAGGTGGCAAAGGTCCCGCCCTGGGCCTTTGGCAGAAAAGTGCCCCAATCACCCACCGGCTGGAGGTAGAGCCCCTGACACTGGGCAAAACCGCAAGTGTGACGGCGAAATCAAGGGATGACCGGGAACCTGCGGGCGCTGTGATGGCCAGACAGCCTGAGACAGCAGCCTCCAGCATCACACACTCAGCTTTCTAGTTTATCTGTTTACCTTTCAGGAGTGCTGGATTTCCTGGTTGGTTAATACCTAACTCTGACACGTTTCCCTGCCATGTGGTTGGTACCTAACTGTAGCACCTTTCCCTGCCGTGTGCCCCTTTTTCCTGACCCCGTTACTGTAGAGAGCACTTCTGTTTTTCCTTCCTCCCTCTCCACCTCCTCCTCCTCTCCAGATTGTAGGCAGAAACTTGTTGAAAGCTCACAGATTGTTTCCTCTTAACCATGGCATAGATTTGGTTTTTGTTGGGCTCAGTTAGTCCTGGACCAGGTACTGAGAAATCAAGCCCCCAAGCATTTACTGGTCCCCAGTGTGTGCTTTTTCTAGGGGAACTGGGTGTGATGCGGGTCCTACTGTCTCATCCCAGGGAGTGCAGGACAGCATCCCCCGAGAGAGCTTTATTTTGTTTTGTTTTGTTTTGTTTGGAGTACTCTCAGGTATCTAGAGAGTCTCACTTTGAAAAACAATTTAGGAATACCTTTTTAAGATAATTCAGGGCTCTCTTCTGTTGGTGCTTAGCATCAGAACTTTTTACCACCTAGGCTAGAACCATTTCTCCAGTTTGCTTGCAGTTAAATGTGTAATTTAGCCTACATTGTTGATGACTCAAGATTATTGTTCCATAAAGGGCTGTGTGGTTAGTGGTGTGACTGGAATCTATGCCTCACCTTTGTACACATGAGCCCGGATTGCTGGAATTTTCCCAGATAATTTAAATTATACGAGTACTAAATTCTTCGTGTTAAAAGAAAAATCACTGAAACATTGCAGCTCCCTCTGGCTTTTTTCTGTCTCCTAGGCGGCCACTGTTGTCAGTCATAGTCCTCTGGTGCTTGTGTGAGCAATCCCTGGGAATACACAGTATCATTTTGTTTCCTTACATGAGCCATGATACCGTAAACATGTTTCTCTTTCATTCCAGGGTGTCTTAGCTATGTTTCACATTGGGATGGGAATATCTGTCTCTTTTAACTGCTGTATCACGTGCTGATGGTGCGATGGTGTGGATGTACTGCAGTTTGCACAGCCATTCTTACTGGATGGATGGATATTTCTCTTGTTGCTAATTCTCGGTCTTGACAGACAGTAGTTGCCATGAGCTTCCTTGGGCTGCTGTTAAGCAGAACTGCAGGCTCACAGGAATGGGCGTGTGGGTTCGGCTGCTTGCAGTCCCCGTATGGCTGGGCCTGTCCTCAGCCACCTCTCCTCACCTCAGCTGCTGAGACTTACTTGCTCTGGGCTTAGAAATTAGATCTCCTTACGTGTCACATCAGAGTGAGTGGGCTCTAGGATTCTTCTGAATAAAGTGCAGGAATTTTATTGCACAGACATAGTCATATCTGCCTTGACTCTTTGGAATGGTTGATGTGTGTGTGTTTCAGCTTTATTCTGGGATCCTGAATCTTGTTTTTGGTGGCCAAGTTCCAGATAGGTCAACTGTGGCCCATATTTTGAGAGAGTTCTATAAATACTTGGGCCATGTGTCAAGAAGATAAAATATCCATTCAGTAAGTTCCATCTAGATGTCTAGTAAAGCAAGAGAGATACTGGTTTTAAATCATAATTGCTCTGGTTGTTGGATATCATTAAGGCAGCTTCTGGTGGTCATGTTACCTCCATTGCTCCTGGACTCACAGCAGAGGGGAAGCATTATAAAAGGCACTGATTCTGCAGCTGAAATTCAGCAAGTATGGGCAAGACTAAACAAATGTGTTTTCGTCCCCAAATATTCTCATATCGCGGTCTGGCAGTCACATTTGGTGCTATCATCTTTGAACACAAAGGACAATGACATAGACATAGCAACTTAGACTCCTGCCATTAAATCCTTTATTGTGGGGGTGAAGTCCAAGTTGGTTGGCAGAGTGGATTCTGGAGAGGCAGATACTTCCTTCGAAGCTCTTGGTGAGACTGCGCTGGTAACTGGTGTTTCTGTCACGCCTGCCCGGTGAGACGGGGCTGCGTGTTCTGCCAGTCATATGGCTTTCATGCCTGTGAAATGTGTGGCTGTGCTTGGCCCTCTCTTGAGGGAAGGCTTAGTTCAGAAAGAACTCAGGGCATCGCAGGTAAGAAGGATGTCTTAATCTGTGAGTTTTTTTCAGTAGGAAGTCTTAGTCAGGTCTGAGTCTTTCCCAGTAGAGAAATCACTGTTTTTACATAGTTTTGATGGAATGTCAGACCATTTCAAAAGAAATGGGCTTTTGGTTTTTCAGCTCAGCTTGTCTCATCTTTTGACTGCTTCCCCAAGTCTACAATGAGCCTCGATATGTATGTCTTTCCGGCCTGAATTCTCCCCATTGCTCTTCCAGCGAGTGCTTTGGTTACTAGGATTCCTGCTCTGGAGATAGCTTAGGCCTGGAGTCTGGACTCCTCGTTCGTGTTCCTACCTGAGACCATCTGGCCAGCATGGCGAGTGAGTCCAGCTGTGCATCTCAGTCAGTCCTTGCAGCTCACACTCAATCCATTTTGCAGAGGTGATAGAGACTGCTGTGCTCCAGGATGTAGGGTTCTAGAGCAGATCGCCGCCTCTGGCAAGCTGACCTTTTCTTCTGGGCATTCACTCTGTGTTCTAAAAAGCAGAGCTGTGCTGGGCAGGGAGTACAAATTGGTGACCGATGGGAATCCAGCCTGTAAACATGTCTTTTCTTGATTCACACGGTGGTGATCTTTAGACATTACAGGCAGACTGCCGAGATAGTGCGGGTTAGGTTCCAGACCCCACAATGATGCAAATATTGCAGTCAGGCGATTTGTTGGTTTCCCAGTGCATATAAAAGTTATGTTTATGCTGTACTGTCGTCTATAAAGTGTTATGTCAGAAAAAAAAGGACATACCCTGTAATTTACAAATAAAGTAATTTACAAATACTTTATTACCAAAAAGAAAAAAAACGCTGTTGTCTGAGCCTTCCACAAACTATAATCTTTGCGATAGTAACATCAAAGATCGCTGACCACAGATCACTGCAACAAATGAATAATGATGAAAAAGTTTGAAATACCGTGAGAATAAAATGTGACACAGAGACACACAGGGAGCAAATGCTGTTGGGAAAATGGCGCCAATAGACCTTCCTGACGCATTGTGGCCACAGACCTTTAGTTTGTGGGGGGGGAAATAAAAGTGTCTGGGAAGCACAATAAAGCAAGGTGTGCCTGTGCTTACAGAATTCACAGAAAATTCCCACTGTCAGCCTCCTGGGAAAATCGGAAGAGGCAGCAGTAAGACCCCATCCTCTTCAGACAGGGCGAGTCCTTCAGTTGGCTACAGAACTACCACTGTGTCGTCTCCCTGACACCAAGGCTGCTGGCTGTGGCTTCTGCTTTCCAGCTAGGCCTCCTTCATTTTTATCATCTGCCTTCTGGTCTCTCCTTTTATCCCCAGATGCACACAAGTGCACATTCATTGGAGATTATGACCCACCTAAGATGTTTTGGTTCTGTTCAGTGGAAACTGGTCACCTGGAAAGGTTTTCACTGTTCTTACATTGCAAAGATCTTAACAGCGTGGGTCACTGTTTCCTCCTTCCCCTCCCCAAGGACTATGCGGTATTTAAATGTGTTAAAGTGATTGAAACAACCCATATTTACAGATAAATGTCTTTCCTTTCAGATAAGTAAGAAATTGGTCAAAGACTCTGCAGAGAAGAACAAGATGAGATTGCAAAGAGTAAGACATTTCCCCTAAAATAGAAAGTTCCCCTGCTGTGCTTTTGGCGGTACATAGGAAGCAAAGCCTTTGCCCTTCTTTGGCCCAGTTTTCACTTTCCCTTGCTTGTCCTGAGCATCATTTTGCGTCTTGCTTCATTTTACATAACTGGGCCTCGTGCTTGTGGATTGCATCATTTTTAGCTTTGCTAAATCCTAAGGTTTTGCGTGTAGTGTTTTCTAAGCTTTTATTACAGTGAGTACTGTCTTAATAGCTGGGCATCCTATTGTAGTTTAAAACTTCCTTAAAAAGGGCGGGGAGGGTGGAGCTCAGTGGTAGAGCGTGTGCTTAGCATGCATGAGGCCCTAGGTTCAATGCCCAGTCCCTCATTAAGTAAGTAAATAAATAAATGAATAAACCTAATTACCTCCTCCTCTCCCCAAACAAACAAAAAATTGCCTTAGAAAGAACCCCATCCGTCTCCCTGCACCCCAGGCTCCTGCACACAGTTTGAAGTTCAGTTCCTTCCCAGGTGCTGTGCTTTTCGGTGTTCCCTACGCCAGATGGTAGATTAGTGTTTAGTGGTTCCCTGCTGAGTCTTCGATTCTGGTCTCTGGAGGGGGGTCACCAAACTTCACACACAGCAATGCAGGGGCCTTCTTTCTTACTGGGTGAAGAGCAGAGAAGGCCATGGACTTCTCCCTCGCCAGCTCATGGAAGGGGTGCCTGTGACAGTTGGCTGAGTATTCACCAGGTGCTTCCAGTGCTGTCTGCCTTATGGCTGCGTTTGATTTTTGTGCGTTTTGGTATTTTGATGGCTCTTTTAGAGTTTATCTCACTCTTCATTGGAATTTCAGAGATAGGCATCTGCAGGGCAAGGGGTAAGGAGGGGCTCGGATGTGGCTAAAAAGTTCTGATTTACACATGATTCCAGAAGCCTTTTGTCCTCTTAGTTAGCAGTGGGGAGACTCCTCCCTGCCCTGCGCTCGCAGTGCTGGTCTCGTTACTCAAGTTACTCTATCAGACCAGCCCCTTCTCCAAGGACCCCACGTGTCAAGTGCGGAGGGTACTTGGCAAGGACGTCTGCAGATCTCCAACCACATGCCTCATGGCTTTTGTGAAAGGGACCAGAGGTTGATCAAGCTAAAGAGCAGGATATTCTCCAGGGACAAGAGCATAATCACAGGCCCAGACCGAAAGCTGAGCTGTGAGGCTCCTGCCAGGTGGGAAGCCATCATTGATGATGTCAGTCCTTGAAACTCACCCGGTGCTGTGTTGGAAGATGACGCCCTTCCATCCTGGAGGTGACACTTGTTCAATGTGAATTCTAATAAGTCAGTGCCCTGGGCCACATATGAATTCTGTGGATGTGATAAAATGAGATGTTCCCATTTTAAAGACTATCAAAGAAACTGGCAGTTTCCTCCTCCTGGTGGTGAAACAGCACTACTGTAGGTAGTCATAGAGATCACTCCTGGCCCTTCCTAACATTTGATCTTCTTTTCAGATTCTGAGAAGTCTTTGTTTTGTTTTTGAGAAATGGTTTTAAAGATGAAAAGAATTTTTTTTTGCTTTTATTCTCTATGTGTTCTCATTTGTTTCCCCAGTGTTAAGATTTACTCATCAGATTCCCCATCCTTGCCTGATTCCACTCTCTCATTTCAAGAGAAGTAAAATAAACCCTATTGTCTGGTATAGTTTTGGGGGGACAGGAAGGAAATTGTTTTTGTTTTGAAGGTAGGCAAAACCTGTGGGTGTTTTTGTGTCTTCATTTTGCCAAGGTATTCTGATAAATTAAGTGCCGTTCAGACCTCACAGCGGGTACTCTGCGTAAGTGGCCCAGAGGTACTTATTTAATCTTTTTTAGTTCAATAAAAAATGACCCTCATCCTATGTGAAGATGGTGTCTTAAAGGAAGGCCCTGTGGTGTCGGCTAATTCTCATCACCCTTCTCACAACAGAATGAAGTGTAATGGACTGAAAGCTCACTGCTGTGAGGACAGTGGCCGCAGGCCTCTCCCGGGGCTGGCTCCCTAGTGCTCCCCCTGCTGTTTAGTGTGGCTATCCTCGGGGCGGCTGCCAGGCTGAGCTGTGGCTGGTCTCTGTGCAGGACAAGGAGCGCCTGGGCAAGCAGCTGAAGCTCCGGGCCGAGAAGGAGGAGAAGGAGAAGCTGAGGGAGGAGGCCAAGCGGGCCAAGGAGGAAGCCAGGAAGAAGAAGGAGGAAGAGAAGGAGCTGAAGGAGAGGGAGCGGCGGGAGAAGCGGGAGAAGGACGAGAAGGAGAAGGCGGAGAAGCAACGGCGCAAGGAGGCGCGGCGCAAGGAGCGCCAGGAGGCCCTGGAGTGCGTGCCCCTGCCCCCCGTCCCCTGGGGCACCCCTGGGTCCCCCCTGCGCCTCCACGCGGCGCCCGTGTGGGGCGGCTGGAACTGAGTTTCACGTTCACAGGGCTAAGCTGGAGGAGAAGCGGAAGAAAGAAGAGGAGAAACGGTTGCGAGAGGAAGAAAAGGTAGAATATTCTTCCAAAACGTGCGCGTTCCCATGTGCTTGAGCAGCGGGGGTTTTGCCGGATTGCTCAGCGTTGGTTCCCTGGGTGGTGGGAAGCCAAGGCCCCCAGGGACTGACACGTGTAAGTAGGCCCGTTCTCTTGTTGGCCTGTCATGTGCCTGCTGCTGGACGTCCCGGGCCCTCTGCCCACAAGAGTGGCCCTGACCCTTTGAGGTTGCCTGGTACCTGCTTGTGGGCTGATGGGTTTTGAGAGCTAACATCAAAATGATACTTTCAACTTAAAAATGTTTAGGGTTCAGTTCTAGAGGCTTTTACGTGTTTTGCATGTTTCTCTTCATTCTTCCTCATCCTCTTCTCTTAAATTGCAGCGCATTAAAGCAGAGAAGGCTGAAATCACGAGGTTCTTTCAGAAACCAAAGACTCCACAGGCCCCCAAGGTGAGCAGCTGGCTTCCTCTGGCTTTACTCGTGGTCTCTGTCGGGCTCTTCCTTTTGAAAAAATAAAAGGATATCTTTGAACTGCTGGCTCTCCTTTCATCCAGAGGGACCTCCGCTTGCCCAGGGAGCTTTGATCTCTGGTCGCATCTGGAGGCTCATTGTCACTCACCACGTCCCAAAGACGCAAAAAGTGGCACATGTGCGAAAACTTCCAAGTGTGTAGACGTTGCTTCATGAGCAGTTTTGTGCTGGGAGCTGTGTGGAAAGGTGTGAGTGAGGAGTTTCTGCTCAGATAGGAGACCAGGCGTGGAACAACCATGTAGGATCCAGCACAGAATTCTGCCTCCCCGTCTGCCACCCAGTCAGCGTCTAACCAGCCTCTGCTGATGGAGCACCCAGACCTCCGTCCCCTTCCTCTCCTTGCTCCAGAGGTAACTCATCTCCAACGCAAGGGTGTCCTTCCAGATCTTCTTCTGGGCATTTACATCCCTTGGTGTACTTGTGTATTTGTGCACATGACAAACTAAGAAGTTACTGTGTTACCACTCTGTTCACTTAGCTGTATTTTGGATTCTTGCCACGGTGGCCCTTCTTCATTCTTTCTTGTTGCCACACAGCGTGTCCGGGTGTGGGTGGCCTTGCGGCTTACACCCCCTTCCTGTCTTGATCCCCTCTCCAGTAGTGCGTGGATGTTACCAGTGCCTCTCTGCACTTGCACCTGCTGTAGGACGGCCACCCGGACATGGGCTTGCTGCTGGTCTAGGGACGCACATTCTTGAGGTTGTATTTGTTACTGTCCAGGTGCCCTCCCAGCACCGGCTGTGACGAGTTTTCTAGTAATTGTTCTGACCTGACAGGTGAAAAAAACGTATCTTTGCTTCACTTTACGTTTTTCCTGATTCCCAGTGCAGTTGAACATCTTCTCCTCTGTGTCTGCCATCTTATTTCTTCTATAACTTCCAGGTTCCTATTTCTTACCCATGTTTCTGCAGTTGTGGCTTTCCCCCCCAATCTCCAGTTCTTTACGTAGTCTGGATTTTCATTCTTGGGGCTACACTGCACGGACTTTCTCTCAGCCCGTTCTGTGCCTTTTGACTTGTTTATGGTATCTTCTCATACAGAAATTTTTCATTTTAATGTGAACATTTTTAATTTTTTATGGCAATGGGTTTTTAGTAGAAAGCCTATAAGGCTATATATATTCTATCACGGTCATAGACGTTTTCTAGTTGTTTTTTTTTTTCAGGTTTTTTTTTTTTTAGCTTAAGCCTTGTTTTTTATGTTTAGTTCCTTGGCTTAGCTAGAATTCTTTATGCCCATGGCCCTGTTTCCCAAGTGGATACTTGATCTTCCCAGCACCTATTAGTGAAGAGAACAGTCTGCTGGTCCTTGGCCTCGGCTGCATGTTGGACTCACCAGGAAACTTGAAAACTCACTGGGGCCTGGATTCCATCCCAGAGAATCTGTTGGGCTGGCTTAGGCATTGGGATTTTGAACAGTTCCCTGGATGGCCCTGCAGAGCGGACACGATAAGGGTGTCAGCCTCAGCTGTTGTTTCTTGCTGGGGTGACAGGCTTGCTTCCTTACGCTCAGCCTCAGAGATGTCGACTCCTCCTGACCCCCACGTTGTCCACGTGTGCCACCAGCCCTGGGGCCCGCTGACACGGACACTCATGCAGCTGAGGGAGCCCCGGGGAGGGCACCCCAAATGCAAGGATTACCAAGGACGAGCTTTAGACACAGGCACTGCTTCAGGCTCAGGACAGGCTTTGGTGTGAGATCAGCTCTGTCAAGCCATCATGTGTTGTAATGGTGTGGCTCTGGGTAAGCTGGTCACCCTCCCAGGTCTTGGTTTCCTCACCTGGACTCTCAGGTCTGGTCTTTAAAAAACAAAAAATCCAGGTTCACTGGGGTGTACTTTCAGAATGAGGTCTGTCCTTTTCAGGAGTGCGTTTCCAGCATGTCTGTCACCCCAGACGGCTCCCCTGCTGTTCACCCCCTTTTTCGGCCCCGGCAACTGCTGATGGAGCCTGTGGGCCTGTGGTTTTGCCTTTTCCAGAAACCTGTGTAAATGGCATCACACAGTGTGTGGCCTATGTGCGTCTCCCTTGACCTGCCAACCTGGGCGACTCTTAAAAGCACTGGCCAAGTGTTCACAGCACCTCGCCGCTGCTGAGTGTGCACCATCACGTCCCTTCTCCATTTCAGACCCTGGCTGGTTCCTGTGGGAAGTTTGCCCCTTTTGAAATTAAAGAGCACATGGTCCTTGCCCCTCGCTGTCGGACGCCCTTTGACCAAGACCTCTGTGATCGGTTAGACCACCTCCTCCAGCAGCAGAGCAGCGAATTCTCCTTCCTGAAAGATCTGAAAGGCCGGCGGCCCCTCAGGTCTGGACCCACCATGGTTTCTAACCGGAACACAGACCTTTTTAACAGGTTAGTGCCCAGGGAGACTGCCGTTTGCCTCTTGGTGAAGTCAGAGAGCCCTGGGTTCTGGTTCACTGCTGAGTCCTGTGGCCTTGGCCACTCCTTTCCCTCCTGAACTCCGTGCTTCATCAGTCCTCTCTCTTCTGGCTTCCATGAACCTCCAGAGTCTCTCAGGTGCGGTGGCCTTGCTGAAAGCCACAGCGTTTGAGTGCGGGCTGCCTGTCCCACTGCCTGGGCCTCTCACTTTCGTGCCAGCCTCCCTGGAAGGGCGTCCTTTGTTCTTGCCACGTGTGTGTCCTCCTCAGCCCCACTTCTGTACTTGCTATGGGGCAGCAGCCTGATAGTCCGGTGTCTTCCTCCTTCTTGCACTGTGTCCCTGGGATGAATATTAGCTTGCTTTGGGAATAGGGACACTGCTGCAGAGACGGGTGGCCCATCTCTGTAGAGTGTCCAGCCTGCTGCTCTGGGGGCGGGTGAGTGCACCACAGAAGGGGTGTTCCTGAGTGGGGGTTTCACTCCTCAGCGACATGGTGATCGTGGAGAGCAGCAAAGTGGATGGTGTTCCTGAAAGGAGGAAGTTCGGCAGGATGAAGCTCCTGCAGTTTTCCGAGAATCACCGACCAGCTTACTGGGGGACGTGGAACAAGAAGACGACAGTCATTCACCCGAAGGACCCCTGGGCCCAGGACAGGGTAAGCGCGAGCAGTGGCTGACCCTCCTGTGTTTCCTTCTCAGCGTGCTATGGAGTCCATAAGTGTTCCAGCCTTTCCGCTCTGCCTTTCCCTTCCAACCCTGAAGACAACAATGACCACTGGGTGTTTGTTTTCTCAGGACCTCCTTGACTACGAGGTAGACAGCGATGAGGAGTGGGAAGAGGAGGAGCCAGGAGAGTCCCTCTCCCACAGTGAAGGGGTGAGCACTTGTAGGTTCTGAGCAGAAGACCGCAGCGGCCCCAGGCCAGTACCCCTCACAGACAGCATCTGTCTAACCTGCTGAAAATTCCAGCTGGCTCTTAACACCTGCATTTCCAGCTTTTCTTGAAAAACCTTATTTGGTGACACTGACCTGTCTGGCAGTGGAACCCTCGGGATGGGGCAGGCCCACTCCCTGCTTCACCAGGGCCCCCAGCTGACCGCGGTGCAGCAGGACTAGTTACTGGGCTCTTGGCCAGTCCTCACGGTGTCCATAGGCACTACACCTGAAGCGGTAGACTGCGTTTTCTTTCTGAGGTTTTCAGAGATTAAAGCCTTATAGGAAGCGCACGTGGCTTCCACGGATTATGATCACGTGCACTTCTTTTCCCTCTTTTTGAGGATGATGATGATGACGTAGCAGAGGATGAAGATGAGGACGATGGGTTCTTTGTGCCCCATGGGTACCTGTCTGAGGATGAAGGGGTAACTGAGGTGAGAGGTGAATGGGGAGGCGTTGGGGCTGGTGCTTGGCTGCTGACCTGGGGGTGGTGACGTAGGTCCCAGCCCGCCTCATGGCCGATTCCGCGCGCACCTCGCTCCTCACAGCCTCAGAGGCTCAGCCCAACCCCCCAGCTTTCTCAGCTCTGCCAGGTGGTGGGACTTTTGGGGAAGCCATCTCTAGGGCTCAGAAGGCCTGCCGGGTTGTGGTGTTTTGGTGGCGGAGAAACGGTGACTGGTGCGATACCAGTAGGGGGTGATTTTTTCTCAGGGTCAGACTTGAAGGGCCTGGGTTCTTTCTACCTTTCCGGCCAGCGAGGCAGACATGCCTCATGCCCACGGGGTAGCTGTCTTAGCGAGTGGCATCGGTCTGGGGTGGGAGAGGCCACACATGTGATTTCAGGTTGCTGAGTTGACAGCTCCAGGATCACATGTTAACCAGAGAATCCAGGGTAGTGTCAGAGGATCACTGGCGAGGTTATCAAAATACCTGTGCCTCTCCAGTGATGGCCGGAGAAGAGGGTGCATTTCAGACCCTGAAAGGGCGAAAGTACCACTTACCATTCAACCTGAAAATGCTTTCTGCCTGTTTTGTCACCCGTCAGGGGTCAGAAGAGGGATGACTAGACGTGGTGGGCAGTCTGGGGAGCTGCACTGGCCCTGACTCTGTGAATAGCTCTGCCCACTGCGGCATGCTCTCTCTCTCACTGGCCCAGAGGCTGGGACTGCGGGTGCTGGGGAGCAGGGGAGTGGGGACCCTGAGCAAGTGTCTGTTCTCTAACCTGCAAGGAGTGTGCTGACCCGGAGAACCACAAGGTTCGCCAGAAACTGAAGGCCAAGGAGTGGGACGAGTTTCTGGCCAAAGGGAAGAGGTTCCGAGTGCTCCAGCCCGTAAAGATCGGCTGCATCTGGGCGGCCGACAAGGACGGTGGTGCCGACCTGAAGGTGCTGCAGCAGTTCACGGCATGCCTGCTGGAGACCGTCCCCTCTGAGGAGGAGCCGACGCCCAAGGCCTCTAAGAGAGAGAAGAGGGACCAGCAGAGTGAGTGCCAGCTCCGGGCGGGATGGAGGGGGCCAGGCTTCCAGCTGCTCCGACGCCCAGGTAGTTCCTAGGCCAGGGGCCGGAGACTTCTTTGTCAAGTGGAGTGATAATTTAGAAATTCTTTAAAAAATAGCAGAAGCCACCACTTTCTGAGCATGTCTGTCCTTTCTGTGATACAAGAGCAGTGCAGCCACATCACCGACTGGCATAAGACAGCACCGGGACCGAGGCCACACACCTCGGTCCCTGGCTCCCCAAAGCCCGGGAGGGCCGTGACAGTCTATCTGAACAAATCCCGCCTTGTGCGGCTTGTGCTTCCAGAATCTCTTCTGGAGCAAGTTCACCTGTCTTAAATCTACCCATAAAAGGCTACCCGCACTAAACCTACTGTGGTGGTCACTTCGCGATGTTTGTAAGTCACATCATTATGCTGCATACCCTAAGCTTACACAGTGCCGTGTGTCAGCTGTCAGAAAAACCGGAAGGAAAGGAAAGGCCGCTCGGTGGCAGATGGCAGAACCATGTGTGGTGTTCATTCCGCTTCTCCCCGAGTCTCACAGCTGCCCCGTGTCTCCCTGTCCCTGCCAGTCTTGGCCCAGCTGCTCCCATTGCTGCACGGGAACGTGAACGGGAGCAAGGTCATCATCCGGGAGTTCCAGGAGTGCTGCCGCCGAGGACTGCTCAGCAAGGACGCCGGCAGCCCTGAGCGCGGCTCCGCCAGCCCCCCAAGCCCTGGCCCTTCCCGCCCCCAGACCCCCACCGCCGGCGAGGACGCCGCCATCCCCTCCAAGGCCAGGCTCAAGCGGATTATTTCCGAGAACTCGGTTTACGAGAAGAGGCCCGATTACAGGATGTGCTGGTATGTCCACCCGGAGGTGCTGAAGAGCTTTGCCCAGGAGCACCTGCCTGTGCCCTGCCAGTGGAGCTATGTCACTGCGGTGCCCTCGGCCACCAGGGAGGACAATGGCAGTGTCCCCATCACGGGGCCTGGCCAGGGGATGCCCATCTCGCTCAAGAGGAAATCAGGGGGCAGCATGTGCATCACCCAGTTCATGAAGAAGCGCCGGCACGACGGTCAGGTGAGTGGCCCAGCTGTGCGGCTTCATCATCTGTAACACACTCTTTCCAGAGCAGTTTTAGATTCACAGCCAAACCGAGGCGACAAAACCGACCAGACCTGAGGGGAAGGACAGAGATTTCCTGTATGCTTCCCTCCCTCATGCCCGAAGGCACAGCCTTCCTGCTGTTGGCACCCCGCCCAGAGCAGCGCGTTGTTATAGCTCATGAGCTGTCGCCCCGAGTCCGTACTCCACTTCAGGGCTCACTCCTGGTGTTGCACGTTTTGTGGGTTTGGACAGACATGTGACAGGTCTCCACTGTCACAGTATCTCACAGAATCACGTCAGTGCCTTAGAAATCCCCTAGGATCTGCCTATTTCTCCCTCCCTCCAGGCCCTGGCAACTACTAATCCTTTTACTGCCTCCGTAGTTCTGCTTTTTCCAGAATGTCCTATCCTTGGAATCGCACAATATGTAGCCTTTTCAGATTGGCTTCTTTCAGTTGGTAATGTGCATTTAATTATCATGGCTTGATAGCTCATTTCTTTTTACACTGAATAATGTTCCATGTGGTGGCTTTTATTTAGTTAGTTAGATAGTTTTTACATTCATTTAACGCAGTTTCTAAGCACTTACTCTGCACCAGGTCCCCTGCTAGGTCTTGTAGGCACACTGGGGAGCAAAACACCATATAATGGGAGACGGGTCCGCAAAGCGAACAGCCGTGTACTTGCAAACTGACAGCGCACAAAGGAGAAAGCCCACGGCCCTATGGGGACCTTGAGGTCGGTGGGCTTCCTGAGAAACGCCCCCAGAGTGAAGTCTCCAGTGCTGCCTGTACCCCCTGGTACAGCCTGGGGCCCTGACTGCAGCCATGGTCAGTGTTTGGTTCTTACTGAAATGTGGGTATAAATGTGTTTCATCTCATGTCTCTCACTGGAGACCTGGTTTGCTGTGTGAGCGTTGGGCCCTCACTTTAGGCAGGCATCTCACAGAGCTAGAGGTTTGGAAGACTCCGTTTCACAAGGATGAGATGGAGGTGTGGTGAGAACTGGGTTTCCGGCTCTTGTCTCGGGCCTCCCTGGAGGGAGCCGCCACTCTAGGAGCTGCTGCTGAAGGCTGGGTGTTGTCGGAGGAAGAGGGGAGCCACAGCGTGTGCCCCTCACCCCACTCCTGCCCCTGCCTCTCTGATGTTACTTACTGGTGAGGTCTTTGATGTGTCATAAACCTTCCTAAACTGTCACAGCATGGGGACCATCAGCGGTCTGACGTGTTCCTGTCGGCTGTTCTGTTACTCCCGGCCCCTGTCCGGGTGAGGTGTGGACACGGCTTGGTTCGGGGGAGCCCACCTGTTTAGGAGTCGGGGCCTCAGCCCCACAAACACTTCCCTCCCTGGGCTCAGCCCAGAATGCTCCACTGTGTGTTCAGGCTGCACTCAGGCCGCAGATCGCACCCGGCCGATGCCACCGTTACCCAGACTGTCCCAGAAGGAGCGCAGGCGCGCCTGCTCTGGGGGAAACCAGCTGGGCAGCCAGTTCTAAAAAAGCTGGGGTTGGAAGACACATTCTGTTTCCTTATCCAAGCAG
The DNA here is from genome assembly GCF_048564905.1 of Vicugna pacos. Lineage (NCBI taxonomy): Eukaryota > Metazoa > Chordata > Mammalia > Artiodactyla > Camelidae > Vicugna > Vicugna pacos. Next base: position 29,870,308 of record NC_133008.1, on the reverse strand, counting down.
TGTTCGCAGGCTTCGTCCCCCACCCGCCTCCCTCAGGTTCCGTGTGAGGGCTGCAGCTGCGTCCTGAGCCCCCTCTGCTCTTCCTCTCCTGGCGGGGGGCGTCCTCACACAGGCTCGAGGCCTGTTTCTCTGTGTGGAAAAGGGCGGCGCAACCCTTACCACCTGATGCCTCACGCCAGGCACTCGACGTGGGTGCCTGCATTTTCTCGGGTGCTTTGTTATTTGCTGAGCCTCCAGGAGAGAGAAAATCCTCCCAAATAAACCGGGTGCCCCTCCCCAGGGGAGAGGCGTTTCATCTGACGATACTGCTGTGAGCGGTGCTAGTGCGACTTCTCCCTGTTCACAGGCGGTGCCTTGAGGCTCCGCAGTGTGGCAGGGACTCACGGAAGGCTACACGGCCCGTGGCTCGCGCCCCAGCCTGGGCCTTCACTTCCCCGGGCACGCTGGCCCCAGCCAGTCTGACTCAGCAAGTCTCGGGGTGGGTGCCAAGTTCTTAGTTTCAAAGCCCCTTCTCAGGGAGTCCCATGGGAGGGGCCAGGACCACAGCATGGGCTAGCACACTGCATGCATCACAGGAAGGGAAGCTCTGAGCTCGGGCTCTTTGGGGTAGTGGGGAGTCATCCCTGCCGTTCCTCTGAGCACTCGAGGTGGACAGCACTTGGTCCCCCAGGCCTGTGCAAGGCCGCAGGTAACAGCCCCCATGTCACCTTAAATGCGTGTGGGTCTGTCTCCAGCAAGCAGAAGTCCTGAGCTGGTGAACACTCATCTGGGGCCAGCCTCTTCCTGCCTCCCACTGCCTCCTGCCTTTATCTGTGGCCTTTGTCTTCATGGTTGCAGAACGGCTGCCACACCTCCGGGGAGCAGGACCAGGATGGCCGGGGCCTTCCTGGGGAGGATTCCCATTTAGCAGGAAGGAAGCAGCTTCCATCTGTATCTTTTGGCACAGCCACCCCAGCTGCTGGGGAGGTGGGGGAGGTGAGACCTTCACCACCAGCAACAAAATTCTGCTTGTGTGGAAGGGCGGGTGGGAGGACAGCTCTGGGTGCGCGCTGAGTGGGGCCTGCCGCATGCGCGGGAAGGGGAGCCGTGGGCACAGCTTCCTGGAGGTAGGGGTGGAGGCCCGGGAGCGTGCAGGGTGCCTCCCCTTGCATTTTGGTAAAGCCACTAACTGATGCTTCCGCCCCCTTGGGGATAATTGTTGCTATACCATAAACGTATGTGAATATTTTAGATTAGTTTGGGCTTTCTAAACTTGTGGCAATTTAAACTTTTCTTTTCACGTCCCAAATAGTCATAATACCTTCTGTGTCTACAAGGCCTATGCTCCAGTGACACCTGTGGTTATGTGCCAGTTCTGACACAGCGTATGTGTGTGGCCCCAAGGTGGCTCAACTCTTCGGCTTTGGTTTTACTTTTAAATGGGGGGAGGCTGTATTTGCTCTTTCCAGTCAAAAATATTCTGTGATCAAAAGGAACCTAAAAGATAGACGGGATTTCAAAATTGTAGAATAGATAAGCAAGATTATACTGTACAGCACAGGGAAATATACACAAGATCTTATGGTAGCTCACAGAGAAGAAAACGTGATAATGAATATATATGTTCATGTATAACTGAAAAATTGTGCTTTACACTGGAATTTGATACAACATTGTAAAATGACTATAAATCAATAAAAAGTGTTTAAAAAGTGGGAAAAAAATCTAAGAAAAACAACAAAAAAAAGGAACCTAAAAGGAGACCAGGTGTTACCCAGTCTCAGTTCTTTATGGTTGTTCACCGTCTTCCCAACTCCGGAGGCTTCCCTTCTGTCTCTGCACGCTCCACCTGCAGGACAGCGGCGTGGTGAGCTCCGCCGCGCCTGCAGACTGCTGACAGCTCTCAGCACAGCAGGACTCAGGATGTCGTCCTGAATTCTTCATTTTAGAATGTTGTGCGCCCAGGGAGCTGTGGATGGTGGCTCCTCTAAAAACTTGTGGACCCAGAGAAATCCTCGTCCATCTGCACTTGCACCTGTCTGGAGGGCCCGGGGGCCGGGGAAGGCTGTGCAGGAACCTATCTGTCCCATTGCTCACTAGACCCAAAGGAACACCCCCAGGTTGGGGTGGTTGAGAGCTGCTCAGTTCTTTTGAAACAAGTAGTTGGAAACTGCCTGCAGCATCCTTCCTGCAGCAGTGCTCCCTGTTTGCCTGGGGCCATTCCTGCCTCCGTGGCTCTCAGCCACGAGGACCTGGTGTGGTGCTTCTACCTGAGAACTGGGGACTGCGGACATGAGCCTGGTCTGCCAGCCAGGCCGGGGAACCCGTGTGCGAGGCAGAGGGTCTTGTTGTGCTGTCATCCTTTTTCCAGGCAAGGGTGACAGGAATTTCACAAGTGTTTTGAGAAATAGCCTCGCTTTAGAAGTAAGCCCAGCTCTGCCTCCTCTGCCGGTTCTTTTGTTCATTTATAGAGAGTGAAGCTCGGGTGGCTGGTTGATGTTTACAGTTAGGCCTGTTACTTTCTCCATCCTCTCTCTGTCCCCTCTGGTAAAAGCCCAGGCTCAGGATCTCATTGGCAATCCTACCCTCAGTAGAGGCTTCCCACTCCTCCTGACCCCTGTCCACGCAGCGCACATGGCATCCTCAGGCAAAGCTGGTCTGAGCATCAGTGAAAGGAAAGTGTCACCAAAGCATCAGGCAGAGGGGACTAAGCTGTTGGGCAGAGAAGGAAACACTGACCAACTAATGTCCCAGCCTCTTAGTCCCAGTAATTATCCAGGGAAGGTGTGTGCCTTTATCAACCTCTCTTTCAAACCAAACCAGAAACCCAGAATTCTAATTCAAAAACAATTCACAAATTGTTTCTGTAATAGGATGAATAACGATGAGGGTAGTTTTCAGAAATCTGAACACAATTAGTTTGTGTGAGAGGACTCCCCAAGACTTCCTTTGGTCATAACTGACCAGACTCCTGAACTTTTGCTGCCAAAATGGGCAGAGGTCAGGAGTACAGAAGCAGGTGATGGGAGGGATCACACCATCCCTGGCTGCTGCTGATGGACTGTGTGCCCTTGTCTGTCCAGGTTGAAGCTGGGGACCTGGATGGCTTCCAGGCGGACACGGAAGAGGAGGAAGAAGAGGAAGGAGACTGTGTGCTGATGGACATCTCGGATGTTGGGGGTGAGAAGGGTCCCGAACCCTCCTCTTTTCCTTCAAGTTGGCAGGGGAGGGAAGACCGGGCACCTTCACTCTCCCGCTCGCCTTCTTCTGTGACTAATGAAGACTGAGTTCAGAGGCCCTGGAAGGCGCTGGGCAGGCTGGCCAGGTGGCGGTGTGGGCACGGGGCTCCAGCCCAGGCCCGGACCGTCTGCCCTGGTCTGAAAGCTACACGTGGGACACCAGCGTCCTGAATGTCAGCAGTGATGAGCCGCGTCGGGAGGCAGGCTCCAGGGGCGGGAGCCGAGCCTCCCCGGGGGCAGGGAGCCTGGGCCCTTGTCCTCGGCCTGCACAGCAAGCCGCTGGGCCTTGGTGCCCGCCTCCCCCGCCTCCGCCACGGGCTTCCTCTCCTGGGAGGTCGGGTGCAAAGCCAGCTGAAGGGTGCCAGGGAAAGCGCCCAGGCACGAGGTGGACACCGCCCAAGCCTTAGTGAGAAGCAGGGCCTGCCCGCCCACTCCCACAGCAGGTGCGGTGGCTGAAGCCCCTCCCTCTCTTGCCTTGCAGAGGTCCAGGCCCTGTGCGGAACCACTTCTGGAGCTGGGGGGGCTGTGGGAGTGGACACCAGAGCGAGCCTTGTGCCCTCCAGCTCGCTCAGCCCTTCCTGAGCCCCTGACGGGCCGTGTATGTATGTAGACTGGTTAGGGTACTCTCAGCGCCTCTCAGATACTTGAAAGTCCTGACTCCTGTGTAAAGAGCACTTTGTCCTGCTTCGCAGACCTCCCTGGAGGTTTGGAAAGTTTTATATAGGATGCTTGATTAGTTCTTTTTGATACTTGTAAAGATTTTCCCCCAAAAGCTGCATATTAATCTGCCTTTTAATAAAGCATTATTGTGATGTGATGACCTGCCTGCACGGGGAAAGCCTGGTCGTGCCCTGTGGACCCCTGGCAGGTGCCATGAGGAGATGCTTGTAAATGAATTGAAGCCCGTGGGTGTGGCGTGGTGCCCGGACCTGACGTGGCTGTGTATAAACTCACTGTCTAGCCCTGACCTGGCACATTTGTCGTCTTTTCAAATACGTCGCCTCTGTGAGCGGTGTGTCCGCTGCCCGGTGCTCTGTGCCGTCGGGTATCTGCTCCCCACTTCCCCACACGCGGACCCGTGATGTTTGTATGAAACATTACGCTTTGCAAAAGCTCTGTCCCATCGCTTTGTACCTCTTTGTTGTGAAATACTCGGCCTTCCCGCTGACCCAGTTCAGAGGGCTTCTCAGCAGGTGCTTACTTAGGCCAGTTAAACCCTCCTGCTCCTCAGGTAGGCAAGCAGAGGGTATTTCCAACCTCCATGAGCTGAAACCCGGCTTCCAGAGCTGACTTCTGAGTAAGGCCACACCTCAGGGAAGCATCGAAACTGAGGACAGTGGCGCCAGCACAGCACCTGAGCATGGTGTGCGAGGCCCCGGAGCAGCCCGACACGGGGACTGTGACATGCCCTGCAGAGGTGTGCGAGCATGTGGTGAAGGCCTGGGGCAGCTGGGGTTTGGGCAGAGTTCACAGGGAACTAGACTCCTGTCCTGCTAGCCCTTCCCATCACGTCGTATTTGCTGTCGACATTCCCGAGGGAGAAGGGGGGCACCATGGATACAGCTGAGACGGCAGCTCGACCCCGCCATTGGGGAGCTCACTGCGTGGCGCCAAGCCCCTGCCAGGCCTGGTGGGGCTGCAGACACCACAGTTGCTGGGAGGACCCTGGCCCCACCCAGGACTAACTGCTGCAGGTTGGGCGCAGCTGCCGGGTGCCAGCACAGGGACAGGACGCACGTGTGGCTCCATCTGTGACGCGACTACCTGCACCAGTCAGGTCAGCTTAAAACCATTTCAGTTGCCGCCTGACAAGGTGCAGCCACTCCCAGCAGCAGCTGAGGGTGGAACGTGAGACCAAAGTGACAAGCCTAGGCAGTGCTGGGTTTCAGCGATAAGGCGGTGGGGGGGTGCCCAGGTCCTGCCCCCACGTGCGAACAGAGCTGCCGGCAGCCCAGATGTGAGACAAAGCACTGCGGGGGCTACTCACCGGCTGGGGGGCTTGTTTCTACTCATACTTGGGGCCTGGAAGCTTCAATCTCCCAGAGGCCGGAGGAGCAGGCCCCACAGGCCCCCATGCAGGCAAGGGTCTAGAAGGGACTAGCACCGGGGAGAGTGGTCTAGAGCCCAGGCTCAGGCAGGTGCAGCCCACACTCCAGGCCCCGGGTTCCGCCTGTACTCACTCCTTGTGGCTGTGGTAACAAGTCACCACAAACCCGTTCTTACAATTCTAGGAGGCAGAAGTCTGATGAGGTGTCAGCAGCGCTGGTTCCTTCTAGAAGCTCCAGGGGATCCACTTCTGTGCCTTTTTCAGCTTTTAGAGGCCATCTGAATTCCTTGGCTCGTAGCCCCTTCCTCCATCTTTGAAACCCACGGCGTCACATCTCCCTCTCCCGCTTTCTTCCACGTTGTTGTCCTGCGATGACACTGGGCCCAGCACCACAACCAGGGCCATCTCCAACTCACCCTTCATCACATGCGAAGTCCCTTTCTCACATGAGTGACATGCAGTTTCCGGGAGTGAGGATGTGGACATCGGCAGGGATCCTGGTCTGCCGGGCCTGCACAGCTCTGGCCCCCACAGCCCCAGGCCCTGGGAAGCCCTCCCCAGCAGGGTGGGCTCATCTGGCAGGTGGAGACAACAGTTAGGGATTGCCCCCCCAGGAAAGCACAGGAAATGAAGAGCTTGACCCGACACGCGGGCTCCTGGGCCCCCAGACACGTCCCCAGGAGCAGGTCCCACTTCACCAGGAGCCACAGCCAGCCCTCTGGCCGGTGACTCTGCAGCTTCTAAACCTACCCTGCACCTGACAGCTTGGACCCACCAGGAAACTGGTCAAACAGCCTGTTTATTCAGGTTCATAACTTTACAGAACTGTCCTGACAGGCCCAGTGTCTCCCTCTGCTGCCGGTCACCTCAGGGCCAGCCACAGCCACTTGGGCCACAGTACACGGACACTGGGCCGCGCTGCAGGCCCGCCCTCCTGCCCAGGGGTTCTGTACGCAGGTTAACAGTGACTGCCCTCTCCAGGCCACGGTCACAGCACATGTCCATGGCCAAGCAGTGCCCCTCCCCACACCCATGTGCACTGGGGGCCAGGGCAGGCGGTTCCAGAGGAGGCCGGGAGGCCCTGGAGCGGTGGGGGGACCGGGACGAGAGGAGTGTGAGGGAGGCAGGAGGAGCATGAGACAGACCCATGGGGACTAAAGCCAACCCTGCTTTTATTTCACTAGAGCCTCTCAATGGCCGACAGGAGCTCAGGTTTCAGGATAGACGAGTCTGGCTCGGCCCCCGCGGCCCTGATGTCTTCCAGCACCGCCGCGTCCCACGAGAAGGACAGGAGGGCTGAGGGCACCTGCAACAGGATGAGAAGCCTCAGCCCTGCTCTGGCCTTTATGTGACAGAAGCCCTGTCCTCATGTTCAAATCTTTAAGCTGGAGCCAGGCCCACCTGGGGCCACTCCCCGCCAGTGACAACACAGTCATGCAGTCAGTCCATCCCCGTAGCAGGGGATCCTCTGACGATGGCCAGGCTGAAGCTGACCCAGTATCCAGGGCAGTCAGGCCCTCCCAGACTCCCTGAATCAGGGTCTGGTCACCCTCAGGCCCCCTCCTGCATCCTCCCCAGTAACTCCCTGCGTTTCGAATGCCACACTTGTTCTGCTGCTCAGAGGACTACACGCTTGCCACACTCCCGTTTTATAGACAAGAAGTTACTCAAGATCACACTGCAAGTAAGTGGAAAGGTGGGACATATTAAACCTAGGAAGGCTGGCCCCAGGATACCTTCCCCTAAGGCCACCCCAAACTAAAGAGCATCCCCCTCATCAAGAATTCAGCAAGAACCTGAGAGGCCCCGGACCTGCTGCACTCACCAGCCCGCACTCATTGAAGGCCAGGTTCTCATCCTCGGACAGCTTCTGCCCGCCTGAGGCCAGCAGCTCAAAAGGCAGCCAGTCGCTCTGCAAGGCCTCCCGGACAAACCCGTACAGTGCCGCCACCCGCTCCCGGGCATAGAAGGTCCCTGGGGGCGAGACAGGCAGGTGGCGCTGGAGCTTGTGGGAACCCCCCTGGGCCCACCCAGCCCCCTGAGCTATCACCCTCCTCGCCTGAAGATGGGGCTGGAGTGCCTCCCCCAGGACGAGCTCAGACCGGAGAGGCCTTCCGCTCCCTCCCGGGCACAGCAAGCCCAAGGCAGCAGCGGCCACGCCGCGCCCAGAGCCCAGCCTGGCAGGTCAGCCGGGCAGCAGGCACGCACCCTGGAGGAGGCAGCCGTCGGGGAAGCGCACGCGCAGCAGCGTGTACGTGTACTTGCGCAGCTCCCTCTGCTCCTCCCGCTCGCGCATGGCCTTGGTCCGCAGCACGCTCAGCCGCTCCACGGCCTCCGACCGGAGCCTCTGCTCCCGCTTGATCTCCTCGGCTGTGAGGGTGAAGAAGTCTGCAGGCAGGTCAAACTGGGAGGCCAGGGGTGAGGGCCGGAAGACGCGGCGCTGGCGGGCCAGCGTGGCCCGCACGGGCTCGGCGCGCAGCAGCTGCTCCTTGTGCTGCTCCAGGTTCTCGGGCTGGGCCAGGGCGTCCTCGCTCAGCACGTAGAACTCTTCAGGGCCCTCTGGGGCAGAGACGGACTGATGTCACTGCCGCGGGAGGGAGCCCCCCACACCGGGCCCTCCCACCCCCTCCTCTAGGCTCAGCCAGGGCCCTTCACTGTCCCTCTTACCCTGGTCAGGGACTGGAAGCAACACCTTCTGGAAGCCGATAGCCTCAAAAAACTCGTGGGTCCCTTCCAGGCAGTTAATGCGCTCCTGGGAGCGGAGCCAGAGGTCACACAAGACCCTTGGGGCCTTCTTGTGCCCCATGAACCTCGCTGCCCACACCACCCTCCCAGCCCAGAGGCCCCAGTCTCAGCAGCTGCTGCCCCTGGACAGGATGAATCCCGAAAGCAGTCTGTGGGGCTAAGCTCAGAGGGCCTGGGACCCCTAACAGTCAACACTAAGGTGAAGGAGGCAGAAGGAAGAGTCAAAGGACAGTGTGGGGAGGCGGGCTGTGTGATGCTGGATGCAGGTCGGGGCCACCAGGAGACAGCAGTACCCTGCCAGCTGCACGGGTACCACAGGCCAGGGTGGCAGGACCCTGCAATTTCTCCGTAGAAATCAAAAGTCTGCATTTGTGTGAAAAACCTCCCCAGTGCTAATGTGTTCCCAGCTAATTCAAAGAAAAGTCAAACACACTGTGGGTGGCAGGGAGAGCAGACAACGTCGTGTATTGTGCACGACATGTGCACCTCAACTCCCGAACCCTGTGGGGCCCCTTCTGCAGCCTGGCTTCGGGCACCGCTGGCTGTCTGCAGGCTAGATGCTCCCACCACCAGACTGGGTCCCCTGTGGCCTCATGGGCCCAGCCACGCCAGTAACGCCAGCCACACCAGGCTACGCCACCCTGGTGGCAGCCCTCACCTGGAACACCCTGTTCTGTAGCTTGATCTTCCGGTACTTCTCCTCCTCGGGATGCAGGTGGATGTTGTCTAGGTACCTGGGGAGGACAGGACAGCCGCTCAGAGCCACACCGGCTCATGCTAAGAGTGACGCCAGGGAAGGCTACCATCATACCTTGGATACCCAGCCCCTGGTGCTGCTGAGGCTGGGCCTCCTCCTCTGACCTGCCTCCCCCCGAGGGCACCGAGGAACCTGCATAGAGGGGTGGAGCAGGCAGAGCCAGGATAACATCCCCAGAGCCAGCTTGAGGGCTCCTGAGCAACACAGACCTGTGAGTCCCCGGGGACCTGCTCAATCAGGCGACTGGGGGCGGAGAGACCACGCCTCCTTCACATTCTTCTGATGATCCCGAAGGGAAGCCGGGGGGGGGGGACCCCCGATTTGGTAAACCCTTTCATAACACAGACAGGTAAACTGAGGCCCAAGGAGGCCAAGCCCCTTCCCTGAGGGCTCAGGGGAGTGAAGGGTGGGACCCCATGGGATGGGGCCACCCACTTACTTGGCGATGGTGTCCACGCCCAGCTTCACCCGGTCCCGGTCCTTGTTGAAGGTGTGGATCTTCATGATGGAGGCAGCCACCGGGTCGGTGGAAAAGTGCTGGGAGGAGGGAGGAAAGCAAGTCAGAAAGCACCCACCTTGGGGCCTGGAGGCCACGCCTGCTGAGCAGCCTGGTCTCAGCACTCAGGTGGCAGCGGTGACACGGGTGATAATGGTAGGAACTGTCTCATAGCAGGCTCCAGCGTGTGACTGAAGCAAACTCAACTGTACTTGCCCAGCAGCAAAGGAAGAAGAGCTCTTTTGATGACTCCATCACAGGCCTTGGCCCTGCCCTCACCTCTAGGGAAGAGGGGGCGTTGGCAGCTGAGCTGACGCCACCCCTCAGGTCAGTCTGACACAGACCTCCACTCTGACCCTGAAGCCCGACCCCAGCACTGAGCTCTGCCAAGGGCGCTGCAGCTTTCTGGGCACCCAGAACCCACCGGCCACCGTGGATGCACCATCCCCTCCTAATCTCCCAGCCCGACAAGGGGCGTTTCAGAAACAGGTGGCAAAGACAGGACACAAAAGAGGTCTGTGACCCGTGGCTGCCTGGCACACAGCTGGGGAGGCAAAATAGTGGAAATACCGCTGACCAGTCCCCAAGCCTCAGGGGTTCCACCTGCTTCCCTGGGGAGGGGGGGAGTCGAAGCTGGAACTCTGGAAAGGTCACAGGGCCTACGTTTGATCCCTCAGCCAGCCCAGCCTCTGAGCTGCCCCCCAACACCAGGGACTGTGTGAACAGCATCCCAGCGGGGAGAGGCTCAGAATGGCAGCTAAAGTGAGGAGCAAGACTGCACAGCAGATCTGCCCACGCTCTGGACAGCCACTGCACATGGCCACGCCATGTGGTCTCGTTTCTCTGCAGTCCTAGAAAGGCAACAGGCACAGGGCGAGCAGGGCTGCCACCCACATCAGCCCCAGTTCATCTGCACTGTCCGGTTGACAGCTGGGTCACCAGGGGCGATGTGTCAGAGCACAGACAAGCCGGCACGCTCAGGTCACCCTGGGCAGCCTCACAGAAGCCCAGCCAGAGGCCTGGCCCGGGCACACTCAGAGATAAGGAAGGGCAGGTGTGGGCCTTGCCCCGGCCCTGCCCCTGCCCCAGCCGCCTCCCTAAAACTACACAGGCGTGAGCCTTCAGCAGCCACGCTGGTGGCACTCGGACGTCGGATCCAAACTAGGCCAGCTCTCCTGTGAACCTCAAGTTGGGACCCAGCCCAGTCTGCCAGTTTAGTTGCTGGAGTAGGACAAAAGGGCCGAAAAGGGCAGAGAAAGCAGGTCTGCAGAGAAACAGTGAGATGGGGGCATCAGGACACGGCTGAGCAAGGCCAGCCCTGGCAGACCACCCCATCCACCTCCTAAGAGCCAGCAGAGCCACCGCCTGGTGAAGAGCCGCAGCTCCAAACGCCATTCTCAGATGTTTCCAGGTGGCCTGCAGCCTCGTTTGAATTAGGGCCAGGGCACACAGACAGACAAGGGGCAAAGGAACAGAGCGTCCGGGAAGAACAGAATCCACATAAGGATTTACCTGGTGATAAGGGCAGATTTCACAGCTGCGGCCAAAAGACGGGTGTTTTCAATAAATGGGGACTGGGAAAAATCGGTAACTATCTGGGAGAAAAAACACTAGCTCCATGCTTCATATTCTACACAGGGATAAATTCCAGCTGGATCAAAGCTTTAAACATTAAAACAAAACACACAACAAAAAGCAAAACGGAAAAGCACTAGAAAAACCATGGAACTGTTTTAATCCCGAGGTGGGGAAAGCCTTTCTAAGTATGCCACAAAACCCGAAAGCCATAAAATAAAACTGACACACCGAATTATAGAGAGAAAAAATTTCTACGTGGCAAAGTGGTGTATGTCGACTCTAAAAGTAAACAACCGGAGAGAAGTATTCACAACTCGAACCACAGCCAAAAGACTGATTTTCCTGATTAAAAAACTGCCTACAAATCAGTAAGAAAAAGAACCAACCCCCAACACAAAAATGGGCAAAGGATGCATTCTCATATGAAAACACAGCCAACCTAACCCAAAATAAGGGAAATGCAAATGAAAACTAAGCTCTTGTTTTTACCTATCAATTTCGATAAAGACAAAAAAAGTCTGGCAACAGTGAATGCAGAGGGGACAAAGAAGTGGGTACTCTGTCACACGCTGCTGGCAGGAGTGTGAGTCCGGACACCCTCATGCAGGGTCACCTGCTCACAACCATCCAAAGCCCTACACAAGTGTCCTTTGTCCCAGGAGCTCTGCTTCCGGAACAACCTACAGCTTGAAGTGATGTGCAGACGTTTTCATGTCAACTGTTCTCACTAGCAAAAGATGAACCTTCCCACATGCTCATCCACGTGGGGCTGGGTAAACAGGGAACAATTTGCAGTGAGCAGCACACAGTCGGTATGGAGAAAGCAGACTTTCCCTCAAACTGCTCAGAAAACAATAAGGGCGACAAAGCAAATGGGATTAAAAATGTTAACAACTGGCAAATCTGGCTAAGACGGGCTGAATAATAGATATGTGTGTCCTGATCCCTGGAACCTGCGAATGTGCTAAGTTACCTGGCTGGGGGCAGGAAGGAGGCAGGTAGAGTTGAGGCTGCTGATCAAGTGGACCTTAAAATAGGGAGATGAGCCTGGATTATCCGGGTGAGCCCAGCAGACTCAGTCCGGCCCTTAAAAGGGGGATGAGGGAGAGGAGAGAGCAGCAGGGAGATGGCAGCTGAGAAAGCCCTGGCCTGGCACCGCGGGCGGCGAAGATGGAGGAAGGAGGAAGGAGCCATGGAATTCAGACAGCCTGACTCCCCTCAGGGCTCCCAGAAGGCACCCTGACTGTAGCTCAGTGAGACCCACGTCCCACTTCATACTTCCGGAACTAAGAGGAGAGACATGCTGTCTGAAGCCACCAAGTTCGCAGCAATTTGTCAGAACAGTAGTAAGACAAATTAGTAATAAGTTCCTACTGGAACTCAGGCCCTGGGTAAAAGATATTCAGGTGTTCTTTTAGTTCTTGCAATTTTTCTTTAAGTTTGCAATTACTTCCAGATACAAGGTTTTAAGGAATAAAAAAGAAAAAAAATGGGAGTTCTCTCTGTATTGACATAACACCCAGCAGTTTCCACGTCAGGTATAAATGGTACATTATCTGTTACATAAAATAAAAACACAACAAGTGTGGGGAGCTACAGAGGCTTCGGTGGTTTGTACGCATTAGGACTCTGTCTGAAAGGGACGGAAACCACCACCGACAGCTGCCTCGGGGAGGGTGGCCCGGAGATGGGTGGCAGGCAGCTTTTCCCCACCTACCCTTCTGGATTTTGAATTCTATCCCATGTGTGAATATTACCTCCTTAGAGAGAGATTAAAAGAGACCACAGCATACGCAGGTGGGGACGTGACAGGGCCTCGGTGCCAGCCGGGCTCCTGGGAGGCGGCTCCAGCACCGGGGCGGCGGGCACTCACCGAGAGAATGGCCTCTCTGATGCGGGTGTCCCGCTGGTCCTTCCTCAGGATGGCCCCTGTGAGCGGGCAGGTGAAGTACACTCCGGGCACCGCCAGGTGGGTCGAGCCTTCTTTGGACTCAGGCACCTGGGAGGAGGGGTGAAGGCGTCTGAGCTTGGATTGTGAGCCAAAGCCCTGAGAGCTTGGTCCTAGGAGCCAAACACCCCTGGTCCCAATGCTGTCCCCTCCGCCTACTGGCCATGGGACACCTTGGCCAAGTGGCCAAGCCCCTTTGAGCCTGTCTTCTGGTCTCTAAGATGTCCCAAGGGACCACCTCAGACTTAAACAAGGTAAGGAACGTGTGGCAGCTCCAGACAGGGCAAGCGCTCAGTCGATGGCTCCTGCTGTTCCCATTCCCCCTCTGGTGAGGAAGGGGCTTTAGTGGAGAGTCAGGAGTCATGGTGCCCTGGACCAGTCCCAGCCTCACCCTGGCCCTCAATTCCTAGACAATCTTCAGGGTCTCCTCCTTTCTAAAATTCAGTGAGGCCTGACGGGAAGCGCTGCTCAGAACAGCCTTTCTGCTCAAGTTCTCCTTCTAGGCCTGCCTCCTCCAGGAAACCCGCCCTGATTGCACCAGTCTCTGTGGCACCCTTCTACTTCTAAGTAAGGCAGCAGAGGGCAGTGCTAGGGTAAGGGCTTTAGAGAAGGACAGACTACGGTTGTAGTCCTGCCCTTGCTGGTTTCGAGGTGCATGATTGAGGACAGCTGGCCTCACCTCTCTGAACCTGTTTTCTCTTCTGGAAAGTGGGAGCTATAACAGTACCTACTCTCATGGGGTCACAGGCTGTGGGGATGACTTAGTGGAGGTTCAGTCCCTCTCCCAACACCTGGGCCTGGCGTCATTAGGTGCCAAGCGTGCAGGTCCCAGAGGACACCACGTTCCACCACAGCCACCTCAACCTTTCAAGGTGGGGTCCCCCAACCTCCTTCACACCCCAAGGCCAGAGGTGACTGATCCACTGGGACATCTCTCTGTGTCTCCCCAGCCTCCCCAGCACCTGACGCAGGAGAGCCCAAGCAGGGCCTCTAAGGGCCCCCAGCTCGCCAACCCCAGGCCGCCCCTCAGGATGTTGTGCTGCCACTAGGGAGGCTCTTACCGTGTTGGTCCCCAGGGCGTCCAGGTTCCCACTGATAGTCGCTTCAGCTCGAAGTTCCTTTCTCACTGGAGAGACAGGAATGGGTCAGTGTGTGAGCCAGTGAGCCAGGCACGTGCCCTCCCCGGCCCGGTTCCTCATGTGGGTCAAATTCGAGTTCTTGCAGCTCAAGGTCCCACGAGGCCCCACCGCCTCTCCAAACCCTCAGGCTGTGCCAGACCATGCATTCCTCCTGTCTCCCCTCCGCAATCTCCCTGAGGTCTGAGCCACCCAGACCACGGCAGACCCCTCTGCCTTTCACCTGCATCTCCCCTTTGTGGACCGGTTCACAACTGTGATTTAAACCACCCCTCCAACTCCAAATCATTGATTAATGCAATGATTTTCACCCGGAGCCAAGCACAGGGTCTGGGACCCATGAACAGCAGAGGATCAGCCTCGAGGGTGGAGGGGCAGAGGCCTGCACCACCTCTCCCTGCGTCCCCCGACAGCAGCCCAAGGACGGCTGCAGCTCACCCTGGTTCCGGATGGAGTCCTGCGACGTGGGGCCCCGCGCCCTGGGCTGCTTCTGCTCAAGCCGGGCCAGGGCTGCCGCGGCCGCCATCTGCGCCTCATCAGTGGGTCCCTGGCGGGGCTGCCGGATCGCCGGCTGGTTGGGCTTTTCTTTGGGGGCCTTCTCCCTGAGCAGACACAGAGGGACAGTGAGGCAACGTGAGGGCAGGCAGGTGGTGGTTCTGCTCCCAGCTCTGCCCCTTTGGGCAAGTCCTACACCAGCTTGGGCCAGGTAGCTGTCACATGTTAAGTGGAGGTAAGAGCGCCTGCCCATGAGTGTGGGGCTGTGGAGCTGGCGTGAAGCACCTACTGTCCGCAGGGGCCGAGACCTCATGCCTCTCACTCCCTTCCCTCAGTAAGTCTCCCCTTCCACTATCTACAATGGTGAGACATCCAGGCTTCGTTTACTGAGCACCTGCTATATGCCAGGCAGCGTGCCAGGAGCTAGCTGGGGCTCAGCCTGTGTATTCCTCACACCAACATTCCTCTAGGGGAGGTCTCTAGATCCCCTTTCACAAGCCCCAGAGGGTCATGGAAGCTTGGGCAGCATGCCAGGTCACACGCAAGCCCTGTGTGGAGTGTGTTACAAAGATCTGGTTTCATCTCCCCTCCTCCTGGGAGGTAAGCAGGTGATTACCCCATGGGATGGGCAGCTTCCTAATCTTAGCACGAAAATGACCTGGCCTGACCTCCTTTCCTCAGGACCCTCTCCCGACCTCGGTAGCTGGAATCATTTGTGCTGTATCTCTACCAACTTCTCAGGAACCAAGGCTGTCAGTTCATGACCCTCACGCCGCCACTCTGCTCAGATCCCCAGGCAGCCCTCTTTTCTTGTCCCAAGGCCTCTGGGAGCTTCCTGCCTAGCCCTGCCCCTCTCTCTAGCCCTCCCCATAGCTGAGGATTTCGCACTGAAGAAAATACCAGTCGTGTAGCTCCACCCAAGCCCCATGTGGTATCTAGATCTTTCTATAAAAATGCCATTTTCCAAGACCCCTCACGCACTCCCTTTATGCAGCCAGAGGGATCCTTCTAAAATCCAGGCCAGGGCTTGTCCCTCCTCTGCATAAAGCCCCCGTAACAAGCACAGGAGAATCCTGGAGCCTCCAAAGCCTATAGGCCCCTTACAACCTGACCCTTTCTCTCATTTACTCCTATCTTATCTACACTCCCTGCTGTTTTCACATAGGCCCAACCATTCCTACCACAGGACCTTTGCACTTTCTGTGCCTTATGCCTGGAGTGTGCTGTCTGGGAGCCGGTTGGCAGAGGCTGCTTCACAGGGGTGTGTGGGTGACAGGGGTTGATTTCCGAATGGCTGAGTCTCACCTCATCCAACTCTCAGTTCAAAGGTCACCTTCTCAGAGAGGCCTTCCCAGACCACCTAACAGTCCCCAGCGTCCCTATCTTGACACTGTTCATTTTCCTTCATGGTTGATCTTTCATCATTTATACATTGGTTTCCTTGTCCACCTCTCCCCACTAGAAGGTGAGCCCTGAGAGGGCAGGGATTTTCTCTCTTTCCCACCGTAACAGTGCTGGACACACCCTCCCACACACCCTCAATTTCCAGTCTCATTCCAGGCAAGTTACAGAAGCCCAGATCTTCATCTCACTGCCCACTCCTCCCCTCCCAGGTCTCCAGTCTGACAGAGCCATCGCCCACTCGGCCCCCACCTCCTTCCTGTCACACAGTCTCAGCTGCACCAGCCCCCCCCATCTCCACTGACTACTTGCTGAACAAATGAACGGATCCTCTTGTCTGGCCCACGGCTCCCCTGGGCCAGCTGCCCTTCTCTCCCCACCTCAGGCTCCCAGGACCTGCACTCTCCTCCCTTATTCACAGACCTGGCCTTCATGGGCCTCCTTCGCCCACACAGTGCTCCCCTCCCAGAAACCCCAGGAATGCCCAATCCTCGTGACAGATGCCCTGATGTCCTTGCCACACACCCACTCTCCCTCACCCATGCCCACTGCCTCATGATTCCCTCACCATCCCTTCCTGCCAGCCTTCCAGACTCTCTGACTCCTCCCAGTTCCCGCCTCTTCACAATCCCTTCCATCATTCCTCACAGACCCCTCCCCAGACTTACATCTTTCTTAGTCACTCCCCATCCTAAACTTCCACAGGCCCTCCAGCACCCTCTGTAGCTCCCTGTAGCAACCCCAGCCCCTCTGAGACTCCCTCTGCACAACCCACCCCGCAGTGATGCCTCCTTCTCAGCCCACCATCCCCTGGTCTGGCATCTGTACCTGCTCCAGCTTTTCACAGCACTGACCCCTCACACACCTCCCCAAGGAGTCTCCAGTGTTGCCCCCAGGCCCTTCTCTTCTCCAAGTCCTCCCAGACAAGTCAGAGGCCCGGAAGTGCAGGCCACCTCCCCTCCCCTCCCAGATCTCCCTCAGGGCCTCCAGGCCAGCTCAGCCATCACCCACACAGCCCCCATCTCCTTCCTGTCACAGACTCCTCCAGCTCCTCGCCTCCATTCACCTGCCTCCATTCTCCTCCCAGACCTTCTTCAGCCCCTCGCAGCATCCCCCGGTTTATCTGGACCTCTCAAGTACCTGACCACCCCTCCAACAACGCCTCAGACTCGCTGGCCTTCCAGAACCTCATCCCGTCCTCCCTCTTGCTCCAGAACCAAGGCCCACGTCCCTATTGCCATGGACTTCAAGTCTCACAACTTTCTGCGACCCCAGCTCTACTTGCTTCTTCAGGATCAGTCCCCAATCTCCGGTCACCTAGATTCCCCTCAATCTTAAGTGATGCCCCTTCTCTGCTCCCCTGGCCTCTCCTTTACTGCCCACCCTAGCCCGCCAAGATCTCTCCAGACCCCTCACTTCCTGCGGCCCCGCCCCCAGAGGCCTCCCCTCCCCCTTATTTCCACTTCCCCCTTGCCCCGCCCCCCCAAGGTCTCTCCCCACCCACTGACTCTGCTGCCCCTCCCTGCCTCTCGCCTTCTCTGTCCTCTCCCAGCCCACACCCTCCCCCTGCCCCCGGGCCTCAAGCCCCAGCACCCGTCACGCACCCCACCGACTCTGTGAGCTTCTGACCGGGCCCCGCGCTCTTAAACTTGATGTCGGCCTTGATCTCCTGGAAGAATTTCTTCATGGTGGTGGCGGGCCCAGCGGCAGGGGGCCGCGGGGGCGGGGGGCGCAGGGCCCAGTCAGGGAGGGGCCGGCAGGAGCTAACAACCGGAAAGAAAATATGGTGCTGCCGGAAGTCCCGCCTTCGAGCGGCCACCCACGTGACAATCGGCTGGGCGTGCCTCTCTAGCTCTCCGCGTCTTGCTGGCCCCAGAGTGACCGCTCTGCACTCTTGGGCCACGTCTCGGTGGTTCTCCAGGACTCTGTTGCCATCGGCAACGAAGGCGCTCCTAGGCTGTGCGTGAGCGCTTTTCACCGCGTTCTCCAAAGAGAGACAAGAGAGGGAGGGACAGGCCGACTGACCCTCACGGAGAAAGCGATGGCTCTGTCCTTTCCGCTGCTCAGGAACCTTCCCTGGCTCCCCAGCGGTTACGCGATAAAGTCCCAATTCAATGCGGGGACATTCAGGGCCCCCACACCCTAGCCCCGCGGTCAGCCCAGTAGCCCCCACGCACACAGTGGAGGAGGGAATGAAGAGGATGCTCAGGGCTAGGGTTTGGAGACCCGGGATGGCGGATCCCCAAGGGGATTAAATTAAGGAGACGGAGATTATCCCAAGGGCGTGGGCGGGATTTAAGGAAGAATCTAGTGCAGACCACCTTCCTGAACTTCAGTTTCCTGTCTACAAAATACGGATAAGAATAGCACCTGCCTCCGAGGAAGGTTATAAGGATGATGATGCAATATGAAAGCTCTCAATAAATGGCACACGTTATAATGATTTACTCCTTTAATATTTCTTGAGATTCGGCTCTGTACCAGCAGTGAAGAAAACAGATGAAATTCCCTGACTTCAAAGAGCTCGTGATGTTTTCGATGGGGTTGGAGAGGGGCAGATGATATAAAACTCCAGCGTCGGGTGGATGGTGTTAAGTGCTATGGAGAAAAGTGGAAAACAGGATTTAGGGGAGGTGGGGGTGGGAGCAGTTTTTAACAACAACTAAGTTGCAGTCACAGAAAAGGGCATGTTTGAGACCACCAAGGGAATTTGAATGTGTCTGAGCATTAGGTGATATAAAGGAGCTATTGTTGATTTTGACTAAGTACAGTAAAGGTATCGCACTTCTATGATAAATGTCCTTAATCTTGGGAAATGCTGATTTAGGGGTGAAAGGTCATGAAACATATTTTCAAATGTTTAAAAACAAATATGTATATATTAACACACATTTTATAAAGCACATATGGTAAAATAACAATTGTTGAATATAGGTGTAGGGTTGTGGTGGTTTTAAAATATGGGTGAAATAAGAGTGATAATGGCATGGTAGCTATGTTTAAAAATAAGTGTTTATCAGTTAGAGATGTTTTCTGAGGTATTCATGGGTGAAATGCCATCTAAGATATGTTTTAAAATACTCCAGCAAAAAAAAAAATTGTAACATACACACAGGCATTTAGGGAGGAATTCTTGTGGCTGCATTTGCTCCACACGGTGGAGTGTGAGCGTAGTTATTTCTGGAACATTTACTGAGCATCTGCTATGCATCAGGCCAGAAGAGTCACAGCAGGTAACAAGACAGACAGGACCCTGCACTCAAGGTGCTCACAGTCAAATAGGGACACAGCTAATTAAACAAGTATATAGTGCCAGCTAGGGATAACTTCTACAAAGAAAAGTAAAGCAGGAGTAGAGGAGGGAATCACGAGTGCTGGGAGTTCTCTTTCACACACGCTGGTAAGGTCTGACATTTATTTATTTAATTTTTTTTTTCAGTTGGAGATACTAGGGATCGAACCCAGGATCTTATGCATGCTAGGCATGCACTCTACCACTGAGCTATACCCTCTTCCCTACACCATAAGGTCTGATATTTGAATAGAGACCTCTGAAGGGGATGAGGGACCAAACCTGGGGGTACCTGGGAGAAGAGCACTCCAGGAAGAGTGAACAGCAGAGGCCAAGGCTGTGAGGTGGAGCTTATTTAGCAATTTAAAGGAGCACGGTGCCTAAAGCAGGATGAGGAAAGGGGAGAGTAGAACCTCTGCTAAGAGCAAGTAATACGTGGTCTGATGATCCCCTTGTGGTATATTCTACAGCCACAAGGAAGTGTGGTCATGGGAACTAAATAGCAGCCAGGGGAGAATCCTTGAGGAGATATGTAAGTTAGTAATTGCTGCATAACAAATTATCCCTGAATTTAATAACTTAAAAGAGCAAATATTATCTTATTTCTGTGCTCCAGAAATCAGGAGTGGCTTAGCTGGGTGGTTCTGGCTCAAGACTCTAGTGTTGTTGCAGTCAAGCTGTTGGCTGGGGCTATGGTCTCATCCAAAGGTTTGGCTGAGGGAGGGGCCACTTCTGAGATCACTCAAATGGTTATTGGAAGGCCTCAGCTCCTTGCTGGTTGTTAAGCAGAGGCTTGAGGTCCTCCCTATATAGATTTTACTATAGGCAGCTTGAGTATCCTCATAACATGACCATTGAATTCCTTCAGAGTGAGAGATCTGTGTCAGTGTATGAGAAAAAGTGAGAAACAGCATGCCCAGGAAGGCAGTCACAGTCTTTTTATAACCTAATACCAGACTTGCCATCCATCATTTCTGCCACGTGCTGCTGGTTACACAGACTAAGACCCTGACACAATGTGGGAGGGGACTTCACAATCATGTGAATGCCAAGAGGCGGAGATCACTGGGGTCCAGCTTGGAGGCTGCCCACCACACTAGAGCAATGAGAACAAATGCAATAGAGGGTTCTGTCTTCCCACCAGTTTGCAGCAGGCAGAAAGCATGCTACGGAAAAACAAGGCAGGAAAGAAGGGCAAAATTCTAACACAGGTTACTTGGGTTTGTGGGGGTTATAGGGGATTTTTCTCCCTTTTTTGCTAGTGTCCAAGTTTTCTTTAATGGAGCTCTATTACTTTTACAATAGAAAATATTATTTTAAAATACAAGACAATTGAATTAAGCCTCTAGGTCTAAGTTACAGGAATTACAAGGGATGTGAGACATTCTCCAAGCTGGCTGACCTGCTTGCTCCAGAAAGTCGATGTTGTGAAAAATAAACAAGATTCTAATTTAAAAGGATTAGAGGAACATAATCCTTACTTGTAGTGCATGAACCTTGATCTGATCCTGGTTAAAAAAAAAGGTGCAAAAACTTCTTAAAACAATGAAGAAATTGAAAATGGACTGAATATTAAATAATATCTTGGCATAAATACGATTTTTTTTGGTGTGATAAAGGTATCTAACTTATGTAATAAAATTTCCTTATTCTTAGGAAATGCTGAAGTATTTAGGGGGGAAATGTCATGATAGATGTATGAAACTTACTTCCAAATTTGTTTAGAAACAAATATGTATATATTTACACACAGATATATAAACCACATACGGGAAAATGTTAATTGCTGAATCTAGGTACAGTGTTGTGGTAGTTTTAAAATATGTGCATAAAGTCTTTGACAGTCCCCCTTTCCAAAGGTGGAGCCCAATTCTTCTCCCCTTGAATGTGAGTTGGAGTTAGTGACTCATTTTTTTAAAATTTATTTATTTTATTTAAATTTTGTTGGGGAGAGGTAATTATGTTTATCTATTTTATTTTTTAATGGAGGTAATGGGAATTGAACCCAGTGGATGCTAGGCATCCTGGGTTCTCTCACCACCCCTGGACTGATGTCTTGACTGCAGTCTCATGAAAGACCCTCAGCCAGAACCCCCCAGATACCTGGCCCACTGAATCTGCATGAGACAATAAATGTTGTTTTAGGCGACTAAATTCTGGGGTAATTTATCAGGCACCAATAGGTAACCAATAGAAGAACATACTGTGTTCATTGTGCTACCCTTTTTATGCTTTCTAAATGTTTGAAATATTGAAAACTACAGTTTAGCACTGTGAAATAAAGGATTATATCCTTTATAGTCTCAAATGGAGGTAAAGAGACAGGCCCAAAAACACACAGCCAGACAATGTCAGTGACCCCTCCACCCCCGGCCACTTCCCTGAGAGTGAAGCCCTGTAGGGCTCCTCTGTCTGACATTCGAGATCAGGAGGCTCCTGGGGGTCTGCCAAACCTCACCTCTTGTCATCACCCACTTTGCCCTCTCTGCCTTAGCTAATTAGAACTATTCATAGCTTATTACCTCCAGGCCTTTGTCCAAGCAGTCACCTCTGCTGGAAGAGACCTCTCTCCAATCCGTCTAAAGTAATCCTCTTCCTCCAGGAAGCCCTCCCTGACCACCTTTCTCATGCTGGATGTAGTCTTCTCTGAGCTCCCAAAGCAACTCCTTCTTGTAATAACCATTGGTTGTATTTGCTGGGTGTTTACTATGTGCCTGGCTCTCTGTTGAGGGTTTGGCCCATGTTCTCTGTGATATCATCACAATCTTCACAGCAGCTCTGTTTATAAACCAAACACTGTTGTGACTCCCATTTTACAGATGAGTAAACTAAGGCCCAAACCACTTGCTTAAGATTGCCCAGCTTTTGTGCAGCAGAAATAGTACTTCGACCCTCTAGGGTCCATACTTTGAATCCCAGTGGCCAGTAGAAGAGTGGGCCCTAAAGATGACCATGTCCTAATCCTGAGAACCTGTGAATATGGTGACATTTGTGGCAAAAGAGATGTTGCTGATGTAATTCAATTAAGGACCTTGAGATGGAGAGGTGATCCTGGATGATTTTGATGGGCCATGTGTGATCACAGCGTCCGTATAAGAAGGAAGCAGGAGGGTCAGAAGAGATGTGTGACTGCAACAACACGAGAAGGACCCAACTTGCTGTTGCAGCTTTGAAGATGTAGGAAGGGGCCACAAGCCAAGGGATGCAGGCGGCTTGTAGAAGCTGGAAAAGGCCAGAAAATGGCTTCTCCCCTAAAGCCTCTAGAAGGAATGCAATTCTGCCCATACTTGGATTTTAGCCCACTGAGACCCATGGGGGGCTTCTGATCTCCAGAATGTACCATTTCCAATTAGATTTGCACTGTCTTAAGTTGCTAAATTTGTGGTAATTTGTCACAGAAGTAATAAGAAATCCATACCAAACCTTTGAAACAAACAACCCTAGGAAATAAGTACTGATATTTCTTACCAACTTATAGTTTCAGATGGGCTTGTCTATATCCCCACAGCTTGCAGAGGGACATTCGAACCTAGGACCGTCAGACCCCAATCACACTCCTGGATTCCAACCCCCTATGCTATCCCTCTGCCTCAGTTTCCTTATCTGGAAAGTAGGGATGGAAAAGAACAATTGACATGGGAATGAAATTAACTATGTTAAATTCTTACTTACTGTTTGTGGCTTGGAACTGCTCCATAAATGTTAGTTATAATTCTACTTGGGTAAGTGCTCAGTAGGTATCTGCCAATGACAAGACTGATAGCTAATGGTCCAGGCTGTAAACTGGAGAGCAAGCCTGTGGCACACAGTAGGAGCTCGGGCCACCTGCTGATTAGAAGGGGACGTTTCATGCAGTTCTGGGCGGGGCCGAGACGGCGCCTTCCCCACCTTGCCTCCCCGGGCCAGGTGTCAGGCCCCATCTCTCAGGGAACAGGAAGTAATGTCACCTCCCCAGGTGATTACTATTGGCTCAACCTTGGGATTCACTGTCCTCTTATTTGGCGGGAAGGCATGGATGCTCTCTCTGCTCAACCCGCCACTTTGAGGGCCCTCCTAATCCTCTTGGGGAACCCTGCCCCCAGCTTTCAACAGAGCTGATCTTTTTTTCAGCTGCTTGACATAGCTCAGCCAGGCCTGGGCAGGAAGCTTCTGGTTTTCTGCACTGGCTCAAGGTCTGGGGGAGAAGTTTCCACCGAATCAGGAAGGCGTTGGAGGTGAGGACTCGCAGAAGTGGCACTCTTGCCCTGGGATGGACTGAATGTGTAACCTCAGGCAAGGCATGCCCCTCTCTGGGCCTCAGTGTCCCCATCTGTACCTTGGCCTAATCCAGGCCCCTCTGTACCAACTTCCTCATTCATTATGGGACTTCCATCCCTAAGCATTTTAGCAAATAAAAATATGAAACACCCAGTAAGATCTGAATTTCAGATAAAAAAATACTTTAATGTTTTATAATTTAAGTTTATAATTAAATTTTTTTAATTTAATTTTTTGGGGGGAGGTAATTAGGTTTATTTTATTTATTTATTTTTAATGGTAGTGCTGGGGCTTGAACCCAGGACCTTGTGCATACCAGGCACACACTCTACCACTGAGCTATACCCTTCCCCTAAGTTTACAATCTTAACCATTTTTTAAAAAGCTATTTTAAAAAATATTTTTACTGGATGCTTTGTGCATTTATTGTTAAGTATTTTCATTGTGACAAAATATACAATCAATTTACCATTTTAATCATTTCAAAATGCACAGCTCAGTGGCATTAAGCACATTCATATTGTTGTGCAACTATGCTCACCATCTATCTCCATAACTTTCTCACTTTCCCAAACTGAAACTGTCCCCATTAAACACTGACTCCCCCTCCCCCTCCCCTAGCCCCTGGCCCCACCAACTACTTCCTGTCTCTGTGGATCTGACTCCTTTAGGGACTTCCTATGAGTGGAATCACATAGTGTTTGTCCTTATGTGACTAGTTCCTTTCAGTGAACATAATTTCTTCAGGGTTCACCCATGCTGTAGAATGTATAATAAACATTTCTTTCGTATAACTATGTCACAAATATTGCATGGAACATACGTAACACTAAAAGAGTATTTGTTGTGTATCTACAATTCAGATTTAACTGAATTTTATCTGGCAATTCTACCTACAACCTTTCTTTCCATAGCAGCCTCCAGCATTATTTTAAATAGCTTTATTTGTTTTATTATTATTATTATTTTTAATGGAGGTACTGGGGATTGAACCCAGGACCTCGTGTATGCCAAGCATGCATTCTACCACTGAGATGTATCCACTCCCCTGCAAACAGCTTTATCGATATCTAATTTACATACCCTAAAATTCACCTTTCTAAAGTGTACAATTGAATGAATTTCATTGCATACTTACAGAGCTCTAGGATCATCACCACAATCTAATTTTGGAACATTTCCGTAAGCCTAAAAAGAAACCTCATACCCCTTTGCAGTCACCCTGGATTCCTACCCTCAGCTCAAGGCAAACACTGATCTACTTTGTGTCTTGAAGAATTTGCCTTTTTTGGACATTCTATCAAATGTCTTATGATGTTGGAATCATAGAGTATGTGACCTGCCTGGCTTTTTTTTTAACTGAGTATAATGTTTTTGAGGTTAATCCCTGTTGTAGTGTGTATATCAGTGCTTTGTTTCTTCTTACTGCTGAAGAGTCAGCAATACAATTCATCATCAGGGTACACCACATTTGGTTTATTTACCTGTTGATGGACATTTGGGTTATTTCCTCTTTTTTTTTTGCTTTTGTGAATAATGCTGTTATGACTTTTAGTTGTATATGTTTTGGTGTGGACGTTTGTTTTCATTTGTCTTGGGTAGATACCTAGGGTTGGAATTGTTGGGTCATATGGTAAGTCTATGTTGAACTTTGTTAAAAAAAGTCTTTTTTGAGATATATTTCACATGCATAAGGATGTTTCTTGACGTTAAAGTATTATCTCTGTACCTGGTGATCAAATCTCTCCAGTTTTTTTGTCCAAGAAGTCAAAATAAGATGAAAGTGAAAATAAAATTTTAAATTTAAAAAAATAAAAAAGAAGTTAAAATAAAACCCAAACTTCTCACAGATATTTACAAGGTATATGATAGGTCCTCAACAGATCCTTTTGTTAATCCCTCTGCCACAGATGCCCTCCCAGCGCCCACCCCACTACATGGACCTGTCTGTAGTCATCTTTGAACTCTGGTTAAACTATTTCCTCCACAAAACCTTCCTGGCCCTCCGGGATAGACGAAGTCTCAGCCGTTACTCAGCTCTTTCTTAAACACTCTATTTTACTTTGAGTTTCTTCCACGGATCCTAGTTACAAAGGAATTAACGTTTCTTTGCCCTGCTAGACATTGAATTCCTCAAGAGCGGTGGGTAACAGTTTTCCCAGTATTTACAACTGGTAGGCACAGTTTCCAGAGCCTTAGGGGTGGTGAAAGCGTTTAATCCTTACTCCCCTATAAGATCGGTATCATTATGAGTCCCATTTTACAGGCAGGGAGCCTGAGGCACAGAGGTTACGTAATTTGGCCAGCCAGTGCTCAATACATTTTTCTCGACTGAATTAATATGTATATTGGGTATTCTGTGGCTCTGGCATATGGTAATAAATTCACCTTGAGAGAAGAAATAAGTGTTTTGTGCATCTTTTGGCTGTTTATCCTCAGACCCCGCCATGGCCCGCCCCTACCCCTAAGTCCCGCCTCCTCAAGGAGGCAACGGCGCGGCCCTATTTTTGAGTTGAACCTTGTCTCTTAAGATGTCCAATGGCGGACAGCTGCTTAAACCTTTCCTTCTGTGACAGCCAATCCCCGCTCTCTACCTTGAGCCGCTTCACCCGCGGTACCCAATGGCCTGCAGCTCTATATTAAGCCACCCCTCAAGGGAGCGGGAGGCTATCAATGACCCGCCCCTATATCGATTGGGCCTTCTTTCCTGTGGTATCCAATGGCATGCTTCCTGCTTAAAACTCCTCCTCCTGCGGCGGTCTACGGCCCGCCCCTCTGCCCTAAGCCCCGCCCATAAGAAGCCTGACTGCCCGCCTCTTCACTCTTGGAGCGCCTCTGTTTCTCTCCTCCCACCTTTTCTCTTTCACCTCCCATAACCTCCGTCCACTCCCATTAGGCCTCTGGGTCACGCCCCCTTGGCTCTACCCGTTATCCAATCCCGTTAACTTGCTCTGCTCCAACCCCTCTTCTCATTGGTTCCCCTGCGCCTCTATCCTCGCACGTGGTCATGAGCGACGGCGTCGCCAGCCCGTGACGGCCGGTGGGCGGGACTTCCGGTGGCGCGCAGCCCAATAAGCACGTTCAGATCCGCTACCCAGGCCGCCGCCACCGCCCCCTCGGCGCTCTGCTCCCGCCCCCGGCTTCGCCTCCCGTGCCGCCGCCTCCGCCGCAGCCGCTGCCGCCGCTGCTGCCGCTTCCCGCGGCCTGGGCCTCCCGCCGCCAGCATGCCTCACGCCTTCAAGCCTGGTGACTTGGTGTTCGCCAAGATGAAGGGCTACCCGCACTGGCCGGCCCGGGTGAGGCCGCGCGGGAGATGGGCCAGGCAACGGGGGTTTGGGGGGTGGGGCAGTAGCGGCCCCCGGCCTGAGGAACTTGCGCCCTGGGGGTCTGTGGGGCTCCCGGCCTGAGGAAGCCTCGTGCCTGGAGGTCTGGTGGGGGGGGTCCCCGGCCTGAGGGACCCTAGTACCGGGGGTGTGGGGGACATGGGCCTGGACGTCTCAGGGTCCCGGGCCTGAGGGACCCGCCCGATGGGGGTTTGGGGAGACCCCGGCCTGAGGGGCCCACTCCGGGGGTCTCAGAGCCGAGGGACATGGGGTTGAAGGACCTGGAACCTGAGGGACCAGGGTTCAAATTTGAAGAAGGTCGGTGGGTGTCAGGGGAACTGAGAAACCTGGGATTTGAGGAGAGGGCTCAAACTGGTGGGAAGGAGGTACCCTAGACTGAAAAACCTCATTGGAGGGCAACAAGAAGCCAAGTTCCGAGGGGCTGGAGGTCGTGAGCCACGCCTGTGGGGGGGGGGTGTTGGCCTAGGGATAAGGGATAAAGTAAGAGAATGGTTGAGGGTCAAGGTTGAGAGGTGTTCAGGGAGGCCAGGGCTGGAAATGGGGCTGGGGGCTGTGTTTACAAGGTCGCTGGAGCTGAGAGGACTGGATCTGAAAATGTGGGGCATCAGAGACCAGAGGTTGGAATGAGACTTATTTGGGGAACCCTGGGGACTGGTGCCCTGTGAGGACCATCCCCCCCACCCCCAGACCCTATGGAGGAGATTGGTTGGGGCACCAGTTGGAGGGAGGGCTTGGTGTGGAGCGATGCTTGAGACCAGCCACTGGGACTCAAGCTGGAAAGGAAGAGCATCTGAGGGAGGGGGCTGGGCCAAGAGGAGTTTGGGGATCCCTTTTGGAAGAAGCTGGGATTCAGAGAACCTAGGTGATTCGAGGGGTTCAGGTCTGAAGGGCGTCTTAAATGAGAGTCCCAGATCTGCAGAGTGGAGTTCCATGTCTGTGGGGCAGCCCAGTGTGGAGGAGGGGCCAGGAGGTTGCTGTCATACTCAGATCTAAGTCACCCTAGAGCTGAAGTTGTTGGAATATGCTTGGTAGGACTGGAGAAATTTGGGTGGTGGGATGTGAGGCCCAGGCAGCAGTGGAAGCAAAGGACAGTAGAAAAATGAGGCTGAATGTTCAGCTGGAACAGGAATACAGGAGTTGCCTGGGTGGTACTGTGGGGTTGCTGGAGATTTTGCCCTCACTCCCTGCTAGAGCCCCCTCCCTGCCTCCCTCTGGGTGGAAGTAAGCAGAAGGGCATCACACAGAGCTGGGCGTTTGGTTGCAGAGAGTCTTCCATAAAGTTCCAGGAGAGGGCTCTGGGTCTGCTAACCAGGCAGCCCTGTGAGTAATCCAGAGCCGGTGCTGCCGCTAGGATGTCTGGGCCTCAGGCTCAGAGGCAGGTCCTGGGTGAGAGCAGAGCAGAAGTCAGGCCTGGAAGGCATGGCAAGCTGGTCCTCAGGGTGATGGAGATTGGGGATGCTTCTGTGCAGGAGCGGGATGCCTGGGATGAATGAACAGGGCCCAGAGCTCAGGGAGCAACGATTCTGAAAAGTAGCGTAGAGAACTGAGGAAGGAAGCTGGGTGAGGGGGCAGGGAGGATTCCAGCAGCCCCCAGGCTTTGAAGAGGATGGGAAAGAATTAGTGGGGACCAGAGAACCCAGTATAACCTCATGTGCTCGGGCTTACTTTCTTGGGGGCACCAGAGTGATAAAACTTTACGGGCACTTTCCTTATTCAAGAGTACCAGCTTCTCTCTCTCCTCCGCGCCCCACTCCAGCTGGCTTTCTCAGCCCAGAACGTTTCCAAGCACCTGATTGGAAGTGAAGAGGCTGCTAGCCTCCTGTGGGGAGGTGACTGACAGCTGCTGGAGCCCATGGGCCTGTAGGGAGAGGGTGGGACTTCCTGGATGCTCAGGCCTGTCTCCTGCAGCCCACCCCCCACCCTCTGCATCCCTGGAGCTGCCAGCTGGAGCCTGTGGGAGACGAATCACTGATCACCTCTGTACGGGAGGGGTGTCCTGTGGGAGGGTCCTGGGAGTTCGTAGAATCTGGGCTAGGCCCCACCCCCTGGCTCCTCAGAGGACCATATTTGGCTTTGCCCACGTGAAAATCTACCTTGGGGGCAGAGAGAGGACCCTGGGGGGGAGGGGGCAGGTATGCAGTTTTTGGGGGGTTGTTGCACAGAAGAATGTAGATGTCTAATTGGAAGCTGATGTGTCTTCCTCTGTTGAAGGCTCCCCTCTCCTCCCAGCATGCTTTCCCCCAAGTAACTTGGCTGATTTCTTAGTGATTTCCTGGGTCAGTGGATGGAGCTAGCCCCGGCCACCCCCTGACCTGTCTCTCACTGCAGATCGATGACATTGCTGATGGTGCTGTGAAGCCCCCACCCAACAAGTACCCCATCTTCTTCTTTGGTACACACGAAACGTAAGTGTCCTCAGCTGGGGCTGGGTTTTCCCCTCCTGGTGCCTCGTGGGGTGGCCCAGCTCACCTGGGCCCGGCCCGTGCTTCCTTTCTCCAGAGCCTTCCTGGGACCCAAGGACCTGTTTCCCTACGACAAGTGTAAAGATAAGTACGGGAAACCCAACAAGAGGAAAGGCTTCAATGAGGGACTGTGGGAGATCCAGAACAATCCCCACGCCAGCTACAGCGCTCCTCTGGTGAGTACGTGTGGGTGGAGAGCCGCCGGCGTGGTGTCTGCAGAGCCCAGGTCAGCACGGGGACCAGAGGCGGTCTTAGCTTGTCTCGTGGCAAAAGAGGAGGCCTCTGGGATGGTGCTCCTCCAAACTCGGCCCCGCTGACATCTGGGGCCTAATCGTCCTCTCAGGGGCCATCCTGGGCACGGTGGGTGTTCAGCAGCATCCCTGGCCCCCACCCACTCGGTGCCAGGAGCTCATTCCCTACCCAGTTGTGATAACCAAATATGTCTCCAGGCATTGCCAAGTGCCCTGGGTTGGGTGGAGGGGTGCAGGGTCACCCCTGGTGAGACCCACTGTGCTCGGATTAGCCTCAGTGCATAACTTTGTTGTTACAGCTCCAAAGAAACCTTTTGTTTCCTAAGGAAAAGAATTTTTTTCTTTCAATAACACCCCTTCCTTCCCCTATTACTGCCAGATTTCAGACTCAGAAAAAGGCCGTAATTAGCAGATGTTAGAGTTCTTGGTTAGGTGAGAAAGAAATGCCAAGAGTCACAGATGACATCTCAGTGGCAAATCAGTGTCTGGAAACATTCAGGGAAAAGAAAAGAATTTAGAGAAGTTGAAGTTAAATTCATAAAAAGCCTTGGAAAGCTGAGGAAGGACGGCAGAGGAAGCCTTGCTCTGGGTGTGTGGGGTGAGGTTGGCGGATGAGGGGAGGCTGGGCTGGGGGTCTCCACTCTGCTTTTCGCCACCACTCTTGGGGTTCCTGCGGGAGGCGCATAGAGGTGGAGGAGCCTGGCCTCAGGAGGGGTGGGCTCGAGGTTGGCTGGGAGGCCAAGGGAATTGACTGCAGGGCTTGGAACTCGGCTGTTAAGAAAGGAACGGACCTTTCATGTGGTCTGCGGGCAGGGAAGCAGAGCTGGAGAGAGCCTGGTTTGTGTGAGCGAAGGACCGAGTAGTTCTGTAGTGTCTGGTCCTGCTTGAGAATTCGGGGTCTCAGGATGGTCTGGATGTGCCTCTCCTGCAGCTCAGTCCACCCATCCATCCGGCAAACGCTCCTGTCTTGACCCCTGCCCTGCTCGGGCCTTGTGGTCTCCTAGGGACCAGGAATCCACGATGAAGCTGACACACCTCTGGCCTCCTGGAAGCTCAGGGTCCAGAACCCGGGGTCCTTCCACAGGTATCTGTCGAGCACCAAGGCTTGGCAGCACCTGCCTGAGGGACCTGGCCCACATTCCATGCGCCTGGATATCTCTTACTTTTTCTCCCCTGGTGGGTCTGGGAGACCGAGGTTCCCCCTGCTTTGATCCCTGCCGTCCTTCTGGGCTTTGCTTGTTCCTGACTTGGGTAAGTGGATCGGAAATTCTTTAAGGTGGTTGAGTTTCATGAGCTCTTTTTCTGGCCCCAGCTCAAGATCTGTTTAGTCTCATCCTAAGCTTATTGCCTCCCGGTGAATCATCGCACCATTTAATACTTATTACACACCTTCAGCCTGCTAAACACTGCGTAGATGCCTGCCCTCGAGGAAATGAAACTCAAAAATGGTGTAACCTGGACATTAAACCAGCCCTCTGCAGACTCCCCAAGTTGAGAAGTAGCTGTAAGTCTGAGTGTTTGTGCTGTTGCTGTTGGTTCCCTGACCCATCTACACCTCCAAACCGAACATCGGCTTAAAAATGCAGATACCTGAGCCCCACCCATAGAGATTTAGGTTTAGTAAAGGCCTAGGGCTGAGGCCTGGGCTCCTTGAGGTATTCATCCCACGCGTTACCCTCGATGCTTCTGATGGAGCCAGCCCACAGCAGGCTTCTGGAAGCACCGCTTTGAGGGTGCCTGGGCAGTCTGTCTTTTCATCCTGTGAGTTTTTAGTTTATTTTTACGTTTCAAGTGGGAATACAGACTTCATTGTACAAGACTGAAAAATACAAAAGGGCATACGGTGTGCGGTCAGTCCTGCCTCCCAGCTGCTCTGTTTCGATTTCCTTTCAAGGTAGCCCCAGCTACCAGTTCCTTGCGGGTCCTTCCGTGATCCTTTATTCACGTAAAACCCTCCATAGCTTGCTTTTTTAGAGCATGTAGTTCTCTACTTTGCTTTATTCCATCAGTAACGTATCTTGACAGTTGATCCCTCTTGTCGTGCGAAGAATAGTTTCATTCTTTCTGACAGCCTTAACCCAGCGTGCTCCCACCAGGTGCATCCTGCCAAGCCCAGAGGTGGAAAATGGTATCTCAGGGTGGCTCCAGGCACACAGTGATCCCAAGATGGGCTGGGCAGGCCATATCTTTTCCATTTTACAGCTGAGCACACTGGGGACTGGAGAGACCCTGCTAGAATCTGCCACCTCTGAGACGTAGACCAGGGTTTTTGAACACTGTGGGCTGGATCACTCTCTAGGGGCGACCTGAGCACTATGGGCTGTGGAGCAGCCTCCCTGGCCCCACCCACCTGATGCCAAGACCACCCCCACCACTATCTTGACCATCTGAGTGTCTCTAGACTTGGCCACATGCCCCCTGGGGAACCGGATCACCCCTGGTTGAGAATCACTGACGTTGAAGTTCCCCAGTTGAACATCCTCGTGACCGGACAGAGGAGGAGATAAAGGGACCTGTCCCAGTAGCTGGTTAGGGCTGAGCTGGGACTAAAACCCAGGCCCCTCGTCCCCCAGGCTGAAATTCTTTTCTGGTCAGTATAAGATGGGGACAGGGGATTACTGGAGCAGGAGGCGGCTGGGAGAGTGACATCTGCGCACAGGGACCTGGGGCGAAGAGCCCTACTGTGTGGGTGTGTGGACCTGCGTTCGAGCCCTGGCCCTTCCTCTTGCTCACCGTGCACCTTAGGGATCGATGTCACCTCTCTGAGCCTGTTTCCAAATCTAAAACAAAGGTTCAGGGTAGAGCCAGCTCTCGTGGGACTGTTGGGAGAACGCAGGGAGCACTGCGTGCCTGGCACCCAGCATGGCCACGTGGGTAGCGCTCAGTGGTGAAGGGGCGGTAGTGGGGGCTGAGGAGGCCAGGCTGCGCTTGACTTTCCCCTTCCACCTCAGTCACCCCCCGACCTGTGAAGACGGCTAGAGAAACCCACACTCGTCCCACTCAGCCAGCGGGTCTTGGGGTGGGCCCGCTCTGGGCCTTTACTTCCTGGCTCCTCTCCCAGCCACCAGCATTCTTGTCCCCTGAATATCCCCACGGAGGTCAGATTTCCCAGAACCTTTGCTGGCAGGTGGTTCGATCCCATGGGCTGAGCCCAGGAGATCCAGAGTTCCTGGCTTTATCCACAGGCACAGTGGAGGGCAGGTTACTTACCTTCCCGGAGATTCTCTTTCCCGACTTGTGGAATGTGCCCATTTGTCCTGGTCACCTGCCCGGGCCATCAAGGCACAAATAGGGTCACAGTCGGTTGAGGGCTTGGCAGACGCAGGGCGGGATTTTCCATGAGCAGAAGTGTGTCCGCTGGACCAGGCTTCGAGGCCGAAAGCGGGCTGGCTTGTACCCCAGCGCTGTTGCTTACTCACCATGTGATCTGGGGCTGTCACGCCGCCCTTTGCCTCATTGGCAGAGTGAGGATGCCAGCTCCCACGTGTGACACGGAGAGTGGTGACCACTCGTGTATGGGGGTTAGACCTAACTAGTGCTGCCTCTTCCTGCCACGGTACTGGACCCATCCTCCTGCAGATCAGGAGGGTCTCGGACCCGCCATCTGGTTGCTCACGCTTCAAGCTGCTGTTTTCCCCGAGAAACCCCGGGGATGTCATCTCCCTCCTCCACTTGCCAGGGGTGCTCCAAAGAGAAGCGACGCCCCGGAGGAGAGGTGTGAGGGCAATCCCCCTGAAAGTCTTATTTTTCTCTCCTGGGGTTTCAGGTTCAGGGCTTGACCTAGTTGTGTGGCACTTTTTAGTCTTGTCACACAGCAAAGCCAGGGCCCTGTCGCTGTGCCTGGGGGCCTTGGCCATGATGACTCAGGGATGCGGGTCGACGGGGTCCTGGGCCTCATCTTCCTTGCTGGTTCTGTGGACACTGTTAGCCCTTCTGCGCAGAGGCTGTGGGGGCTCAGGACCTCTCGGTGAGGAGAGCAGGGGCCACGTACAGGGTGAGCATGGAGCGCAGGAGGAATGGACCGCCAGGTCCCTCTGTCCACTCCCTCCACCCACGCTGTCCCTGTCCTGGCCCTGGCACCCACCTCCTCTCCCACGTTTCCGTCCCCTTCCACGTCTTTCTGCTTTGATGTGCTGCTGAGGCCTCGGCTCAGCCTCTGTCTGGCGCTGACCTGGGCCCTGTGCCCTCCTCCAGCCCCCCGGCCGCACACACTGCCTCTCCCGGTTCCTTGTGCCCAGTTTCACTTGGTGCATCTCGTCACCGTGGCCCTGGGGTCCCCCTCTTGCGCCTCCTCGTGTTTTTCTTGGCCAGCATGCGTGCCCACTCCCATGCATTGACCCCTGACAGTAATCACACCAAGGGAATGTGACTTTTTGGAGTCTGTTGGAATGTCCTTTTTTTTTTAATTGCGGTAAAATCCACTTAGCATAAAGTTCACCATTTTAAGCATCTTAAAGTATATGCTACAGTGGCTTTCAGCGCATCCACAGTGTTGTGCAACCATCACCACTGTCTGATTCCAGAACACTCCCATCACCCCACCGAGAAACCCCCTCCCCATTAGCAGTCACCTGTAATTCTTCCCTCCCTTCAGCCCCTGGGAGCTCCTTATCTACTTCCTGTTTGTATGAATTTGCGTATTCTAGACTTTTCGTATAAGTTGAATAATGTATTTGGTCCTTTGCGTCTGGCTTCTTTCACTTAGCATGTTTTCGAGGCTCATCCACACCGTGACATGATTCAGAGCTTCGTTCCTTTTCTTGGCCAAATATTATTCCATTCTGTAGCTGTCCCATGTTTTGTTTGTTGGTCAGTAGATGGACACTTGGGTTGTGGCTTTTACAAAATCTCAGTCTCTCTCTCTCTTTTAAAAAAGTTCATGATTTAGAAAAGAAGTACTATAGAATAGTGCAGTCAGATTTTATACTCAGCCTTGGCCGTGCTGGGTGCCCCAGAGCGGTAGCGGCTCCCTGGAGCCGGGACCTTGTCTTACTGGTCTCTTGCCCCAGCACCCAGCGCAGGGCTGGGCACGTAGTCAGTATTCCACACACTCACTGGATGAATGAGTGATGGCTGAATATGACCAGGCCTCCTCCACGTTTCTCCTACAAACATAAAACACCCAGAGCAAGTTCAAAAACAGGCCCAAGAAAGCCCTGTGGCCTGACTCACTGTGCTCCTCTGGACCCGCGATAGGCCCTGTGTGGTCCGGCCCTGGCCCACCCTTCCGTCCTCTCTCCTGCACCCCAGCCACACCCACCTCTCCGTGTCTCTAAGGGCACCTTCACTTATGCTGGCCCTGCCTCCTGGAACTCTGGCCCCGTCCACTTTGCATTCTGGGGACAACTCCTCAGCTGAAATGTCACGCCCTCCAAGGGTCCCCCCACCCCCACTTCAAAATCTTCCTGTCACTTTGCCCCCACCTTTCCCTGATTCCTTCACTCCTGTGCACCAGTATTTTCCAGTCTGCCCATCACCAGAGTGACGCTGATCTGTTGAAGTGTGCTCAGTCTCTCATTAGATTGTAAGCTCCCGGGGGCAGGGGCCATGCTGCATTCACAGCTGGGTGCCCACCGCCAATCTAGCACAGTGCCTGGCACCCGGCAGCTGCTCGCGGCCAGCTGAGTGTGTAGTCAGGTCCAGCAGGCGGCCAGCACGGAAGAGGTGCCATCTGCGTGTTTGCAGTTTTAGTGGCTGTGACTGCCTGAGCCTGCATTTTGGGCTAAACACGTAGAAGCATCAGAAGTTCAAGCCCAGCAATCCTGCCCTAGGTCATTTTCCTCCTCAAAAATAATGGGATGATAATGATTTTTACAAAAAGCAAACCTTGATGGACTTCTTGCTAGTCTGCGCACTGACCTGAGTACATCACTTCTGCCTCATCCTCGCCACGGCCCCATGAGGCCAAAGCAGTGTTGTGCCCATTGCTCAGATATGGGAACTGAGGCACAGAGAGGCTTATGTCACTGACCCAAGGTTTGCCCTTGGACCCCACAGTGCTTGAATCCTAGCGCTCAGGACGCGTGTCCGCTTTGTCCTCCCACCTCAGTTCGCGGGGCTTTCTGGGCCTCCATTCCCTCATTTGGGGAGTGAGCGGCCGGGCCTTGATACCTGAGACCCTGCAGGTAGGCGCTGTCCTGTGAGTTGCCGTCTTGGTTGGGAAGCCCTCCCAGCCTGGTGGTGACCCGCTGTCTCTGCCCCCGCCCCAGCCGGTGAGCTCCTCCGACAGCGAGGCCCCTGAAGCAGACCCAGTGGGCGGGAGCGAAGATGAGGAGGACCGGGGGGTCATGGCTGTGACCGCCGTGACTGCCGCAGCTGCCAGCGACAGGATGGAGAGTGACTCAGACTCGGACAAGAGCAGCGACCACAGTGGCCTGAAGCGGAAGGCAGTGGCCTTGAAGGTAGGGGCGGGGCGGCGCACCTGGCCTGAGGGGGACTTCCTCCCACCAGGGGTCTCATCTGGCAGCCTGCTCTCCCTCCCTGGCCTTTCCTTCTTTCTTTTTTAACATATATTAAAAAAAAAAGTGAGGTAGTGTACACATATCATGAAATGCCCCCTTTCAAAGTATACTATTCAGTGGGTTTTAGTACATTCACAGAGTTGTGCCACTGTCACCTCTGTCTCTGTCTAGTTCCAGAACTTTCCATCACCCCAAAAAGAAGCCCTGTCCCCATCAGCAGTCACTCCCCATCCTCCTCCCCAGCCCTTGACAACCAGGAATTCACTCTCTGTCTGTGGACTGGCCTGT
The DNA here is from genome assembly GCF_048564905.1 of Vicugna pacos. Lineage (NCBI taxonomy): Eukaryota > Metazoa > Chordata > Mammalia > Artiodactyla > Camelidae > Vicugna > Vicugna pacos. The sequence goes on along the minus strand of NC_133008.1, from coordinate 29,834,132 downwards.
TCAGGACATTTCATATCTATGGAGTCACACATTGTGTGTCCTGTGTCTGCTTCTCTCACTGAACATCATGTTCTCAGGGTCCGTCCACGTGGGAGCGGGTATCAGTGCTGCTCTCCTGCTCACGGTTGAGTGATGCTCCCGTGTGTGGAGGGACCACGTGTTTATCCATCCATCTCTTGATGGACATTTGGGTTGTTTCTGCTTTGGGCAGTTACAAATAATGCTGCCGTGAACATTCAGGTAACAGGTTTTTGTGTGGACGTGAGTTTTAAGTTCTCTTGGATAGATTCTCTTTCCTGCCTTTTTTCCTCTCCTCTGCCTTTTGACTGCTTCTGAATATTTGGGTGCAGAATGGAAGGACCAGGGTTTAGCAGCAAGTTCTTTTGCTAGAGTAAGGCATTCTTTTTATGATTTGTAAAAATAACATTTGCTTTTGGTTCCAGTTGTAACTATAAGCCACGCTCATAGATATGTTAGAAGATGCAAAAAAAAAAAAAAAGATGCAAAAGCATAAACAAGCTGGTGGAAAATGCCTGCACTGAGGGGTTTCTGTGCCGAGGACTAGAAACACCCTGATGTCTTTCTCAGTGTTCCTGCGTGTGCCTCGTGTCGGGGTGCGGGTAAAGTACAGAGTTGGCAGTCATACGTACAGTATGTGCCGTGCTGCTTATCCACCTAAAATGAGAGTATTTCCTTGTCACTAAATATTATTTTATGATGCAGTTTTCAGTGCTTGAGAAGTAATCTATGGTATGACTAAATTCTAACTAATATCTTGGTAAGATTTTGGGCATTAAGCTTTCCCTCAACTTTTCATGATCTACTAGGCATTAGTTTTAAAAAGTCCCTGCTGTTTCTGTTTATACTTGTTGGAGAAGTTAAACAGAAATATGTAGAAAATGAATGCTCCCCCTCATCCTACCCCATAGAGATAAATCACTATTTGTAGGTCAGTATATATTCAGCCTTTTTTTTTTTTTTTTTTTTGCGGGAGATGGTGGAGCCAGCTTTGCATTAAACGAATTTGAGAATTCACTACCACAACACCTTTTCTCCGCACTCGGAGACATTCAGAAGACCTCTTCCCTCCTAACCCCGTGCCCCGGCACGTCGTCGGTGTTCCTTGCCCCCATGGCAGGGGCGGTGGCGGGGAGGATGCCATGGTTTTCCATCGGGTCAGCTTTGTGCTTTCTCTCTAGTTAACATGACTTTGTCGCTGTTTTCCTGTGAGTCTCTGGATCTGGTCTTCATGTTCACACTTCTCAGGCTCTCTGTGGAAGGCCTCCTGTTGTGAGGGTTTCGCCGCAGACCCCACTGCAGCCTCGGGGAGTAGGGGCCCCAGGGTCCGGCAGGAGGGTTGCTGAGCCGTCTGCCCGGCTCCATTCTCTCTGGGGTCACAGGTTCTTGCTGCCCAGAGCCCTCCCCACATCCTCCCCTTGGGCCCCGCCTAGAAGGTCCTGCCTTGGTCATCTTAGTCGTCACGATTTCTGCCCTTCCGTCTGGGGAGCCAGGCCCCACCCTGGCTTGAAACGCCCAACCTGTGACTGCTTCGAGAATCTGACAGAGTGTAACTGTGCATGGGGAACAGAAGTGTCCTGGGGTTATGCTGGGTTCCCTGAGTGCTGGGTTGAGTCCCTGTGCTGACAGGTGAGAAGGGAAAACACACACTCCCTGTCCCCGTGAACTGGACCCAGGGTCCCACCCATCCCCATCCCCTCCTGCCCAGGAGGGAGCCTGCTGAGGTGTGAGGAGCGCCGGCCTCAGCATGGCCGTCCATCCTGGGAAATGGGGCCAGACTCCTGCAGGTCCGGCCGCAGTCGTGCCCCGTCCCCTCCCTAACCACTCATTGCCCTCTCCCACCGCCTCCACCCAGGGACTTTGTACCTGCGTCCCCTCGGCCTCCCTGCAGGCTTCCCCGTGCCTTTCCCTGACCGCCCCGCCATGGCCGCCCCTTCCCACCGCACCTTTCTTTTTCCAGGACTCACTCTTTGATTCCTCCCTGAAGTTTCTTCTGGTCTCTCCCGACCAGAGGACAGGTTAGGTGGAGTTGGGGCCTCATCTCTCATGGGCGCATCACTGATATCATTGACCCACAGACAGGGGCCTTAAACAGCAGCCGTCTGTCTTCCCACAGGATTGGAGGCTGGACATCCAAGATCCAGGAGTCAGTGGGGTCACTTCCCTCTGAGGCCCTTCTCTTTGGCGTGAGGATGGCGGCCTCCTCCCCGTGCCCTCGAGTGGTCTCCCTCTGTGTCTGTGTCCTGATCTCCTTTCCTTACAAGGACACCAGTCACACTGGATCAGGGCCACCCTAATACTCATTTTATCTTAATTATCTCATCAAAGACCCTATCTCCAAATAGTCGAGTTCTGAGGTCCTGGCAGGGCAGGGCTTCAGGGTAGGAATTTTAGGGGAACGCAGTGCTGCCCCTCACACCTGGCCTTGGACAGGCCCTGGAGTTGGGGAGATGCTCCGTGAATGGTTGTGAAGAGAACCAGCGAGTCTTGGCCGTGACAGGACAGAGGCACAGGCGCAGCGTAACTAAAGCAACGGCCGACGACGCGGGCGGACGAGGCCGTCAGTTGGCGGAGACCTATCTCTAAAGCTCAGTCCTCTGCCTCCTCAGTTCTTCCTTTATATGATTTCTGAAGTTGGCTTCTTTGGGTGGGCATCTGGGAGTCCACGGACCCCTGAAACTGAATTCAGAATTGTGTATGTGTGTACTTAAAAAATCTTTTTTATTAAGGTGAAATTCACAGAGAAAAACTAACCATTCTAAAATGTACAATTCAGTGGTGTTTAGTACATTCATAACGTTGTGTAATTACTCCCTCTGTCTAGTTCCAAAACATGTTACGTGTTTTTCTCGGAAAAGGATTCCTGGTTTGGTTTTTCTTTATTTTTTTTCAATTGTAGTAAATTACACATAATGTAAAATTCACCATCTTAGCCATTTTTAAGTGCACAGCTTAGTAGCACTAAGTACATTCACACTGTTGTGCCACCATCCCCATCATCTGCCTCCAAACTTTTCTAGTCTTCCCAAACTGAAACTCTGCCAGTGAAACACTCAGTCCCCACCCTCTCCCCCAGCCCCCGGCCCCGCCATCTACTTTCTGTCTGTGGATTTGAGCCTCAGCTCTTCCCGGGCTGTGGGTGGTCAGGAGGGAGATGGCTCTGCCGAGCACAGGATTTTTCTCAGTTGCTGATCCATTCGTGCTGCTTCCCTCCCAGATGTCGGTCTCAAAACGAGCTCGAAAGGCCTCCAGTGACCTGGATCAAGGCAGCATGTCTCCATCCGAGGAGGAGAACTCTGAAAGCTCCTCTGAGTCGGAGAAGACCAGTGACCAGGTGAGCAGCTGGCTGGACCCGGGCGGGCGTGCCAGGGGGAGGGGGGCACAGGCGGGGCCAAGTGGCAGCCGGCCAGCGAGTGCCACGTCCAGCTCCCTTCTCTCTGCCCAGGACTTCACCCCTGAGAAGAAAGCCGTGGTCCGGGCCCCGCGGCGGGGCCCCCTTCCAGGACGGAAGAAAAAGGTACAGAGTTTTGTTTTGTTTCGTTCCTATTTGCCGGCCTGTGGAAGCCCCTCAAGCGGCAGCAGCCATGGTCTGCGGCAGAGCCGGTCCGTTTTGGAGGAGGGTAGGTTGCAGGCCCCCGGGAGACCCCAGGGACCGCTTCTGCCTCCACTTTCACTTGTGGCTTCGTCCTGTGGTTTCCGAGCACTGTGTGCACAAAGCACCTCCCCAGCGCAGGAGGCCACCCAGCCGCCACCGATCCCGAGAGGGAGAGGGACTTAGAGGCAGTTTGGAATACGCGGTGCTGGGATGCTGGCATCGGAAGGGATTAGCGCACTCTTAGGGGCCTGTGTGTGTGAGAGAGAGAGAGAGAGAGAGAGAGAGAGAAAAAGCATGTGTGTGTTGTGTGCATGTAGGAGTGTGTTGTCTATGTATAGGAGTGTGTGTACAAGCATGTGTGTCTGTGCCTATATGTGTGGGTGTGGAGTGTGCGTGTCTGTGAGCGTGTACATGGGTATGTATTATGTGCATATACAAGTGAATATGAGCGTGTGTGTGGTGTCTGTGAGCATATGTGGTGTGTGTGTGTTTGCGCGTGCACATGCATGTACAAGTCTGTGCCTCCTGCACTTGGAGGAGGCGGTGAGGCGCAGGGAGGTCTCCCACCCTGACTCAGGTGAGCAAGCAGGCAGCTGTGGGCACAGATTCCGGGCCAGAAGGAAGGGTTTCTGGTTTGGAGAGGTGGGTTGCTGCAGGGGCACTTGGCCACCCTCGCCCTGGCTGCTCTCACCTCGCCGCGGCCTCTTCCAGAAGGCGCCCTCAGCCTCTGACTCAGACTCCAAAGCAGAATCAGACGGGGCCAAGGCTGAGCCGGTGCCCATGGCAAGGTCCGCGTCCTCCTCGGCGTCCTCCTCTTCCTCCTCCTCCTCTGACTCGGAGGTGTCTGTAAAGAAGCTTCCTCGGGGCAGGAAGCCAGGTAGGCCGGCTGGGGAGGTGCCACCTGGTTCCCTGGGCCTGGCCTGTGGGGGTGGGGGGGCTCCCGGGGGCAGCGCTGGTTGAGGCCACCCCCTCCTCCTCTGCCGCAGCTGAGAAGCCTCCCCCCAAGCCCCGGGGGCGGAAACCGAAGCCTGAGAGGCCGCCGACCAGCTCAAGCAGCGACAGGTGGGTGCCAGGGTCCTGCTGCGGGGCGCAGGTGGCGGGTGGGCCCTGGGACCGGAGCCCTGACCGGCCCGCACCCGCAGCGACAGCGACGAGGTAGACCGCATCAGCGAGTGGAAGCGCCGGGACGAGGAGCGGCGGCGCGAGCTGGAGGCCCGGCGGCGCCGGGAGCAGGAGGAGGAGCTGCGGCGGCTGCGCGAGCAGGAGAAGGAGGAGAAGGAGCGGCGGCGCGAGCGGGCTGAGCGCGGGGAGGCCGCGCCCGGGGGCAGCGGGGGCAGCAGCGGCGACGAGCTCAAGGACGACGAGGAGCCTGTTAAGAAGCGGGGCCGGAAGGGCCGGGGCCGGGGCCCCCAGTCCTCGTCCGACTCGGAGCCAGAGGCCGAGCTGGACAGAGAGGTGCGCGGGCGCCCCCGGGGCGGGGGCGGGGCGCGGGAGGCTCCTCCTCTCGCTGGCGCTTCTAGCGAGCCCGTCCCTTTACCTTGTGCGTCTGCTGGGCGCCAGGAATCGGCAGTGGGGCCGTATGGAAACAGAAACCCACTGTTAAGAAGCTGACATTCCGGGCAGGGAGGCTGGCAGGGAGGCTGGCAGTGCTTGGTCACGAGTGGACGGCCTGAGGACGGTGTGTGGTGCGTTCCAGGGCGTTCAGTGCCAAGGTGAAGAGTGAAGCCGGGGTAGGGGGTTGTGAGCTGCTGGGGTGAGAGGGTGCAGGCCTGAAAGGCTTCAGGTGAGGAGGTGGCATTGAGTAAGGATCTGAATGACGTAAGATGAAGTGAGAGGTGATCTGGGAAGATACCTGGGGGAAAGGCATTCCTTGCAGAGGGTGTAGCACGTGCAAAGGCCCTAGGGCAGGACTGTGTCTGGTATATGGGAGGAACAGCAAAGAGGCCTTTATGTCTGGACCAGAGTGATCAAGGGGGAAGAAAAGGAGGAGGGGAGGACAGGAGGGACAGGACCATTAGCGCTGTGTGCTACTGCAGGCCCATTAGCTCCCTGTCCTCGTGGCACTCAAAGGCCAACCTGAATCCAGGAATCTGACCACCTCCCAGGCCCATCACCTGCTGGTCCGAGCCTAGAGCCCCGCACAATGGGAGAGGAGGAGGAGGAGGGAGCAGGACAACGCCCTCTCCTCTCCCTACTGCTCTCTCTTTTGTCGAAAAAACGGGACCAAGTTCCCTGGCCTGGGAAGGGCCCTGCTCAGCAAGAGGAGTTCAGTGGGGCCACCTCCTCATTGGGTAGTCCTTTCAGGGCCTGAGAAGCTGCTGTCCAGAGATGGACTGGAAATGGGGTCCTTCCTCCTATCCCATCTCGCCCGACCCACCAGCTCCCATCTGCGCAAAGGTGGCAGCAGGGTGTGTCCAGCTATATCTTTAAAGGGACAGCTCGTGGGTCCTGGGCAACCTTGCGCTGCCGCTCCAGCCTCTCCCTTTCTCTGGCTGCTGCAGGTGAAGAAATCCGCGAAGAAGTTGCAACCGCAAAGCACAGAGCCCGCAAGGAGACCCAGCCAGAAGGAGAAGAGAGGGCGCTCTGAAGAGAAGCCTCGAGCCAGGTCAGTTCCTGCTCTGCCTCTCCTCCCACAGCCCCTGGGGGCTCTCCCGCCTGCCTGTCCTGGTCCCCATGATCCTGGGCACCCCTACCCCTTGCAGGAAGGTCCTGGCTTATTCTGGTTCTTGGGGCCCCATCAGGTTATGCAGGAGCCGCTGCCTTGGACTGCGGTCCTTCCTGGAGCATGCCTCTCACTCGGAGTGACCCTGCCCCCAGGGAACAGCAGGCAGTGTTGTCATGCTGGGGGGCTTCTGGCGTCCAGTAGGTGGGGGCCGGGGAGGCTACCCAACACCCCACCGTGCCCAGGATGCCCCCCACCCCGAGAATGACCCAGCACCCAGTGTTAGAACTACCTAGGGGAGAAAGTGTCCCCAGACCACTGGGGACTTTTTAAGTCCAAGGCCCACTGACGTTGGGGAACAGAGCCCATCTCCCTGCCCACCTTCTCCATGGAATCCCAGCTGGCAGTGAGCAAACCTGTGCACTGGGAACATGGCAGCCGGACCCCCGAGCAGGACAGAGTCGGAGGGGCGGTAACATGCGTGCTACCATTTCCCAGTGTCAAATTGGAGCGCCTTTCATTTATTTATTTATATTTTTCCAAATTGCTCCCCTGTCCCCTTTGGTAACCATAAGTTTGTTATGTCTCTGAATCTATTTCTGTTTTGCAAAGAAGTGTATTTGTATCATTTTTTTAGATTCTACATGAGTGATATCATATGATATTTGTCTTTCTCTGTCTGACTGATTTAGTATGATAATCTCTGGGTCTATCCATGTTGCTGCAAATGGCAATATTTCATTCTTTAAAAAAATTTTTTTTGGTGTATATAGTCCATTGTGTGTATATACACCACTTCTTCCTTATCCAGTCACCTGTTGATGGATATGTGGATTGCTTCCATGTCTAGGCTATTCTAAATAGTGTTGCTGTGAACATTGGAGTGCGTGTATCTTTTCAAATTAGAGTTTTTGTCTTTTCGTGATATATGCCCAGGAGTGGGATTGCTGGATCATGTGATAACTCTGCTTTTAGTTTTTTAAGGAACCTCCATGCTGTCCTCCATAGTGGCTGCACCAGTTTGCATTCCCACCAAGAGTATGTAGGAGGGCTCCCTTTTCTCCACACCCTCTCCAGCATTTATTATTTGTAGACTTTTTGATGATGGCTATTCTGACCAGTGTGAGGTGGTACCTCATTGTAGTTTTGATTTGCATTTCTCTGATAATTAGCAATATTGGCCACCTGTATGTCTTTTTGGAGAAATGTCAGTTTGGATCTTCTGCCCATTTTTTGACTGGGTTGTTTGGTTTTTTGATACTGAGCTGTATAAGCTGCTTGTATATTTTGGAAATTAAGCCCTTGTCAGTCACATTGTTTGCAGATATTTTCTTCCATTTCATAGGTTGTGTTTTCATTTTGTTAATGGTTTCCTTTGCTGTGCAAAAACTTTTGAGTTTAATTTGGTCCCATTTGTCTATTTTTGATTTTGTTTCCATTACTCTGGGAGATGTATTAAAAAAATATTGTTCAGATTTGTGTCAAAGAGTGTTCTGCCTGTGTTTTCCTTTAGGAATTTTATAGTATCTAGTCTTACATTTAGGTCTTTAATCCATTTTGAGTTTAGTTTTGTATAAGGTGTTAGAGAATGTTCTAATTTCATTCTTTTTACATGTAGCTGTCCAGTTTTCCCAGCACCATTTATTGAAGAGATTGTCTTTTTTCTGTTGTATATTCTTACCTCTTTTGTCGTAGATTAATTGACCATAAGTAGGTGGCTGGACTTTCCTGTTCCACTGAGCTATGTGTCTGACTTTGTGCCAGTACCATACTGTCTTGACGACTGTAGCTTTGTAGTATTAGTTTGAAGTCAGGAAGCGTGATTTCCCCCATCTCTGTTCTTTCTCAAAGTGGTTTTGGCTGTACAGGATCTTTTGTGTTTCTGTACAAATTAAAAACATTTTTTGTTCCAGTTCTGTGAAAAATGCCGTTTATAATTTTATAGGGATTGTATTGAATCTGTAGATTGCCTCGAGGAGTGTGACCATTTTAACAGTATTGATTCTTCCAGTCCAAGAACACAGTGTGTCTTTCTGTTTGTGTCGTCTTCAATTTCTTTTGTTAGTGTCTTAACAGTTCTCAGAGTATAGGTGTTTTACCTCCTTAGGGAGGTTTATTCCTGGATATTTTCTTGTTGATGCAATGGTAAATGGGATTGTTTCCTTCATTGCTCTTTCTGATATTTCATTATTAGTGTATAGAAATGCAACAGATTTCTGCATATTAATTTTGTGTCCTGCAACTTTTCCGAATTCATTGATGAGCTTGAGTAGATTTCTGGTGACGTCTTAGAATTTCCCATGTATAGTATCATGTCTGCAAACAGTAATAGTTCTACTTCTTCCTTTCCAATTTGGGTTCTTTTTATTTTTTTTCTTCCCTGATTGCTGTGGCTACTAGGACTTCCAAAACTCTGTTGAATAAAAGTGGTGAGAGTGGGCATCCTTGTCTTGTTCCTAATGTTAGAAGGAGTGCTTTCAGCTTTTCGCCATTTGCATGATGTGAGCTGTGGGTTTGTCATACGTGGCCTTTATCATGTTGGGGTACATTCCTTCTGTGCCCACTTTCTGGAGCGCTTTTATCGTAAATGAATGTTGAATTTTATCAGAAGCTTTTCTGCATCTATTGAGATGATCATACAGTTCTTTTCTTCAGTTTGCTAATGTGGTGTGTATCACACTGCTTGATTTGCAGATAATGAAAGAGCTTGCACCCCTGGAATAAATCCCGCTTGATCATGGTGTGTGATCTTTTAACATGTTGGAATCGGCTTGCTGGTATTTTGTTGAGGGTTTTTGCATTTATGCTCATCAGTGATAATGTCCTGTAATTTTCTTTTTTTGTGATATCTTTGGTTTTGGTATCAGGGTGATGGTGGCCTCATAGAACAAATTTGAAAGTGTTCCTTCCTCTGCGATTTTTTGGAATAATTTCATAAGGACAGGTGTTACCTCTTCTCTAAAATGTCTGACAGAATTCACCTGTGAAGCCGTCTGTCCTGGGCTTTTGTTTGTTGGGTTTTTAAATTACTGATTCAATTTCAGTACTCTTAATTGGTCTGTTCATGTTTCCTATTTCTTCCTTGTTCAGTCTTGGGAGATGGTGCCTTTCTAAGAATTTGTCGCTTTCTTTTAGGTTGTCCATTTTATTGGCATATAGTTGTTCATAGTGGAGTCCCTTTTAGGAATTCATGCACTGGGTTTTACACAACTGGCCACTGACCACTAGCCCCTGTTTTTTTGTTTTGTTTTGTTTTTGTAATTGAAGTGTATTTGATTTACAATATTGTGTTTCTGGTGTACAGCATAGTGATTCAATTATATACATTGTTTTTTATATTCTCTTTCATTGTTGTTTATTATAAGATACTGAATATAGTTGTCTGTGTTATACAGTAGGACCTTGTTTATTTTATATATTTTTCAGTTACATAATTAAACAAGGAATTCTGGGCTTTCGTGTTGTTTTTCTAGAAAGACCTAAAGGAAGGGTGAGGTCTTTGTCCCCTCGGGTGCAGCCCTAAATCAGGTCACGCCGGACCTTGAGCCCTCTCCTCCCAGATTCCTGGGCCTCCTGTAGATTTCCTTCCGCAGTGACCATGGGTCACCCCATGTGGGTCATCCCTTGGTGGGGAGGATGGAGGCTGTGGGGACATTGGTCAGGGGCTGTCTAAGGGCTCAACTCCCCACAGGCCCGTGAAGGTGGAACGGACCCGGAAGCGGTCGGAAGGGTTCCCGCCAGACCGGAAGGTTGAGAAGAAGAAAGGTGAGGGGCCGGCTGCCTAGTTGCAGCCCCCGTGGTCACTGAGAGGGGGGAGGGATGGCTGTGGAAGGGCTGGCTCCCGTCACTGGAGCGGTGCTGGGGCAGGTCCCCAGCCAGCTCCTGGGAGGGGCTGCAGGAGCACCTCGGTGCAGCCTGGGGCTCCATGCTCAGGCCTGGGTGCCGCCTTCTCTCCTGAGCACAGAACCTTCTGTGGAGGAGAAGCTTCAGAAGCTGCACAGCGAGATCAAGTTCGCTCTGAAGGTTGACAATCCGGTGAGACCTTCCCCTGGGTGCAGAGGTCATGTCACGGTCCCCCTGGCCCCTCACTGCTAGCGCTTCCTTAGAAGTTTCAGGACACAGAGGCAAACCCAGGCTCCCACGGGGTGGGCAGCATGGGGTCCTTGTTCACGTGGGGGTCCCCCCTGCTGAGGACCTAGCTTGGCCTCCTGAGGTGCAGCGCTCTGCATCTCCACTAGGTGGTGCCGTGCAAAGTCCAAAGATCCCTCAAGTTCTGGGTCCTTCCCACTGTCCCTGGGGTCCCTGTCACTCAGCCCTCCCCTGCAGGGAGAGCCCCAGGGGGTCTTTCTCTGCCCTGTTGGGCCCCAAGGACCCTCTCAGCTAGGAGCTGTCCCTCATTGCCCTTGCCGCCCTGCAGGACGTGAAGAGGTGTCTGAACGCATTAGAGGAACTGGGGACCCTGCAGGTGACCTCACAGATCCTCCAGAAGAACACAGACGTGGTGGCCACACTGAAGAAGGTACGGCAAGAGCCCGGGGGGGAAGGGGCTGTTCAGGGGGGCAGAGGGCAGCTTGGGAGCCGGGTGCCCGGCCGCAGCAGCCATAGTCAGCGAGGAGGAAGCTATGCACAGGGGAGGGTCTGGGCGGGGGCTGAGGCTGGCTGCGCCTCCTGAGCCAGACCTCTTGGTGGCCAGATCCGCCGCTACAAGGCCAACAAGGAGGTGATGGAGAAGGCTGCGGAGGTCTACACCCGGCTCAAGTCTCGGGTCCTGGGACCAAAGATCGAGGCCATCCAGAAGGCAACCAGAACTGGGACGGAGAAGGAGAGGGCTGAGGTGGAGAAGGCCGAGGAGGCGCTAGCCGGAGAGGAGGCCCCCACGGAGAGGGCGGAGGACGAGGCGAGCACTGGTGAGGAGCTGGCGGGAGAGGGCTCAGCACATTCAGGGCCCTGAGAGCATCCTGGAGCTTCTATCCAACAGCCCAGGTGGCACGATCCTGTTGGCACTCTCTGCACAGGCTGGCTGTGTACATGAGGCATCAGCGCCTGGTACACACACCCCTAGGCCACTCAGAGGCTCCAGACCCTCAGTGCAGATAGCATGGGAGGCTGTCTGTGTGCAGCCAGGTGTGGAGCGTTACTGGGACAGACAATCGCAGAGGTCCGGGAGGGAAGGGCCACAGATGGGCTGGGAGGAGAAAGGGCATCTTTGTAGGGGACCCGAACCTTCCTTCCTGATGGGGTCACATGGTTGTGGTGAGAGATGCTTAGAGCAGCCCTTCAGACTGGCATCAAGATAGCTTAGCCAACACTGCCTGGGGGAAAGCGTGGAGGGGGAGCCTTTCCTCATCTCTGGGCTGTGGCAGGCTTTTTCCCAGTGTTGCCCACCGCCCCTCCCTCCTCTAGGCTGTGTGGTCAGGGCTGGGGCTGGCTAGAGGAAGGACCTGCACACAGCCAGCTGTCCCCATGTGTCCAGAGGCTCAGGGGTGGAAGTGAATGCAGTCATGCAGGCAGATCCAGAGTCCTCCAGGACCCCTGCCCCAGACCGACTCGCCTCCTGCTCGTTCTCTATGGGCACCGTTTAAGGGGTCCCCGACAACAGCCCCACAGTGTCCCATGAGGCTCTCTCCCCCCAGATCTCTCAGCCCCTGTGAACGGTGAGGCCACGTCCCAGAAGGGGGAAAGCACGGAGGACAAGGAGCAGGAGGAAGAACAGAACTCAGAGGAGGGGCCCGGGGGCGGCTCCTCCGAGGACCTGTTACACAATGAGTAAGTGTCACTGGGACTGCGGGGCGACTTTCTGAGAGAAGGCACCCTGATGTCTGGGCTGCTCCCAGTGGGGTAAGGGCCACAGGGACTTCTGCTCCCACATGCTGGCCACCCACCGTCACCTTTGCGGCTGCCCCCTAGACCCCTAATGAGGGAACCCTGGCCATGCGGAGCGTCCAGGGCCAGCCTGTGCGTGGCGGGGCTGCAGGCCTGGCTGGGGGAGCGTCGGTCTCTGTAGGTGACAGGAGGGGGACAGGCAGGAAAGGGGCCTGCTCACCCAACCTGTGCCGTCCACCAGCAGTGTGCGGGAGGGCCCGGACCTGGACGGGCCCGGGAAGGAGCGGCAGGAGCGAGAGAGGGTGCGGATGGACTCGGAGTCCCTGGACGACGAGGACAGCTGAGCCCGGCAGCCTGCGGCCAGGCCCCGCTGCCACATGCGGATGGTCCGAGGCCAGCCTGGCTCCTTCCCGGCGCCCGGGTAGCAGAGAACTGTTGGGGAGACACTGTGCTGTTCGTTTGTATTTGTCCCCCTGGGTTTTTTTCTGCCTAATTTCTGTGATTTCCAACCAACATGAAATGATTATAAAGGGTTTTTTTAATGAAAAAAAAAAGTCACTTTTATTGGCTTGGTTTTCTAGTGGTGTTACTGGTACAGCTGGGCCAGAGCTGGGGAGCGGCTTGCAGCAGTCAAGGGCCTGTCGCGGGACAGAGGGTTTTAAGCCATAGGGTCACCATTAACAGTGCTTGTGAACTTGGTTCTGATGCTGCTCCCAGCCCTACAGGGCTGGCAGTCAGTAGGGGTGGAGCAAGGCCTTTCCGAAAGTACAGGAGGAGGAATACAAACCTCTCGACTTTGGAGCTCGGAAGGAGGCTGTGGTTTGATGTTCCTGTGTCTGTGGCCTGGTGCTTGGGTGGGAGCAGCCGCTGCCTCACTCCCTCAACTGACCGTTTCCTGTTCCCGCTCAGGCTGTGGTGGCTCTGGGGCCCACGGGGCAAGACCCAGAGCTCTGGCAGCACCGGCCCCAGGCCTCAGGCCAGGATATGTGTGCAGACTGTCCACTGTGCTTAACAGAGGGCGTGGGTGCTGGGGTCAAGCCTTGCTGTGTGACATGGGGCAAGTGGCAATCCCACTTGGGGCTTCTCTTGCCTCACCTGTCACCTGGATTCAGATGGCAGACATGTATGCGGCTCTCAGCCACGGCAGCTGCTGGTTAAACTGTGGCCTCTGCTGTGTGTCCTCTGCCCTGCCCGTGGCTGAGCCCCTTCATCCCAACTGAGAGGCCATGGTGTGATTAGACTTGAGGTTGTCACTGAGCTCAGTTTCTGGGAATGACTGTTTCCAGTGTCACCACCTCTGATGACTACGTGATGGAAACCAAGGAAGGAAGGACTGGGTGCAGGTCACAGCCAGAAGTGCAGGGCCCCTCAGGGCTCCTGGCAGCCATGGTGACCCTTTGAGGGGAGCTGGCGCATCCATCCGGGAGCTCAGAGCACCCCGTCATTTCTGAGAGGAGGGTACGCTTCAAGCCCTCCATCAGGGAGACAGCCAGGGGTTTGCTGGCATGATACAGGTTCTAGGAAATAGGGGCTTTTAACAAGGGTCAGGCTGCTGGTGTTCTGCCCCAGGGGAGCAGAAACAGGGCAAGGGGTGGGGGAAGGACCTCTGTGGCTCCAGCTTCCCACATGCGGCGCCCATCACAGGGCTGCCCTGAGGCTCCAGGGAGAGCAGGGCCAGGAAGGAAGGGGCCGTGGACCCACGGCTGCCATCCCAGCCCGTCTGTGGGCTGGAGCACGTGACCAACACCTGAGTGCGTGTCAAGCACATTTTGTCGCGTGCCCCCTAGGGTCCTGTCCCTTGTCAGGGAGCCCTTTTATTCCTTCATCGGCAGCCTCTGTGCCCAGGCACCTTGGGGACCCAAGAACATCAGCTCTGGGGTCGTTATGCTCAACCGCGACCATGTGGATGGGCCAGCAGGCGAGTGGGCCGAGGCAGGAAGGGACGTGTGCTCATCCCCTGCCTGCAAAGGCCAGTCCTCGCCGGTGGTGGCTGCTGCAGCTTGGTCTTCCTGAAGCCCCTTGGCCCCTCCAGGGGTCAGCAGAGGCGGTGGGAGCCTGCCTGCCTCAGGACGATGGTGGCGTTCTGGTACTGGGGGTGTAGGCTGTCTGCTGAGGGGTGTGTGCTTTGAGAGCGAGGGTGGAGCTGCCTGGAGCCCAGGGCGGAGGAGCAGAGCCACCTGCTAAGCTGGCAGCTAAAGGGCCCAGACTTGGGTAGACGACCCTCCCTAGACGTGAAGGATAAAAGGGTCGGACTGCAGGTGCTGAGTGGAGAGCCTTCGAGACTTAGGCACGACTCCAGTTCTCGTTCCTAATTGGAGCACTTGCTCGAGATACTCAGGCGAAGGCCCCTGTCTAGGGTCTTAGCAGCCCGAGGCCGCTCGGCCGGGAGAAGGTCCAGCCATGCTCGGGGAGAAAGGTGGACAGTGTGGGCAGGGCGGGAGCCGGGTGGGTGGTGTGGCAGCTCGGTGCCTCCATTGGTGCCAGCCTGCAGGGGCCAGAGCTCTGGGGGTTGGAGCTGGTTTTGGGCCAGGGAGAAGGCTCGGCAGAGGGCTCCCCGGGCAGAGGAGGGGCTCCTACAGCTGCTGCCCCTCGGGCTGCAGGGCAAAGGGCCCCACCAGCCAGCTGAGCGGAGGGCTGTGCTGCACGCCCTCCAGCAGCCGCTCCAGCCGCTGCCACGCCTGGACTACAGCCCGGCGGCTCTGAGCCAGGCGCTCGGCCGGCAGCTCTGCACCGCAGTCAGCAGAGGAGACGACGCTGTAGAGCTCGCAGAGGCTGCGCCGTGCCTGGCCAACCTGCTGCTGGAGCTCGGCAGGAAGGCCCTGGAGGCCGGAGGCCAGGGCGCTGTAGGCCACGTGGAGCTGCTGAATGAGGCCGCAGGCCTTGGACAGAGCCCCGGCGTCTGGCACCTGTGGGCAGAGGAGCGAGGTGAGCGGGGGCTGAGGGGGTCGGGGGGCGGGAGCGCAGGCTCCTGGCAGCACCTCTTGGGCATCGGCTTCCTCTGCTCCGCTGCTCTGATCCTGGTCCTGCCTGACTGGAGCCTGCTGGGCTTTCTCAGTCTGGAAGGAGAGCCCAGCAGAGACATGATGGATTCTCGGCAGGGACCTTTCCCACACCCCCCACCAGGGGCAGCATTCCCAGGCCTGGCTGGCCCTGGAGCCTCGTGTTCACCTTTCCCATGGCATGGCGGAAAGGCCTCCAGTTCAGAGCCAGCCGCAGCAGGATGGTGCATCTAGAGGCAGTTATCCAGATTCCTCATGAGGTACTTGGGGGCTCAGACAGTCAGTGTCACCATGACACACCCCAGCTCCAAAACGCTCTCACATCTCCCAGTGGCCTTTGGACCAAATCCGCCTCCTCACCATGGCCTGCACGGTCTGCCTGGGACACCTCTGACTCCATCTCCGGCTGACACCCCGTCATGCACTCTGCTTGGGCCACGCTGGCCTCCTTTTGTCCCCTAACCATGTCCTGCATGCTGTCCCACGTCCTGCCTCAGGGCCTTTGCACTCAGCCTGGCGAAGGCTTCCTCTGGCCTGGTGTGGTGGCCCCCAGTCCTTCCCTGTCAAATCTCTGTTACTCTCCCCAGAGGTACATCACTGTCTAGTTACCATGTTTCTTTGTTGTTTATCTCCCCCCTTCAGTGGGGGCTCAGTCGGACCTTTTCCTCCTGGATTTTTGGGTCCCTGGTACATTCGGAGTCCCCTATCCCCCACCATCCATTGGCTAATCTTCCTTGTCCTCCTAAGAGCTGGTGAGGGGCAGCATGTGGACCAAATGTTGGCCCCAACTTTTGATCACCCATCCAGCTGTTATCCCAGCAGCTGACTCCATCGGGGGGCCTGCTAGTCATCTCCAGCTTACGTTGTCTAAGGCCAGGCTCTTAATGTTCACCCGACCCACCCGGCATCTCCAAGTGTCTGCTGCTAGAAGTCTCCAAGGCTTCGTAGGGTCTCTTTCTCACTTCCCACATCTAACCTGGCTGCAGACCCTGACAGTTATGCTTCTGAAACACATCCAGAACCCACCTGCCTCGCCACCACTGCTGCTCTCAAGGTCCTGTCGGCACTTGCCAAGATTTTTGCAGAAACCTTCTCATCTCCCAGCTCCAGCCCTTGACCCCCTGTGGCCTGTCCTCCCCACAGTAGCCAGAGTGCTTTCCTTAAATACAACCTCCGGTGGATGAGGCCATGCCTCCGCTCACAGTCCTGGAGCGGCCTCCCTGGCCCCACCCACTGGCTGCCAGGAGCACCACCAGTGTGACAACCCCAGATGTCCCCAGGCATGGCCTAGTGTCCTCTGGGGACAGGACTGTCCCCTTTGAGATCTTCTGGGTTGGAGCAGTGGTTTTCAAATTGGGGTTCAGTTGACTGGGAACGCAGGTGCCTGAGCGTACCCCAGGGATCCTGACTCAGGCAGCATTGCTGGGTTCCTCACCACCTGTGTCGGTGAGGCTGTTCAACATTTAAGAGCCATGACCTTGAGAACTTGGAGAGTCTCAGAGCTGGGGGCCTATCACTGTCTGCATCCGCTGTGGATGGGATGCTGCTAAACTTCCTACCACGCACAGGTCCACCCGCACCACCCACAGGGAGCTGGCGCAAGTGTCAGCAGGGCTGCAGCAGAGAAAGCCTGGGTCAGAGGAAGCGAGTGGAGACAGCGAGAGAGCGTGACCTTGCTGGCCCAGTGCCTATCCCCGGGATGGCATTCAAGTCACCTTTGGGTCCTTTTTTGCATCACTGAACCCCACCCAGATCACATGGGCTCCTCCTACCCTGTCCCCCACTTCACTGCACCTTCCAGCCCCCGGCGCCCTGCTGCTCCTTGGAACACATTAGCTGGTTCTCAGACCACTGTCTGTCCTTGGGGCCCCCACTTCCCCATGACTCCACACCATGTGGCTCAAAGGGACACGCTCCTGCCCAGCCCACCCCCTGCGCGGCTGCCCTGCCTCCTGCTTGGCACCCTCATCGGCTGCAAGGATCTGGCCTCGTGCTCATCGTGCTCCCCAGACACGAGCCCTGAGAGAGCCATCTTAGTGGCCGACAGGCATGTCTACTAGGTGCTTAGTGTTTGTCGAGTCCCCGCACTGAGGAAGGCACCAGGGGAAGGGGAGGGCTCTTACCACCTTGACAAAGGCATCCTCGAGCTGGGCCAGCACGGCCCTGGCCTGGAACTGGCCATGCTGCAGGTGGCTCAGGGCGTGCTCGAAAGCCCGCTGTCGGAAGCCGGGGGCCAAGTCACCCAGACGCACAAAGTAGCTTCCTTGGTCGGCCGTGAGCACTCTTGGCCTGGGTTGGGAGACAGCCAGCCGAGCTAGAAGGGAAGACAGTGGGGGTCATTCAACCCAAGAGGCCCCTTTGTCATCAGGGGTGTGGGTTGTACAAATGACCTGCCCCTGCTGGGAACTGGGACCAGCCTGTCCTATTCTCACCTTGTTCCTCAGCACTCATGGGCTGGAAGATCTCCCCCAGCTCCTCCAACTCATTCCGGAGTGTCACAAAGCTCTGGGCCCCTTCGTGGCCATGTGTGGTGGCCCCATGTCCCACATCCTCCTTGCCCGGTACGGCCTCTTGTGTGAATGTCATCACAGCTGACACGAGGTCCTCTGTGCTGGCGGTGGCTTTGCCCTTAAGATCCAGGCCTTCACAGAGACTGTGCGGGGATGTGGAGACCCAGCAGGACTGAGCCTCATGAGGGCTTTGAATGGTTTGTTCCCCTCCTTCATCCGAGGTCCTGGAACTGGCGAGTCTTCTTGAGGTGGCATCCTGGGACTCAGGCAGCCAATGCTGGATGGTGCTGAGACCAGTTTGCACAGCTCCTTGGGCCACATCCCCTGCCCTGCGGAGCCCACTGGTCACAGCATCTTTAGAGTCCACAGAGACGGCCTTCCAGGTGTCCAGGCCCCCCTGGGCGGCCACTTGGGCCACATTCACGGCATTAGTCATGCCACTATAGACGGTGTCCCTTGTGTCTGTTGCAGCGTTCTGGGTTGTATTCAGCCCAGTTTGCACAGCCCCTTTGGCCACACCCACTGCCCCAGTGAGCCCAGTGGACACTGCATCTTTGGTGCCAGTCAAGACAGTCTTGGTGGTGTCCATGCCAGTCTGCATGGCCCCCTTGGCCACACCCACTGCCCCAATGAGTCCAGTTGCCACTGCATCTTTGGTGCCAGTCAAGACAGTCTTGGTGGTGTCCATGCCAGTCAGGACGGCCCCCTTGGCTACGTTCACTGCCCCAGTGAGCCCAGTGGACACTGCATCTTTGGTGCCAGTCAAGACGGTCTTGGTGGTGTCCATGCCAGTCTGCATGGCCCCCTTGGCCACACCCACTGCCCCAGTGAGCCCAGTGGCCACTGTATCTTTGGTGCCAGACAAGACAGTCTTGCTGGTGTCCATGCCAGTTTGAACAGCCCCCTTGGCCACACCCATTGCTCCGGTGAGTCCAGTTGCCACTGTATCTTTGGTGCCTGTCAAAACAGTCTTGGTGGTGTCCATGCCAGTCTGCATGGCCCCCTTGGCCACACCCACTGCCCCAGTGAGCCCAGTGGCCACTGTATCTTTGGTGCCAGACAAGACAGTCTTGCTGGTGTCCATGCCAGTTTGAACAGCCCCCTTGGCCATGTTCACTGCCCCAGTGAGCCCAGTGGACACTGCATCTTTGGTGCCAGTCAAGACGGTCTTGGTGGTGTCCATGCCAGTCTGCATGGCCCCCTTGGCCACACCCACTGCCCCAGTGAGCCCAGTGGCCAGTGTATCTTTGGTGCCAGACAAGACAGTCTTGGTGGTGTCCATGCCAGTTTGAACAGCTCCCTTGGCCACACCCACTGCTCCAGTGAGTCCAGTCGCCACTGTATCTTTGGTGCCAGTCAAGACGGTCTTGGTGGTGTCCATGCCAGTCTGCATGGCCCCCTTGGCCACACCCACTGCCCCAGTGAGCCCAGTGGCCACTGTATCTTTGGTGCCAGACAAGACAGTCTTGGTGGTGTCCATGCCAGTCTGGACAGTCCCCTTGGCCACACCCACTGCCCCAGTAAGCCCAGTGGCCACTGTATCTTTGGTGCCAGACAAGACAGTCTTGGTGGTGTCCATGCCAGTCTGGACAGTCCCCTTGGCCATGTTCACTGCCCCAGTGAGCCCAGTTGCCACTGCATCTTTGGTGCCAGTCAAGACGGTCTTGGTGGTGTCCATGCCAGTCTGCATGGCCCCCTTGGCCACACCCACTGCCCCAGTGAGCCCAGTGGCCAGTGTATCTTTGGTGCCAGACAAGACAGTCTTGGTGGTGTCCATGCCAGTTTGAACAGCCCCCTTGGCCACACCCACTGCTCCAGTGAGTCCAGTCGCCACTGCATCTTTGGTGCCAGTCAAGACGGTCTTGGTGGTGTCCATGCCAGTCTGCATGGCCCCCTTGGCCACACCCACTGCCCCAGTGAGCCCAGTGGCCACTGTATCTTTGGTGCCAGACAAGACAGTCTTGGTGGTGTCCATGCCAGTCTGGACAGTCCCCTTGGCCACACTCACTGCCCCAGTGAGCCCAGTGGCCACTGTATCTTTGGTGCCAGACAAGACAGTCTTGGTGGTGTCCATGCCAGTCTGGACAGTCCCCTTGGCCATGTTCACTGCCCCAGTGAGCCCAGTTGCCACTGCATCTTTGGTGCCAGTCAAGACGGTCTTGGTGGTGTCCATGCCAGTCTGCATGGCCCCCTTGGCCACACCCACTGCCCCAGTGAGCCCAGTGGCCACTGTATCTTTGGTGCCAGACAAGACAGTCTTGGTGGTGTCCATGCCAGTCTGGACAGTCCCCTTGGCCATGTTCACTGCCCCAGTGAGCCCAGTTGCCACTGCATCTTTGGTGCCAGTCAAGACGGTCTTGGTGGTGTCCATGCCAGTCTGCACGGCCCCCTTGGCCACACCCACTGCCCCAGTGAGCCCAGTGGCCACTGTATCTTTGGTGCCAGACAAGACAGTCTTGGTGGTGTCCATGCCAGTTTGAACAGCCCCCTTGGCCATGTTCACTGCCCCAGTGAGTCCAGTCGCCACTGCATCTTTGGTGCCAGTCAAGACAGTCTTGGTGGTGTCCATGCCAGTTTGAACAGCCCCCTTGGCCACACCCACTGCTCCGGTGAGTCCAGTTGCCACTGTATCTTTGGTGCCTGTCAAAACAGTCTTGGTGGTGTCCATGCCAGTCTGCATGGCCCCCTTGGCCACACCCACTGCCCCAGTGAGCCCAGTGGCCACTGTATCTTTGGTGCCAGACAAGACAGTCTTGCTGGTGTCCATGCCAGTTTGAACAGCCCCTTTGGCCATGTTCACTGCCCCAGTGAGTCCAGTGGACACTGCATCTTTGGTGCCAGTCAGGACAGTTTCGGTAGTGTCCATGCCAGTCTGGATGGTCCCCTTGGCCACACCCACTGCTCCAGTGAGCCCAGTGGCCAGTGTATCTTTGGTGCCAGACAAGACAGTCTTGGTGGTGTCCATGCCAGTTTGAACAGCCCCCTTGGCCACACCCACTGCTCCAGTGAGCCCAGTGGCCAGTGTATCTTTGGTGCCTGTCAAGACGGTCTTGGTGGTGTCCATGCCAGTCTGCATGGCCCCCTTGGCCACACCCACTGCCCCAGTGAGCCCAGTGGCCACTGTATCTTTGGTGCCAGACAAGACAGTCTTGGTGGTGTCCATGCCAGTCTGGACAGTCCCCTTGGCCATGTTCACTGCCCCAGTGAGCCCAGTGGCCACTGTATCTTTGGTGCCAGACAAGACAGTCTTGGTGGTGTCCATGCCAGTCTGGATGGTCCCCTTGGCCATGTTCATGGCACCAGTCACCCCACTGCAGACAGTGTCCTTGGTTCCGGTCAGCACAGTCTTGGTGGTGTCCACACCTGTCTGAACGGCCCCTTTGGCCACACCCACTGCCCCTGTTACCCCACTGGCCACAGCATCCTTGGTGCCTGTGAGTGTCGATCGGGTCATGCCCAGGCCTCCCTGGACCACGCCTTTAGCTGTGTCCACCACGCTGGCCATCCCAGAGGAGATGGCATCCTTGGTCTTGGTCATCTTGGAGCACACCAGGTCCTTTGCTCCAGAGATCATCTAATGAGGAAGTACAGTCATGATCAAGTGTAGAGTTGAGAGGCACCTAACCACCCCCAACCTCCTCCGTTGATTCCTCATGTGCCCTGGGGAGAGGGACCCCCCCCATCAGCCTTGCCTGCTCAGCTCCCACCCAGCATACCTCCCCCCTGCTCTCAGGACACAGCCTCAACAAGCTCTGTCACAGTGGTCCCCCTGATTCAGGAGGATCCCCCCACCACTGACACTGCTTCTGAGCACTTCTGGGACCCTCCTGGGCTCGCTCAGCAGGCCACTGAATCACACAATTGTTCATCTTGCCTAATCTCTACTTATGGCAAATTTTCAGCCTGGTTTTCTCATTATAGGGAGAAGTTTGAGGAGACCAGATGCTTCTTAAAATGAGTGTATTCAAGTAAGAGAAGAGGATCAACGTTTAGAAAAATAAGAAAAGCACAGGTGAAGCACAGGGCGCGCACCACAGCCAGCTGTCAGTAACTTGAGTTTTTGACCCTCCGAAGGGCCGCTTTCTCTAGTTCATCGTTTAAACTGCTGAAGGGTTGTGGTGGCCTCAGGGTCGCCACCCCCCAGGTCATGCTGTTTCCAATTCAGGGGTTCTTAGCTGGGGCGATCCTACCCCCAGCGATGTCTGGGGACACCTGTCGTGGTGATGACTTCGGGGAGTGGGTGTTCCAGGCATGGAGTGGTTGAGGGCAGGGAGGCCGCTGCACACCCCCCAGCGCCTGGGACACCCCCTACAGTGAGTGACCCAGCCGTGTATTGTCCAGAAGGCTGAGGCTGAGAAGCCCTGAGCACTTTGCAAGTAGCAGGTGCTCCATTAACACGAATGAGGATGAGTGGAGGGGGCAGGGAGAAAAGATGCAGGGGGCCCCTCAGCTGCTGGAGTCTGTCTTAATTTGGGCCAGAGGGTGAGCCTGGTGGTTCTTCCCCCTCTGAGATGCTCCAGTCTGGCTGAATTGAGGGCAGAGGGGAGTTGAGGAAGGCTCCAGAGTGGGGCGTGTGCTGGGTGGAAGGGTTAAATTAGGGCTCTGCCATGCCTGCTGTGGCCCTCAGCTGTCCTACACCAGCCACTCTGCTTGTCCTGGCCTTGGGGACACGATAACATGGGCGGTCGCCATTTATCCAAGACCGAGGGTAGATGCAGCGTCAGCTATTATTCAGCCTCTGCCTGCCCAAGGTTCAGATCCCACACTACCATGTCTGGCTGTGTGACCTTCAGCAGGTAGCTTGGCATCTCTGTGCTTCAGCTATTGTGCAGGGTACTACTGCTCCCTTCCTCGCAGGGCGGTTGGGAGGGTTAATTACTAAACAGCACGTGTGAAGTGCTTAGCCCAGACCCTAACAGGTGGTGAGTGAGTTACCACTGTTTCAGTTAGGCCTGGAGCGGGGTGGTAGGTGTGTAGACCGTATGGAGCCTTATTGTTTCAGGTAGTGAGGCAGTACTGCACCCATTTCACAGATGTGGAAACAAAGGTCTAGAGAGGAAGACTGCCTGGAATCCCACAGTGGGACACACAGGGGTGCCTGCCCTCACCCTGGCCTATGACAGCACCCCAGATGGCAGGAACCAAAACATCCCAGGAGGAGGTAGCCCAGAGGAAGACGGAAGCCATCAGACTAGGCTCTGCCAGCTTTTCTCACCTTGTCTGAAGGTGGCAGCATCTTCTCTGCCCCCTTGGCCATCTGCTCCAGGTCGGTGGCCGCTGTGGGGACAAGAGCCAGTCAGACAACCCAGGGAGGGCGAGGGACACAGGCTGGCATCAGCCGCCCTGGTGCCCATTGCACAATCAGTGGGCAAAGCCTGAAAGGTCAGGAATGTCCTAGCCTCCCTACAGGGACAGCAGAAGGTGACATCCACAGCCTTGGGCCTGGCTCAGTCACTAGCCCCGCCGGGGGCTCCCTCAATCCCCAGGGCCTTGGTCCCCTGGAGCAGGGGTTCTGTGGAGTTTTCTCTGCCTGGGTCCTGGGTGCTGGGTGCCCACCCAGGGGAGCTGCAGGGAGAGGAGTCGGGGCTCACTCTGCCCCACCCCCACCCCCGCTGGCAGCTGCCTGTGGGCCTGAGGACATGGAACAGAAGTCAGCTGGCTGGGGCTCCAGGCCCAGAGCAGGGCCCAGCCCGGGCAGCTGCTCCAACCTGCACTCCCCTGCCCTAGCTTGTCTCCCGGCCGTGGGGCTGGGGCTGCCCCGGGCACCCCGGCTGAGCAACAGTGTGACCTCAGGGAAGCTGCTGCCTCCCTCTGGGAACACGGTCAAAATCTGCGATGAGCTGAGACATGCAGAACACCCAGCCCCTGGTCCTTGGTGCATCTGAAATGGGGTGAGGGTAGGCAGAGAAGGGGTTGAGAGTGTGGGGGGCACTGCTGTGTTCACACCCTCATCTCACTGGCTGTGCCACCTCAGACTACTCCCCCTCCACATTTATGCCTCAGTTTCCCATCTGGCGCTAAATAACTGTGCCAGCCTCATAGGGTCTATTGAGATGATGCAGGCACATATGAAGTGCCCCCCCCAAGATGGGCAGGAGTCCCTGCTAGAGCACCCCCATTCCTGAGGCCCACCTCCAGAGCCCCCGCCTCCATGGAGCTGTGCACTCACCCTGGGCCTCGGGGACTGGAGCACCTGCAGGATCTGCAGCTGGCCGGGACTCTCTTGCTGAGCTGTGGGCGTTGGCCACCAGGTTCCGAGCAGAACTGAAGCCAGGCAGGGACCCGAAGAAGCTGCCCAGGGTCTACATGGGGTGGGGGACAACATGAGTGGAGCCAGGCTATGGCGGGGGTGGGGCAAGGGAAGCATCAGACAGCCCTGGGTTCCAAAC
Source organism: Vicugna pacos (assembly GCF_048564905.1). Classification (NCBI taxonomy): domain Eukaryota; kingdom Metazoa; phylum Chordata; class Mammalia; order Artiodactyla; family Camelidae; genus Vicugna; species Vicugna pacos. The sequence continues at coordinate 29,810,136 of NC_133008.1, read as the reverse complement.
CGCCTTGGGCCCTTGCTCCTGGGCAACCTCAGGGACGTGTACTAGCCACTCTGAGCCTCAGTCTCTTCGCCTGGGCAGTGGGCAGGTTCAGCCTGCCTCCCGTGGACAGAGGAAAAGTTCCTCCTCTACGTCTCCAGAGGCCTTTTCCTTCCATGGCCCACATTTCACAGATGGGGAGACTGAGGCTCAGAGAGGAGCCAAGGCAGGCCCAAGGTCACACAGAGGGGAAGGAGCTGAGGCTTGTGTCCCCCACCCTCCAGCCTGAGACTGGAGAGAAGATTGGCACTGTGGCTCTCAGAGCCCTCCCAGTCCGCCTGGGGAAGCCCCGCTGGACCCCAGGACTTTGGAGTTCCCTTTCCCAGGGTTCTGGGGGCTCTCCATGCCCCAGCTGGAGTCTCACCCTCCTGCCTCCTCTCACCTTGCCCTTGGGTTTAGGGGGGTCCCGGCCTCCTTCATCTTGAGCAGACATGGTAATCCTCTAAGAAGCTAGAAGGAGGCAGAGAAAGAGCGTGAAAGGGGGCTCCGGGCCTCCTGCCGCACACTCAGAACCCCAAGGAGTCCCCAGCGCCCGCCTGGAGGCCGGCCTCGCCCTGGCATTGCCCACCTGGACTGTGTGGTAGTCCCCGGGAGTGACGGGCGGCACCGCTGGCAGCTGGCTCTGCTCTCTGTTCCCAGGCCTTATAGGGTCTGGGGCGGTGCAGGCCTGGCCGCGAGAGGCAGGCGGCCAGAGGGCCAGGGGAGGGCCCTGGACGGTCACATGCCTGCCTGCCTGGCCCAGTGTGGGCCCCGGGCCCAGCACCTTTTCCCTGCTCTCAGCACCAGGCAACTTCTGCCCACGGCACCCGCCCCGACCAGGCTGAGTGATTCATGGGCCTTCCTGTACCCCCAAGGCACTGCCTGCTTACTCTCTTGGCCTCCGGTTTACATCTAGGTTTGGTTCAAATCTCTTCTCTGCTGGGCCACCTTGGCCAGTTACCAGGCTTGTGCCTCAGTTTCCCCTTCCAGACTCCTCCCCGTGGCCCACAAGGTCTTGCTTCCTCCCTGCCCTCACCTCCTCCCTCTCCCCCTCACTCACTGTGCGTCACCCACACAGGCCTCCTCTCTGTTCCTCCAACTCTCCAGGCCTGGTCCTGCCACAGGGCATTTGCACCTGCTGTTCCCGTAGCCTGGCGCACTCTTCCCTAGACACCCATGCAGCTTCTTCCCTCACCTCCACCAGGCCTGCCTTTTGTTCCCTGCTATGTCCCCTGCAATAGAACAATACCTGGCACACAGACGGCACTTAATAAATATTTGGCTAAATGGACCAACTCATAGGGTGGATGTAAGCATGAAATGAGGTTACATGTGTAACCTGTTTACCCCAATGCCTGGTACCCAGTTGCTCAGCAAACATCAGCTTAGCATTGTCTAGGCAGAAAGAGGAACAGGGTCTGTCCCAAGCAGGGAGGGGACATGCCACATTGCAGAAGGGCTTCCCTTTAAGGGCCAAAATACAGCCCAAGACAGGTACCAACAGGATTAGGGGGCCCCTACGAGGAGATCCAGGCCTGGTGGGCTTGGGCCAACCCAGGGCGGCTTCCCAGAAGAGGTACCTTGTGCCTGAGGCCACAGACTGGGAAGTGACAGAGACAGGATTTGAACCCAGACCCAGAGCCTAAGTGCTGAGCAGGCTGCCTGTGGGTGGGTGTGCAGGCAAGCAGAGACATGATTACTATGCCCTTCCTGAACACCCACTGCCTGCCCCTGAGACAGGGATCCCAGCTGTGTGCTGGCAGTGGGGTGGGGGTTCTAACCCGCTTGGTGGCTCTGGGCACTAAGCCAGGAGGAGGGAGGGTCCAGCCACTGGCCCTGATGACCCCCAGGTTGTTTCCTTGGAGTCACCACTGTGTTTGCCAAACAGTTGGGGAACAAAACAGGATGTCTCCCAAACTCTGTCTTCCCAGCCAATGCTTCTCAAAGGTTGTGGGGAAACCCTGAGTGTGCCCCTCCCCTCCCCTGCAGGGCTGCCGCAGAACAGCAAGGAAGAGAAACGCAGCCAAAATAATAAAAATGATTATAAACACCAAGTCAGGTCCCACCCTTCCTCTGCCCACAGCCCTCCAGGCCTCCCACCTCCCTTGGGGTAAATAGCCCAAGTCCTCCCCGCAGCTCACAAGACTCCACAGGACCTGCCCCATCTCCCTGCCCTCTCCTCCTCCCTCTCTCTCCATTGCTCTCTGCTCCAGACACATGGGCCTCTTGGCTGTTCCTCCCACACACCAGGCCCAGTCCTGCCTCAGGGCCTTTGCACAGGCTGTTCCCACTGCCAGGAATGCTCACCAGTCTTTGCAAATATGTCACCTCTTCAGAAAGGTCTTCCTGGACTCCTCCTTTCCTATTTAAAAAAAAATCACCCTCCTTGTACTCCTGACACTCCCTATGTCCCATCTCATTTTTTCATCATCTATTAACACTAAGACAGTTTACTTTTTTTGTTTATTGTCTGTCTCTCCTACTGTATTGTAAGGTCCTAGAGAGCAGAATTTTTATCCAGTTTGTTCATTTCTGTGCCCCCAAGATGGAGAACTGCCTGGCACGCAGTAGGTACTCAATAACTAATTTTTTTGAGGGGGGGCTAATTAGGTTTGTTTATTTTTAACAGAGATACTGTGGATTGAACCCAGGACCTCGTGCATGCTAGCCACACACTCTAGCACGGAGCTATACCCTTGCCCTCAGTAACTATTTGTTGAATGAACAAATGAATGAGTGGATAATAGCTTCCATGAGTGAAGCGTCTGCTAGGATTGAGCACAGCTGTCTTACCCCCACTTTCACACCCATTTCACAGAGGGGAAAATGGGGGTTCAGAGAGGAAGAGTCACTTACCCATTTGAAGGCAAGGCAGGGACTCAACCCCAGGGCCTTAACTACTGCTCCCTCCCAGCAGATTTCAGGACCTCCCTCATTCTTTCCCTCCCCTCTGCTCTGGTCAAACTGATTCTCAACTGCTGTGCCTTTACCTGAGCCGGTCCCTCTGCCACATGGCCTTTCTGTGTGCCATTCTGCTCCCGCTCACTGAGCCTGGCCCTCCAGGGGCCCCCAACCTCATGGGGGAAGAGAAGGCAAGGCTGCCTGTGGTTTCTGTCCAGGTAGAAAGGGCTTGGAGTTCCAAGAAGGTGGGCTCTGGAGGGGCAGAGCTGTCCCACTGGGGGAGTCAGGGAGGGCCAGGGAGGTGGTGGTATTGGGGCTGGCGTGAGGATGGATGAGACGGCATTCCAGTCCCAACCTGAGCAAAGGCCCCAAGGTTGGGGAATGTGCACCAGCATCTGTGTCAGGCCGAGGATGAAACTGGAAGTCCTCAAACACCAGGGTGAGGAGCATGGGTGTTTGGTCTGAAGGTGACAGGGAGCCATGGACATTCCTAAGCAGCGGCAGGAGGTCAATCTGGCTGGCGGAAAGTGGTTGGGACTCCCAGAGCCACCCTTGGACTGGGTCCCAGGGAAACCAGGGGCCACCCTGACCTCACCACACCAGACTGCGGTTTCCCAACGCCCTGCCTGGCCACAAGGGAGTCTGAGGGGCAGTCAAGAACACGGTCAGAGGACGGGAGGGCCCCCATGAGGCTGGCCTGTGGCCCTTGCCCTGCCTTTGTCTCCCCCATCCTGACTGGTCCAGGGAAGTGGGCAAGGAAGGGCTGTTCCCTCTGACTTTTCCCTCTTCCTGATCCTGCTGCCTGCAGTTTCCAAGAAATTCATTTAAACTAAAGTGTGAACAGCTTCCACACTAAGAGGCTACATTTGAATGCTTTAACCCAAGTGGGCTGGGCGCTAACAGTAGAACCCCAGACAGGATGACAAGCTGGTCAGGGAGGCATCGCTCCTTTCAAATCTAGAACCCTGGCTGGTGCCATACTCTCACACACCTCTCAGCCACCCTCACCCCCCGCTGGAATAGACACTGGCCTTTGGACAACATGAATCACCTTTATTCTGGAGAGTAGACACCAACCAGCAAAGCAAGTGGGTATGGCGGGTCCAGCTGTAGCAGCCAGGTATCTCTGGGGACCCCAGTCCAGGATGGACAAGAGGAGGAGAGAGGTGCTCACTTCTCAAAGCCCCAGATAGAAGCTTGTGCTTCTACTTGGGCAAAACGTGTGCTTCTCTGGGGAGTTTTGATCAGCTTCTTGGGGTGGGACAATTGGGACCGCAGGCCGTGAACCCACCTTGGGGCTAGTCGACCTGAGTTAGGTTCAAGTCCTCACGTGTCCAGGGGGAAGACTGGGAATGGTCTGATATCAATGAAGCTGGTCTAGATTCAGAATTCAGCCCCTAATCCCCACCCAGCTCTATTCCCGGGCCAAGGCCAAGGCCAGGGCCAAGGCCAAGGCATCGGCTAGTAGTGCTGGGGTATGACCACTAGGGGGCAGCAGAGATAGCCGGGTGCAAAACGGCCTCCCGCTGCCTCTGCTGCCCCACGGTCCCCATCGGGTCAGAAGTCCAGCTCTGGCATCAGAGTGTGCTTGGGGTGGTTGAGGGGCTCAGGCTCCTCCTCGGGAATTTTCCCCGGGAGGCCTGTCCCATCCCCGTGCCGAGCCTCCCAGGCTCTCTGCTGGGCCGGCCAGTCCAGGTGCGCCCAGCGTGGGTCGGGCCCCCCCACGACCTCGTCCACCAGGGCCTCCAGGTCGGGCGGGGGCCCCGACCGCTCCACCAGGATGGGCGCGAAGGGCCCGACCAGCCAGGGCAGTGGCACGGCCTGCACCACCAGCTCCAGCAGCTCGTCCACACAGGCGTGGGCCCGGGCCACGCTGCCCCGGCCCTCGGCCAGCACGGCCGCCGGCACATCCCCGAAGCAGCGGGCGTCGGCGAAGGCGACCTGCAGAGCGTCCACGCTGCGCCGCACCTCGGCCACCTTCTCCTGGGCGTTGGGAGGCAGGCCCCGCACGCTGGTCTCCAGTACGTCCACGGTGCTCTGCAGCTCCCGCATCAGACTGCGGGACAGCACCAAGGTCTCCAGCTCCGCCTGCGGGGGAGGGGAGGGGAGGACTTTCGCCAGGAAAACTGCCCTGCCTCAGTTTCCCCAGGGACACTCCAACCAGCTGACCTCAGCACTTGGTTGGAGATGGCTGGAGTCTGGCCCCTGGGCAGATCCAGACCACCCTCACTTTCCCTTTCTCCGCACCATCCTACCTGGCTGCGGCGGCGGCCGTTCTCTGGGGGGCACTGGCTCCAGTCCTCCCACAGCTCATGCACCTTCCCAGGGCGGGCTGGGGTGATTGGGGTCACCCCGCACTGCATGCGGTCGATCTGTGGAGTGGGAGTCAGAGCTGGAGGATTCAGGGGTTGGGGGAGCCAGGACCCTAGCCTGGATCTGGCCTCAATAAGCATTTAGGGAACAACCCCTGTACATAACCTTCCCCACCTGCTGATTCAGCCTGGCCAGCCTGCCCTTTGGCTAGACCCTGTGACCCGTGGTTCCCCTGAAGCTCAGGTTCACTGCCAGGCTTTTGCCCACGCTGGTGCCTCTGTCAGCTACTCCCCTTCCCCCTGCCTGGTTCACTCCAATTCAAGTCTCCTTGTAGATGTCACCATCACCCCCTCCAAGAAGCCTTCCTTCCCCTACTCCTGGCTGGGCGGATCCCTCCTCTGGGTCCCAGAGCACCCAGCATGCTCTCCTGACTCTGATCCCCCTACTAGACTGTGAGTGTCCTGAGGGGGCCACTGTGCCTTCAGTGCCCGGGACAGGAAAGGTATTAGAAGATTAATAGAAATAAATTGTGGTTCATTCATACGATAGAACAGTCTGCCCTCTGTGTCCACGGGTTCCTCATCCTCAGATTCAACCAAAATTCTCAGTTTGTTGAACTGAGTGGATACAGAGGGCAGACTGTACTACATACGCTGTTTTGTAGAAGTGACCTGAGCACCCACGGATTTTAATATTCGTGGGAGGTCTTGGAACCAATCCCTCACGGATACCGAGGAACGACTGTATTATTCAGCCTTAAAAAGGAAGGAAATTCTGACACATGCTACAATATGGATGAACCATGAGAACACATGCTCAGTGAAATTAGCCGTCTGTGGGGCTCACAGGTGCCCTCTGGTGGCTGCTTCAGGAGAGACAGGCTGTGGGGTATGGGATGAGAGCCTGGACCCAGGTGGAGGGACGAGATGTCGGCCGGCTCAGGGCAGACTTTGAAGGCAGAGCCAACAGTACTGGCTGATGTGTTGGATGAGGAAGAGGAGGAGAAGAGGAGAATTGAGAGTGACTCTCAGGTTTTGGCCTGAGCCTCTGGAAGGACAGAGCTGCCGTCAGTTGAGATGGGGAGCAGGGTGGGGGGCGTCTGAACTTGTCAAGCCCAGCAAACAGGAGCTGTGAAGTTCCTTTGGAGCAGGGAGGGGTGCACGATGCGGGGAGAAGCTGGGTATGAGGTAAAACCCAAAGTCTGGGGAAGATTGGGGTTGGTGACTGGGAAGCCCAGAAAGAAGCACCTCCACCCACTTCTCATCTACCTTCCCTGCCTGTGGTCTCCAGCTGCTACTTCCCTCCTGACTTTCCAGGCTGAGCCTTGGTGCCCACTGGGTGCCTCCGGCCCAGGTTCCCCGACTCCCCAGCCCTGAACACACATGGCTCTGCCTCCCCTTTCAGACTAGCCCGGAACCAAGTACTCCGCTGGCACTCAGTCCATGCTTACTGGCCTGCATCCCCGGGCTGAGGTGGGCAGAGGGCTCTCACCAGCTCCAGAGTCTCCTGCAGCTGGGCCAGTGTGTCCTGGGCATCATGTTTCCTCTGCCTCAGTTTCCCCAGAGAGTGCTCATATGCCAGGTGGCGGAGCCGCGCAGACAGGGAGCCCAAGCGCACAAAGTAGCCCTGATGTCGCCTCTGCTCTTCCACCGAGCCCACTTCCGGGCCCTCCGCCTCTGCCGCCAGTGCCGCTGCAGGAGGGGGTAGGGGTGGGGAGTCAGTGTGGCCACGCCCTCTGCCTCTGCTCACCCTCCTGGGTGGACAAACCCATGGGTGCCTAAATTTATAGTTTCCCTTTACATATTAACTCATTTGACCTTCCCCAAGCCCTACAATGCAGGCACTATTATTAGGTCCATGTATAGATGAAGAAAACGGAGATAAGAGAGGTTAAGTCCCACAGCATTCAAGAGGCAGATGTGGGATTCGAACCAGGCACTCTTAACCATTCTCCTAACTGCTTCTGAAAGAACTGATCACAAGTGCTTGGCACACAGTAGGTGTTTCAAAGATGCTTCACAGCCTTTCTGCCAAGGATGGAGTATGTCCACATGTACGTCTAGGGCCGTAAAGCAGAGCTGAGAAGTCAGATGGCCTGCAGGGTCAGCAGACAGGATGTAGAACTTGGAGAATAGTGGGGTTTAAGGGAACCATGTAAAGGGGAGGATGCTATTCGACCTAACTGTCCGGTTTTTCAAGGCAAGCTAGAAATCAGGATTTGTAGGACAAAATCTGATTTTTCAATGCATGTGATGAATTAAGCCATTTTAAAGGCATTGCACAGGCCAAATACTACAATATGGAGGGCCGCCAGTTTGACACTGTGGCCCTCGAGTCTCTAGTCCTGTATGCTCTTGGGGGTCTGGGCAGTCAAGTTTCTAGGAGGGTGTGTGTCAGGGACTGTGTTAGTGGACGGGGAGGTCAGGCCTGGGCTGGAGCTCCTGCTGATCTGCTGTGTGGCCTTGGGTGAGTCCCAGACCTCTCTGATCCAAAACTCTCAGGGGTGGGGACTGGCAGGATTCAGGGACCTTACCGAGCTCTTCCTCGGTCATGGGCAGGAAGTGGTCCACCAGCTCCTCCGACTTGCCCAGCACGACGTCCACTGCATGGCTCATAGATTGTTTCAGCTCCACACTCCAGCGGCGGCCCTGCCGCGCCAGGCCCACCACGCCTGTCACACCACTGGCCACTGCGTCCTTGGCTGAGGTCACCACCTGGCGGGAAGAACCCCTGGTTTCCAGCTCCCTTTCCCTGACCTCAGCTCCCTGGGGCTTCAGGGCAAGGACCCCTGGCCCTTTCCTGGCTTTGGGCCACAGTTTCCCCTCTATAAAATGGAGGGAAAGAAAATCGCTTCCTCACAGGGTTGTCGATGGGCTTCTCAGCACCAGCTGGCACATATTAAGTGCTCAGAAAATGTGGGTGTCAATTATTTTCATCTGGCTGATGTTTTGCAAGTTGACGAAAAAAGCCTGACTCGTCCCTGGAGTCTAACCAGCCCAGCCATCCAGGCCAGCTCAGAGGAGACTGTATTCCTCGCTCCCACCTCTACCCACTGCAGGTCCCCGCAGTCTGCCGGTGCCGGTACCGTCTCCGAAGGTTGCTGGAGAAAGGGCAGCTTCTCCTCCAGCTTGTCCAGGCACATGCAGGCTAGACTGTTCACTGTAGCCACTGCAGACAGAGAGGCAGGGAGTGAGAATCGGGGAGATGTGGCAGGAGATAGGGACACACAGAGGGTCACAGAGGGAGGGGGTGCTGGGGGAGAGGCAGAGAAAAAAGGAGACACACACAGAGGGAAGGAGAGAAACTGGGAGAGACAGAGAGGGGCCTGAATCATGGGGGGCACTTGGCTGGCTCCCTGCAAGGGGCTGGGGGGCCCTGAGGGTGTGGCTGGGCCACCAGGCTGGACCCCACCTCTCTGCCCTTCTCGCCTCTGCCCTACCACTGGCTACTGCCAGCACCAAGGTGACTCCTCACTGGCGCCCAGCTCATATGCCCCAGGAAGCAGGTTCAAGGTCACATAAGCCAGCTGAGAAGGAAGCAGGTGAGGCCCTGGGCTGGGACCCTCAGGTGATCCCCTTCCTCAGTGAGATGTGAGGCCCAGGGTCTCTCTGCCCCCTTCCCCCACCACCAAGTGGGACTCCTGAGCTAGTCTCAGGCTCAGGACAGGCGGAGGCAGGGACAGAGGGGCAGACAGGGGAGAGAGGCTGGACTCAAGGCACATCAGGCCAAGAGATGACAGTGAGATGGACAAAATGGGGACAAAAGAAAGGGGACCACAAGTAAACAGCTCAGGGCAGTCAGCCAGGCGATCAAACTGCAGAGGGACAATAAGCAGAGGCAGAGGGCAGGAGGGATGCAGGTACAATGAGGGGGGTGGAAAGGCAGACAATGGAAGGGAAGATGGAGCAGGCAGAAGGACCCAAGAGAGGGTGACACAGGTGGCTGGGGGACAGGCAGGCAGAGACTAAAGGCACACAGGATAGGTAAGGCGAGGAGGAATGCCAGGCCCCTGGGGTCCATGGCAGCCCACGTCATGCAGAGGGAGCGTGAGTGGTGGGGGCAGTGGGACGCACCACAGGACCCAGGACATGGGCTTGGATGACTCACACTGGGGCTGCAGGTGGCTGAGCAGCGGCTGGGCGTGGTCCAGGGCATGGGTGGTCAGGCTGCACACGCAGCGCTCGGCCAGGTGACAGGCAGAGCCCAGCAGTGGGTGTTTGTCCTTGGTGGCACTGTAAGCATCGGAGACTGCAGTGCACGTGGCCCTGACCAGGGGCAGGGCCGCCACACGCTGCAGCACATTCTGCAGGAAGGGGTGGCATCAGCGGGGACCTCAGGGGTGGTGAGGGGCTCAGCCACATGCTGGATAGCCCACTCACCCTCTCTGGGCCAGGACGAGGGGTGGGCAAGAGGGGCCGGGGCGGGGGGCGGGGCGCGCTCTGAGCACAGCTGTGTAGAGGCAACAGAGACCCACCCAGAGGCGCGCCTGTTCTCAATAGCATACACAGAGTGGGACCAGGTCTGAAAGAACTAGGCTGCTCTGCTCCAGGGAAGAGCCACTAATGTCTGGCCATTAAGAGCACAGCCTCTGAAGCAAGACGACCTGTGTTTGGTTCCGATTTGGCCACTTCCAAGCTGTGCGAGCTTCGGCAAGTGAGTGCACTGCTCTGTGACTCAGTCTCCCCGTTTGTAAAATGGGTCTCTAGGGCTGTGGTGGGGATTCAAGGAGCCGATATATGTGGCTGCTTGGGACACTGAGTGATGCCGAGTTTAGGCTATGATTGCTGCTACTTTATTGTTGTTGTTAAGAGTGCCATGATGGTGGACACAGAAACAGAGAGATACAGGCAGAGACCCAGAGATGGGAGAGGGAGAGAGTTGAGCAGAGGCCAGGTAAGCTGGCCGGGAATGTCTGGAGAGACATGCACCTCCCTGGGCCTCACTTTGCCCCTCTGGGAAATGGGTAGAATGTGCCTCTCCTCCACCCCCACGGTCCAAAATGGTGTGAGTGAGGCACTCACAACAAGGATAGAGGTGAGTGGAGCAGATCCCGTCTGAAACTACCCTAGGAGGGACTGTCCCCCCACCCTCTCCCGTGCCCTGCTCCACGGGGGCCACAGCCCCTCACCTGCTGGTCCTGCTCCCACAAACTGGTTCTGGGGGCCTGAGCTGCCTCCTCTTCTGACATGCCTGCTGCAAACAGGTCACCCTGGGGGGCAGGATAGAGTGAGGGCCCCGACACCCCAGCTTTCCCGGCTGCTGCCCAGGCCCTGGGCTCTGTCCGGCTTGGGCTTTGTGACCCAGGCAAGTCTCATTCCCTCTTGGGGCCTCAGTTTCCTCATCTGCAAAATGGGGTAATGATACCTACTTCAGATCATCACGAGCAAGGACAGTGCGTGCGCAGGTTTACAGTAGGTGCACACTTGAGAGCCTCTGGCAAGGTGGGGCCCCTGTCGTGATTCAAAGCATGGGCTCTGGGGAGAGAGACACCAGCATTTGAATCCTGCCTTGACCGGCTCCCTGACTCTGGGCGAATGCCTTCACCTGCGTGGGCTGCAAAGGGAGGCAGATGCCTGTTGCCCCCGGCCTGGGACAGAACTGGGCACGTAGTCCCCTGCAGGGGTGCTGGTGGTAGCTCTGGAATCCCAGTAAACCCACAGTCCAGCTTGACAGACAGGGAAACTGAGGCCCACAGCGGGTCCATGTTGGGCCCAAGGTCATTCAGTTAAGTACACTCAGACTGGGAGTTCTACCTCACACTCCCCGCCTGCAGCACTTCCCCTGTCCCCACCCAGCATCCTCTGAACCCTAGTCCTCGCCCAACTGGGTCCTGAGCTTGGGCCAACTGGGCCAAGGGTCTCAGCCACCTGCTCCGGCCCATCACATCCCTATCTCCCTAAGCCGCTGGACTCTCGCTCGCCCGCTCGCGCACCCACCCACCCACCGGGCTGCAGGGCGCTCCTGGACGCTGCCCGCGCGGCACTCACCTGGGCGCGTGCAGCCTCAGCCCCCAGGTACCGCGGCGGACCCTAGACTCAGGCTCCAGTCTCCACCCCGAGCCCACCCTGCCCACCTTATAGCGGCTTGGGGGCAGGGCCCAAGGTCCCGACCAATGGAGAAAGGCTGTCGGGGGGCGTGCCCCGAGGGCGGGGCTTAAGACCCCTCCCCTTCTTCCTAGTGGCTCCTGGAGCGCTTCTCAGTTGCCATAGCAACCTGGAGACGCTGGTGCCCAAGGATTGAGCTACTTTTGTTGGCCAAATTGGCCACCTGTCACCCTCACTGCTGTTGCAGCAGAGACAGTGGAGGGCGATTACAGCCCCCACAGATTCTCCCCGTGACCTTGGGCAAGTTCTCAAGGTCTTTCCTTTTATTTTTGAAAATCTGCCACTTAACTAAATCAGGAGACAGGCAGGAGCAAAATGAGGCTCACAGTGCTTAAAACCACTTGCCTCAGGTCGCCTAGTGATTGAACAATCTGATTCAACCCCAGCTCTGCCAGACTCCAGAACCCTGGCTTTCATTGCCACTCCGGAATGACCACCGATGTGGGCACTTCCCTCCTTCCAGGGAGCGTCAAAAACCGAGCATGCCCAAACATCCCACCATCCTCCCAGTCTGACCTTGACCCCACCATGCCCAACGCTGTGTTGGCAGGTGGCCCAGAGGTTCTGGAACTGTGAAAATACAGCCCCCCTGGGCCTCTGCCCAGGTGTTCAGCCCTATCCAGCCTGCCCACACTTGCCCTGGGCAGCTGCCCTCCTGGTTATCATGGGCCAGTGTGAAAAATTATTTGGAGCCCTGAAGCAATCTGGTTTAATTTAAACCTTCCCCAGGACGCAAGCTCTGGCAGGAATCCACTGGTAAAATGACACCCAGGGCAATGGTCAGGGTTTTATTTCCAGTTCAGTCCTGGGACGGGGAGAGGGGGAGGAGCAGTCATGGCTGTCAGATCCCAATTGCCATTCGTATGGGATTTCATGGCATGGCTCCTCTGTCCTCCAGCTTCATCCTGGAGACCTAAGAATTCGACTTGGGAGATGTTAGGGACACAGCAAATACATCCAATTCCGTTCCAAGTTATTTATTAACCTCTTCTGGTCTGACCCCAAACGCAGTAATGCTAGGTTAAGGGGAACCCAGCCCCAGGCCCTGCACTCAGAGAACCCCTCAAACTAGGGGACAGAGTCAGATGGCCAGGGCAGGCTGAGGGAGCCAGAGACCAAGAGATCTGGGAAATGGTGCCTCTGGAAGAGGGTATAGCTTGAGCAAATTGCAGAGGCAGGGAAAAGCCCCAGGTGGGTTTTGGGAAGTGTTGGCGAAACAGGTCCTGGCAACAATTGGAAGCCCCAGTCTCACCCTCAGAAGGTGGGATTATTTGCTAAGTGGGGTGCAGTGTTCTGCCAAGCCTTGTCTTCCCACCCCCACCTCAGCCCTTCAAGGGGACCTGGCCACTGCCAAGAGCATCTGGCCCTTCAAGGCTCTAGGGCCAGCGCAGCGTGTGTCATTCCGGGAGAACATCTTGTCTTCATTGGCCACAAGCCACTGGTAGAGGTCGTCCAGTTTCCGGTCGCAGATCCAGGGGTTACCGGAGATGTCAAAACCGTCCTTCATGTTCCCGGCGGCCTTTCCCAAGGATGTCCAGAGCCCCTCGGGCACAGTGGTCAGCAAGTTGTTGGAGAGGTCCAGCATGTCCAGCCTCTGCAGACCTCGGAAGGCACCGGCTGCCACTGTGGCCAGCCTGTTGTCGCTCAGGAAAAGGTAGCGCAGTTTTGGTTGGGGCTCCAGAAGTTCCTCTCCAAGCACCTGCAATCTATTGCCCTCCAGGTGAAGCCGTTCCAACTTCAAGGGGCCCCTCAGAAGATCAGGGGGCAAAGTCTTCAGGTGGTTATTGCCTAGGTCAAGGGTGTGCAAGTCGGTGAAGTTGGCCAGCAGCCCAGGGGGCAGCATCTGGAGCTCATTTCCCGACAGGTCCAGATGCCCCAGGGCTTTCAGGCCATGCAGCCACGAGGCCTCCAGGCCTTTCAGCCGGTTTTCCTTCAGCACCAAGGTGTGGAGGGCAGCCGAGACCTGGAAGAGGCCGGTGGGCAGCCGGGTCAGGGCATTGCGGGTTAGGTCCAGCACCTTTAGCTGAGGCACAGGCAGCAAGAACTTGGCAGAGAGGTCCTCCAGCTGGTTGCTGGAAAGGTGCAGTTCCTGCAGGTTAGGGACATCCTGGAGGGTGTTGGCAGGCAGCTGAGTCAGGTTCAAGAACTCCATGGCCAGGTAGATGGTGTCAGCTGGGAGGGAGTGGGGGAGTTTGGCAGGTGGGTGGCAGGAGACAGAGCTGCCATTGCTTGACTGGGATACCAGGCAGGCATCAGGATTCGGATTTGGGGTGACCCCCTGGGCTGAGGTCACAAAGAGCAGTAGCAGGAAGAGGATTCTAGAAAGATGGGGGTCCCAGCCGGCTGGGCTGCAGGCAATGACAGAAAGTGCTTAATAAGTCAAAATAAAGATGTACATCCAGGTGGAAATATACCTGCTTGCTTCTTCCTGTCTCTATTTCTACCACTCTGGACCATGCCACCTCGTTGCTGGGCTGGCCTAGTGCAGTAACTTCCTCTTCCTCTCCTTGCATCCACCCTTGCCCCCTACAAAGCCAGAAATAGCTCCTGTCCTAGGAATAATTCTATTTCTATGAAATCTGAGTTTCTTAGTCTGACTCCTAAATGCTACCCTTCCCCATTGCCAGCCCAGCCCCAAATGGCCTATTAATTACTCACTAATTTATTCTGCTCTCACTTGTTTCCTGGGTCATTTCTTTTCTCCCTGGCTCCATGTTTTGAAGGCAAAGCCCAAGAGCTCTTACTCATCCTGCAAAGCCCCAGCTCCAATGCCCTACTTTCCACAAAGCTTTCTCTGAACTTCTCAAGCAGAACTCTCAGTTTCCCCCTCTGGGCTCCTTCTCTTTTTGTCCAGCCCTGACCAAACCAGGTTAGGTTACATGTGTCTGGCCCCATCTTATTCCAAAGTGCTAGGGTGCAACCCAGGACTCCAGGTACAAACAGGACTCTAAGCATGAAAAGTGCATCCTCCTTTGCACAGGGCTGGCATTTGGCTTTGGGAGAGGGTGACTTACAGTTGGCACTGTAACCCTTGGAGGGTTGGGGCTTCTGCTCCTTCTGGTGCCTCCAGCAGTGATGTCCTAGCCAGTAGCACCAGAAACCACCCAAACATCCTTGGTGGCTGTAGCCCGTGGACCACCTGGGGCTTCTGCAGTGAGCGTGTGTATGGGAGTGAATCTGTCCAGTTTGAGCCTGGGTGTCAGTCTGTTCCAGTCTGCAGGCCTATGTCTGGCTCTGCGACTTCAGTGGGACAGGAGGACTACTATCCATCTCTGTACCATCTGGTGTCCAGGCCTGCCCAGGATGGTGGGGTGAGGACCTACCTCTGTTTTCCCTCCAGGCTCCAAGAGGACATGGCGGCCTTTCTCTTTTCCATCCAGGTTCCCTTGGTCTGGCAAGGTGGCCTTATAACTGCCTGGGCTGGGGGCAGGGGCACCAACCATAGGGAAGTCCCTACCCACGTCCTGTGCCTGTTAGGGGCTGGACCTAAGCCAGGCAGGGGAAAGGGAGGAGTCAGGATTGCAAAATTGCTTCCTGGCCGGGAGAGGAGAGGAGGAGGGCTGCCCACTGCCTTCTCTTCAGTCCCCACCCCCTCCCCACCCCCCCTACCCCCCCACCCCTGATTCCTGCATTTGGAAGGTATCTGAGGCTGAGTCCCACTTCCCCCAACCTAGGAATCAAGGGTCAAGTTTGCAAGGCCCCAGTCTTGGGGGATGGGGACAGCTCTTTGAGCAAGAGATACTATTTACAAAAAAATTTGAGCCACCAGGAAGCTCAGTGAAGAGAACAAAAAAACACTTGTCTTAAATTCATGACATATTGTTATTGGGTTTTTTAAATAAAATAATTTTTTAAAAATAGAATTTAAAATTGATGCCAAAAGTCTCTACTGTCTTTGAACAACAGTCTAAAAGGAACTAAATCTGGTTCTTACCTTGTTCCGAATCCCAGCTCTGCTGTGCCTGCTTTGCTTTGTGAGCTTGGGCAAGCGGCTTAACTTTTCTTGGCCTCAGTTTCTCCATCTGTGAAGTTGACCTCCTTCTCCGAGGGCCCCTTCTGACCTTTCTTCAACTTAAGTGCTATTTGTTTTGGATCTTTCTCACTTCCTAATAAATGTATTTGGAGGCTACACATTTCCCTTTGGAAGCTGCTTTGACCGTATCTCACAGGCTTGGTTATTCAGTTATTCAGTGCTTTAATTCTTGCTGAGTTTCTAAACATCCAGGTGTGATGTATCATCTTTATCTGCATGTCTGGCCATGGCCTCTTTTCAAACCCAGCCCAATTTCTGAAGGATTTTGTCCCTATTCAGTTCTGTCTTAGTGGACACATAAGCTGAAAGGGTAACAGGCAGGCTGGCATAGGAAGGCACATACAAAGACAGCCAGA
Organism: Vicugna pacos; assembly: GCF_048564905.1. NCBI lineage: Eukaryota > Metazoa > Chordata > Mammalia > Artiodactyla > Camelidae > Vicugna > Vicugna pacos. Next base: position 29,794,414 of record NC_133008.1, on the reverse strand, counting down.
CAACCACCTACATGAATACCCAGACACAGGCAGGGACACAGAGATGGGGGAAATACACAGAACCAGAGACACAGGCAGAGCAGGACACACAGGAGAGAACAGCAGGTCTGCAGAGATGGAAAAAAGACACACACGAGAAGGCAAAGGACCTGAATAGACGTTTTTCCAAAGACATACCGATGGCCAGCAGGTACACGCAAAGGCGCTCAACTCACTCCTCCTCAGGAGAATGCAAATCAAAACCAGTGAGACGTCACCCACTCCTGACGGAACGGCTTCACCAAAAAGAGGAGATAACAAGTGCTGGTGAGGATGTGGAGAAGGGGAACCCTTCGGCACTGTGGGTGGGAATGTAGGTTGGTACGGCTGCTATGGAAAACAGTAGGGGAGTTTCCTCAAAAAATTAAAAATAGAACTATCCTATGATCCAGTAATTCCACGTCTGGGTATGTATGGAAAGGAAATTAAATCAGGGTCTTGAAGAGATATCTGTTGTGGGGTGGGGTATAGCCCAGTGGTAGGGCACGTGCTTAGCATGCATGAGGTCCTGGGTTCAACCCCCAGTACCTCCATTTAAAAAAAAGACATTAAGAAAAAAAAGAAGAAGAAGAGGTATCTGCACTCCCATGTTCATTACAGCATTACTTACATCAGCCAAGACATGGAAACAGCCTAAGTGTCCATCAACAGACGAGTGGATAAAGATGTGATACATATATATATATGTATATATATGGTGGAATATTATTCAATTATAACAAGCAAATCCTGACATTTGTGACAACATGGATGAAATGAGGGCATTATTCTAAGTGAAATAAGCAGAGAAAGACAAAGGCTGAGTGATCTCAATTATAGAAGATAACCAAATTCATAGAAACCAAGAGTAGAATGGTGGTTGTCAGGGACTTGGGGGGAGGGGAAGATAGGGAGACGCTGGTCAAAGGGTACAAATTCCCAGCTATAAGATGAATAAATCCTGGGGATGTAATGTACAACGTGGGATTACTGTTAACAATACTGTGTCATATACTTGAAAGTTGCTAAGAGATTAGATCTTAAACATTCTTAACACACATACACATACAGTAACTATGTGGGGTAATGGAGGTGTTAACCTTATTGTGGTGATAATCTTACAATACATATCAAATATATCAAATCATCAAGATGTACACCAGAAACCTATACAATGTTATATGTCAAATATATCTCAGTCAAGCTGAAAAAAACAAGACATGTTCAGGAGGAGCTGCTAATTGCTGTCACGTTGTTTTGTGTTTCTTTGTTTAAATCAGTCTCCTCATGATAATGGGAGAGGGGGTCCATCTTGTTCATTGCTCAGTCCCCAGAGCCCAGCGCACAAGAGGTGCTTTATCGACATGGGCTAGAAGGAAGCCTTGTGAGCTGTAATGACATAGTGCTAACATGAGCTCTTAAAATGAAATCAGATCATGTCCCCCGCTTAAATCTCTCTGATGGCTTCCGGTCCCACTTAAAGTTCATAAGGCTGGAGGAGGGGGATGGGGAATCAGTGTTTCAAGGGGACAGAGTTTCAGTTTGGGAAGACGGAAAAATTCTGGAGATGGATGTCGGGGATGATGGTACAACAATGTGAATGTGCTTAACGTCACTGAACAGTACACTTAAGAATGGTTCAAGTGGTAAATCTTATCTTTTCTGTTATTTACAATTAAAAAAATAGTACTCCTCACCTGAGAGGCCCTGCCTGCCTGGGGCCCTGGACTCCCCTCTTACCCACGCTGCTCCAGCCACACTAACCGCCTTGGCCCTCCTCCAACCTTGTTCCCACCACAGGGCCTTTGCACTGGTTGTCGCCACTGCATGGAACACTCTCTCTGCACATCTCCCCCCAACTGCTTCTACCAGCCCATCCCACCTTAGCTTAAATGTCACCTTCTTTGGCAGGCCTTCTTCAACCCCACCCCCATCCCAACATACAGTCACCCCTACCTAGCACGTTATCTGTTTTTTTTTCTTCATTACACATACTACTAATTCAAGTCAGGTCCTGATTTGCTTGTATGTGGTCAGTCTCCCCCACTAGGCCGTGAACTCCATCAGGACAGGGGTCTTTGTCCCCACAGTGTCTGGCACATAGTAGGTGCAGAGTAAATATTTGCTGAACTACCAGACACTGGCCCCCATTTTGATGAAGTTGGGGACCCCTAAAACTCTCCCACTTCCACATCCAGCTCCCCAAAATCCTGTCGCTGCTGTGACCTTGCCATGACTCTCATGGGGGCTCCCAACTGCCCCAGGCCACGCCGCTGTCCAAGTCCCACCTCCAGGAGACAGAGCAGACCCAGAGCCTTGGGGGCCGGTGGTTGTAAACAGTTTTATTGATGGGGGAGTGGGGGGCAAACTCCAGAGAGGGTCCAGGACTCAGCTGGCCACTCAGCTGGCATGCACGGTCAGCTGGAGGCCAAGGGGGAGGTCACAGGGGACGGGTGGCATGGGACCCTCTGACCACCCTGGGGCCATATTTACAGGGGGACCCGCCCACCTTTGCCGTCCCCTAGACCCCCGAGCCCTTAGACAGCTGCCAATATGACTTCTGGGCAGGCCTTCCCAACCCCCTGCCTGGAACCCTCTCCTCATCTCCCCTCAAACTCCTAACCGGCACCTTGGAGGCCCCCCGGCCTTCTGGAAGCCCCGGCGTTGGCTCAGCCAACACCCAGGCCGCTGGGGCCTCCGCTCACACACAGACACGCACACTGCACGTGGTCGCCCCCACGCACACGCGGCAGCAGCCCTCGGGCACACACGCACGCCTCCCTCCCCTCCCTGGCCCCTTGCACACAGACACGGCATGCACACACACACACACCCACACACGCCGGGGACCCAGGGCGAGGAGGGCCTTTGGGTGGGACGGGGAGCTTGGGTCTGCGGCCGTGCCCCCTCTTCCCACCGCCTCCAAGCCCCCGGCCGCCACCCCGAGAACGGAGTTGTGCAACTGGTTAGAAAACTGCAAAAGAAACGCAAACTGGAAAACAAACCAAAAAAATCCACGCGCAGAAGGTCAACCTCAAATCCACAGCACATTCCTCCCGCACGCCCACCCCGGTCCGCCTCAGTGTCCTGCGGCCCCGGGGGCCGGGCGAGGGGGTGGGGGCGAGCCCGTTGTGCTTCCGTGCGGCGGAGGGCGGCCCCCGACGCGGCCGGGCTGGACGGGGTCGGGGGGAGCTGAGCACCCACTCGGAGCTGGCCCGGGCCCTCGCTCCTGGTTCCCGTGGCTGGCGCCGCCGAGGCGCGGGGGCCCCGGCCTAGGGCACGGGGGGCGCAGTCCTGTCCGGGCCCCCGTACGCGAGGAGGTGGGCCAAGTCCGTGCCGGGCCGGGCGTGGCGGCCGCGGGGCCGGGCCTCGCCGCTGTTGAGCGTGTGCGTGCGGCGCAGCGCGGCGGCGGGCGGGCCGTGCGCGGCCGGCCTCCGGAGGCTGCCCGTGGGCGGCGGGCTCCAGGGCCGAGGGAGGCCGTCGGCGGCGGGGCTCGGGTCCGAGGGGCCCGTGGGCGCCGACACCACCCGCCGGCGGTCCGGGCTGGCGTGGGGGGTGAGCGGGAAGTCGCTGTGCGAGGCGCGGCCGGGCCGCGCGGTGAAGAGGCGGCCGTCGGGGACCGGCTCGCCGGGCGCGGGGGGCGGCTCGGGGGCGCGGGCGGGCGCCAGCAGCAGCAGCGAGGACGAGGCGGAGGCCGAGAGCAGCGCGTGGCCGTGCTCCCAGGCGCGGGGGCCCAGCGCGTGCGGGGCCGGGGCGGGCAGGCGCTTCTGCGGCAGCGGCGTCTGCTCGGGCGTGGGCAGCAGCCCGGAGTCCAGGTCGTGCGGGCCGCCCTGCAGCAGCGTGGCCTTGGCCCACCCGTTCTGCATCAGGGGCGCCAGCAGGGCCTCGGGGGGGCCCCCCGCGCCGCCGCCGCCGCCCGCGCTGCCGCCCGCGCCCCGGCCCCCGGGCCCGCCCGCTCGGCGCTCGCCCAGGCGGCTGACGCTCAGCACGGCCTCGCCGCCCCCGTGCGCCAGGATGGCCTCCTTGTCCTTGCGGCGGGCCAGCTCGCGCCTCTCGCGGAGGCCCACGTACCAGCCCACGCTGAAGCCGGACACCACGGCGCCCACCACGAAGGCCGCCACCGACGACGTCACCAGCAGGTTCACTGACACCAGCCCGGCGCGCTCCTCCGAGAGGCTGGCCCGCAAGAGTCCTGGCCGGGAGGGCCGCGTGAGAGGGGCCGGCGGGGTCGGTCCCCGGCGCACCTCCCGCGGCCTCTGGCTTGGCTGTCCACCCGACTGGCTGTCCGTCTCTCTGCTTCGTGCCGTCCCTCTGTCCTTTCCAGAGCCCCTCTTCTGTCTGTCTGGCCCCTGGCATCTGTCTTCTCAGAGTTTGCCCAGCTACCTGTCTCTTGGCCTGTCTCTGCCCCTTGGGGTCTGTCTGTCCTTTTCCCACCTCCCTACGTGGAAATGGGACCCTCTGCCCTTCCCCAGCCCTGGCAGATGCCAGTCACACTGCCTATCTGGGCATGGGCAGCAAACGGCGTGAGAACCCTGGAGGACTAGGATTTAGAGTCCCCAGGCCTTCTCCCCACCCCTCCCCTCCACTTACCTGTGCAGTCCCCTAAGCCTGAGGTGCTGGCCCCAGACACGTCCTGCTCAAAGGTGGCTCTGATGGGGGGAGGGCAGAGAGGCGCAGTCAGCAGAAGCCCCTCTCTCAGAGCTGTGGTTGGCGGTGGGGGGATTCCCCGATCATCAGGTGGTTCAAACGCCCTCCCCATCCTCCCTCTTCCCCAGTACCTGGTGCCAGGGCTGAGGAAGATGCAGGAACCATCGGGGGTCCACCCGCAGTAGGGGTCCTGACTGCCAATACAGTTCCTAGAGCAGACAAGGGACCCGGTGGGCAGATCAACCACCATTCCTTCTGAGGCACCTCCTACTGTCACCGCTGGGAGTTCTCGAGACATATCTTTGAGGTGGGGGCTACTCATTCCCCATTTTTCAAATTAGAAAACTGAAGCTTAGGAAAGTTTGCTTTTGCCCAAGTGACAGAGCCAGGCCTGGAGCCTAGGCAGGCTTGCCCCAGTCCGTGGTTTGGGTCTGTGCAATGGCATCATTATTGCTAAGACGGCGTGGGTGGGGTGCTTCGTGGGGAGGGCACACACTGAGTCCAGAAGTGTGCCAGTATTTTATCTGCATCTGATTTTGCCACCCATTTTAGAGGCAGATGAACGGCCACCTCTCTGGTCCCTAGATTCTGCTCCTGATGCTCTTAAAAATGTCAGTCACATCCCATCCCTGCCCTGCCCACAGCCTTCCATGGCTCCCATCTCCCTCGGGGTAAAATTCCAAGTCCTCCACCCACCCCACAAGGCTCTGCATGACCTGCCCCATCCCCTCCCTGCCCTCACCTCTTCCCTGTCTCCCCTTCACTCTGCTCCAGACACACAGGCCACCCCGCTGTTCCTCCAATACAGCCAAGCCCAGTCCTGCCCCAGGGCCTTTGCATGGGCTGTGCCCTCTGCCCTGCTCATCATTCAATGAGTCAGGATGCTGTTGGGTCCTGGACTTGAACTTGGCTTTCCCCCTCTTCCATGCTCATCTCCCCTAGCTTCCCCTCTCCACAGCTGGCCCAGGGGGCACTCACTTCATGCATCCTGAGTACTGCTGGCAGCGCGCCACAGGCACTCGGACCACACAGCGGGGGAAGGCCGCCAGCAGGCCTCCCGAGGCTGAATCCAGCTCCAGGCTCAGCAGCCGCTGCCCCGTCTCAGCACTGCCAGACCATCCACACCTGGAGGTGAGTAGATTGGTAAGACTCTAGGGGCACGCCCTATCTGCTGCCTGCTGGCCCTGCCTCTCGGCCTCTGCCCAGCCTCACCTGTCCGGCCTGTAGGTCTCAAACTCCTCCAGGAAGACACTGGGCCCGGCAGTGCCCGAGGCGCTGGCATTGGGCCAGACAAGGAACTTGAGGACAGTGCCCGCCTCGGAACCCAGGAAGACGACAGTCTGGTTGCCCCAGGGGCCAGCGCCAACGTCCACAGCCACTCGCGTCAGCTGGTGCCTGCAGCCAGGGTGGGGCAGAGGTCAGGCTGCCTCGCAGGCCCTGGGGTCCCCCGGGCACACTCAGAGACACCACCCACACCAGGCAAGGTGGGCATGGGCGTGGCTACCCAGGTGCACATTGTGGAGAGAAACAGACCCCCAACCCCAGCTCCTACCAGTGTGCCTGTCTCTCCGTGTCCCCTTCCATCTCTCTGTCTCTGAGTGTCTCCCTCCCTGTCTCAGCTCTGTCTTCCTCCGTTTTCTGTCTCTCTCTCTCTCTCAGGATTTGTGGCTCTTGTTTGCTCGATCTCTTTCCGTCACTCTGTGTCTCTCTCCATCTCCTCCGTCTCCATCTTTTTTTTTTAGTCTCTTTATTTTTTGGGGGGGGGAGGGTAATTAGATTTGTTTGTTTATTTATTTATCAAATGGAGGTACTGGGAATAGAACCCCGGACCTCGTGCATGCTAAGCACACGCTCTGCCACTGAGCTACACTCTCCTGCCTTTCCGACTCCATCTTTCTGGGCAGCCCCGGAGCCACATGCTCAGCTTTCTTGAGTGTCTGGCTCTCCACCTTCCCCTCGTGTCAGAAGTTGGCCCTGTCCTCCCTCTTCTCCCACCAGCCTGGCCTGGGCTCTCATCCCTACCCGGACCTGGCCACCAGGATCCCAGCCACGTGGAGGGACTGACCGCATCAGAGTCCGAACAATCCAGGGAGCATGGCCCAGCGAGGGCACTGCCTCGTCCATCAGGGGGTGCGTCTTGACAAAGTTGAGGATCTCGTCAGGGAAAGCGCTGGACGCATTGTACTGCATGCCAGGAGCCGCACAGCACCCGGGCCTGGGTGGGGATGTGGAGGTGGTCAGGGTGGATGCTGAGGCCCCCTACATAGGGGCTCTGATTCACCAGGGGACCTGCTGCCCTGCCCAAAGGACCTCAGTTTCCCCCATCTGCATAATAGGTGCAGCTGAACTCAGCAACAGCTAAATAAGTGCCTGGAAGTCCCAGGGTCAGGATCATACCCCAGCACCTAACTCAGGATTGAAGGGGCTCTCACCGGGGCCGTGGCACCTGATCCTCCGGCACGGGTGTCCAGATGGACTCAGGGGACTTCTGCTCACGGAAGCGGCCTTCAAACACGGCAGCCACCTGTGTCATGTCAAAGGCACAGACTGCCGAGCCAGGGATGCTGGGGAGGAAGAGAGTAAGATGAAAGGGAGTGGTGAGCCCAGCGGGGGAGGGCACCACCCTGGGGAAGCACGTGGAAGAGCATTTGTCCTCTGGAGCTGGCAGGTGTTCAGTCCCCTGGGCCAGGGATTGCTGCTCACTTGTCCAATCCACCTGAACAGTTCGCTGATAGGACCATAGTTCAGCCCCTCCCTGGACCCCACTGTCACTTGCCTGGTCATCCAGTCTTCCAGGGGCCACTATTGCCTCCTTTCAACCCATTCCCCAGGGGGCTTTTCAAAAATGCAAACCATGCCCTTTTCTGCTCCTCACTCTCCCATGGCTCCGTAGTGCTCTCAGGGTAAAATCCAGGCTCCTCCCCACAGCCCATCACCTCCCTGCCTTCATATCCCACTCTCTCCCCCTTGCTCCCTCCACTCCAGCCACATGGGCCTCCTTCCAACAGTTTAAACATATCAAGCTCATTGCAGCCTCAGGGCCTTTGCACATGCTATTCCTCCAACTTGGAACACTTCCCTCTTCCTCCATCTCACACCAATTGATGCCTAGTTCCAATGTCCCCTCCTTCAGGAAGCCCTCCCTGATCCCTCCTCCAAAGGCAGAGGATGAGGACCTCCACCATCTGCCCAGTTCTGACCAAAGGGCATTGGAAGGTCAGTGTCTGGCTTAGCCTCATCCTGACCTGAGACCCAGGCCTCTTGGGAGTCCAGTCTTGCTCAGCGCAGTGTGAGAGAATATGGGACGTCTCTGCCCGTGCCCACCTAATGCCCCCAGTTTGCTCCCATCAGTGCCCGCTGACCTGTTGCTGGGTGTGGAGAAGACGGCAAGGACCACGGGCCGGCCCCCGAGGCTGACCACGCCGGTGACGGCCCGCAGCACGTTGAAGTAGAAGTGGGAGTCCCCCGGCACAGAGCAGTTGAGCCGCGCCTTCAGGAAGGACGTCCACTGCTTCTCCAGCACGCGAGGGGAGCCGCCCACATCGTTCTTGCACACCCGGGCCACGCGGGACACCACCACCTGGCAGGTCAGTGGCAAAGTGGGGCCTGAGCACTGTGTCCCACAAGGCCTGCCCGCAGTTTGTGCTGCCTGCCACCCAGGATGGAGGAGCCTGGCCCTGGCTTACTGTGGGTCCCTGGCCAGTCACCATACCCCTCTAGGCACCAGATTCCCGGACAGAAATGTGGAGGTGATGATGATCACAGCCACCACGACAGTCATAATCACAGTCACCTCCATTCACCATACAGATCACTCACCATGTGCCAGGCACTTTATTTTCACCATCTCTTACATCCCCCTCAAAGCTGTACAAAGGGAAGGCCTACTGATATCCCCATTGTATGGACGGGGAAACTGAGGCACACAGGGAAGTAACCAGCCCAAAGTCACTCTAGTTGTAAGTGGTAGTCTGTGTGTTTAACTGTCTGCATGGATTGAGGGATGGAATGGATGAGTGGGTGTGTGGACGGATGGATGGATGGGTGGTTGTGTGGGTGGATGGATGGATGGGTGTGTGGACAGATGGATGGATGGGTGGGTATGTGGATGGATGGACGGGTGTGTGGACAGATGGATGGATGAATGGCTAGATGGGTAGATGAATGGGTAGGTGGATGATTGGATGAAAGAATAGTGAGTGGATGAACAGGTGGTTGCAAGGAGAATGAGTGGATGGATAGGCAGATAAAGAAGATGTTGGATCAATGGATGGGTAGATCCATGGGTGGATAGGAAGATGAATGGAATGGATGAGCAGGCTATAAGGAGGAGATGGGGGCAGGCAGATGGAGAGACGGGTGGTAGATGGATGAGGTGATCAGTAGGAGGACAGATGGATGGATGGTTAGGTATATGAGTGAATGGACAGGGAGATGGATGAATGGGTGAAGTCAATGAGTTGGAGGGGGTGGATAGACATAGAGGTGCACGGAAGGGTAGATGTGTGGATGGATGGGTTGGTGGATGAGTGAGTCAGGGGCTGAGTGGATGGATAGATGGACAAATGATTTGATGGAAGTGTGGGTGGGCCAAAGAACAGATAGGTGAGTGGGAGGGTGGCTGAGTGGGACGGTGAGCAGACAGGTGGATAGGCAGTGGATGAAGGATGGAGAAGTGGATGGCAGATGGATGGGTGGACAGGGGAACAGCAAAGGAGCACCAGGACTGGAACCCACCTGCATATCTGACTTCGGACCCCAGAACCTCACCCAGGGCTGTGTGCACGCAGGCTGCTCCAGAGGTCTTTGAACCTCAAGGCCCTGGTCCTGGCTGGAGTGGACAGCCTTGAGGTCCTGAGGGATCCTCTCACCCCAGGTGGAGATTCAGGGACACCCCTCTGCTCCCCACTTCCCATGATTGGAGCCTCTCAGCTACACTGCATGGGCCCCTCTGGGAGGGGAAATCGGGCCTTACCTTCTCCAGGTAATTAAACTCCATCGCGATCTCCCGGAAGAAGAAGTAGATGTGGCTGCCCCACTCCACCGCATGGACGAAGTAAGGCTCTGTAGAAGAGGAGGGGTCAGAACCCAGCCCGTGGCGTAAGAGAGGGGCTTTCTGGGCTGGGAGCGCATTAGCCTGGGTGGTTGCTTTTACAGTGAAGGGAGGCCATCAGCCAATTACCAGGAAAAAATAAAAGAGACTCAAAGATCTGAGGGGTTTTTTTGGGGGGTGGGGGGAGTGGGTGTCAGAATCCTAAAATCACCGTGCCTACTTTCCAGAAACAGCAACATCTACTATTTTGCCACCTTCCTCTCTCAGGTGTTGAATTGCTGAGCTCCTGCCATACCTCCTGTGGAGTTCCATTCCAGGCTTCTAAGCCACCCATTTCTAGCAAGTTCTGCTTTAGGTCCAACTTAAATCTTTTCCTTTTAAGTTTACTTTCAAAGAGGCCACTAGCTTCCAAAGATGAGATGAGAGCCCCCTGCCTGTCTCCTCTGGGACTGGTATTCTGGTAGGGGGATCTCACAAAGGTCAGCCCTGCCAGGTCGGCCCTTATGGCCCCACCTTTGAACCACTTGGAGTCATGTTTCACGGTGCGCAGAGTGGGCCGGTCCCCGAGGCTGCGGTAGATGACTGCATCGATGGCCAGGAAGTCGGTAACGGTGGCTGTAAACAGCATCCCTTCTGGATTGGGGGAGCGGGGGTGGAGGTAGATGAGATTAGATCCCAGGGGTCAGGGGCTGGGTGGGTCAAAACTTGATCTTTGAGACTAAGCCCTGAGCCTGAGTGAGCCCTGTCTAAGCCCCCTGGCTGAGCCCCCACCCTGCTGAGACCTTGACCTCAGGCTGACCCCCAATCCCCAGCTGAGCCGCGACCTCAGCTGAGTCCTGACCTGGAGATTCTGCCTGTTTCACAGCTGGACAGATGGTCTCCCAGCCACTTTCTAAGTGACCCAACTCCAAGAGTAGAAAATGCCATGCCTTGCTCCGGGCCCGGGCCTCATCGGATGGTCGGACTTAGGGGACACTCACCAGAGAAGAGGGCGACATTGGCGTGTTTGGGGTCGTAGGGGCAGCGGGCCATGCCGCTGATGTTGTCCCCAATGGGCTGTAGTGTGTCCATCTGCAGGGGGGACAGGGCCTGAGTGACAGAGCTCCTGCTATGCCTAGCAGCCCCTAGCTCCCCCAGCCCCTCCTCCAAGGGGAATCCTGACGCCACCTTGGATGTTGTGTGACTTGGTCAGTCACTCAACCTTTCTAGGGCTCAATTTACTGATCTGGGTCTAAGATCGATCTTAGTTAATCCTCTAACTGGCTTGTAGCTTAAGAAGCTGCAGCCTGTACAGGCCTCCTTGGGAAGCCTCGTCTGGAGCTCCGGGCGAGGGGGTGGGGAGAGTATATCCAGTAAGGCTTCCTGTAGGAGGTGATGTGGCCTGGAGAAAGGGCACAACCAGTGACCAGTGGAGGGCCGGTGAGCAAAGGCGCGGAGACTGAACCTGTAGCGGGCAGGGCTTCGAAGGGCGGTGACTCACGCTGTAGTTGGCACACACGGGGTTGAAAGCATTGGAACCACACACGAAGAGGGTGGATTCGTCCCGAAGCAGAAGCACCTTTACAAAATTTCGACACTCGCCCTGGGTTTGAGGCGGGGGGGAAAAAAAAGGGGGGTGGGCGTGGTCATAAGCGTGGGCGGAGCCAAGACTGGCGGACACAATGGGACATAGCTATGGTGGAGGGAGGGATCAGAGCAGAGGTGAGGCCCTGCGGAGAGGGGCCAGGGGTGTGGGCGTGGCCAAAGGAAGGTGCTAAACTAGGGCATGGCTGAGGGCGTGGCCATGACTAAGGGAGGGGCCGGAGAGGGAAATAAGAGTATTTGAAGGGGCAGAGCTTTGGCAAGATGAGGGCTAGGGGCGTGGCAACGGCTGAGGACTATTTTGGGGGCGTGGCCAGGCTGCACCGGCAACACCGGGGGTCCTGGCTTGGAGAGAAAGCAAAGGGCTATTTGCCCCAGGGGTGGCTGGGACGCATTGGGGGGTGGTTGGAGGCGTTGCCAGGGCCGACCGGGCGTTGACCGGGCCCACTTACCTCCTGTTTACCCTTCATCCGACACACGTTGATGTCGCTGGGGTTGGAGCGCCAGGTCAGTTTCTGGGGGCACAGGGAGCTGGTGAGGGGAGCAGTCCCTGACAGCCCTAGGAACCGTGCGAGGCAGGACCGAATCCAGCTTGCTCCCCAGTGCAGTGTCAGATCCCCCTAATGGGAGCCCCAAGCGATTCCCCCTCGGCTCCCGCCTGCACCCCCTCCTCACCCTCTGGTACCGCAGCTCCGTGGATGTGGGGGGCTCCAGCTCCACTCGATACAGGTTGTCCCTAGAGGAGGGGTGCAGTTAGTGAGAGTGGGGGGCCTCCTGCCAACATATTCTATTCTGGCGGCAGACGTGGTGTCCAGGATGTATCACACAGGGCCGTCGAACGCCTCTGCCCCGAGAAGCTCCAACACTGAGCATGTCCTAACATGCCTCTGCATGCCCTAAAACGAGCCACGGGTTCTAGCACACTCCACATGCCCCACCAGGCCACCCCACGCCACACACCCCACGGCCTAAGGGCCTACACTCAACACGACGAACTATCAGATGCCTTTACATCAGATCTCTGCCCTTCAGCATCCCTCGGTCACTCCCAGGATCTCACCCCTCCCCCCATGCCCAGAAACTGACCTGATCACGGTCATTGACCATTGTTAAGTCCAGTGGTCATTTCTCTGTCCTCCTCCCCCTCTCCACAGTGTCTGACATGGCCAGTCCACCCTTGTCCTGGGAACTCCATCCTCACTGCGTCCCTGGACCCTGTGCTCCGGGTTCTTCCCTTCCCCATCCATGCCCCTCCTGGGTAGCCTGGTCCACTCTCAAGGCTGGAACTGCATCTATGCCCGGAACACATCCACAGTCCTGTCTCCACCCAGGGCCTCCCCTGAGCTCCAGACTTGGAATCCAGCTAACCCTCGAGGTCTCTGTGAGGAGGGCTCACAGATGTCTCACACTCAACTTGGCCACGCTGCACCCGACCATCTCCCAGACCTGCTCCAACCGTGTCCCCCATCTCGGCTGAGGCAGTTCTGTCCTTCCAGGGGCACAAGCCACAACTTGGGAGTCACCCTCAACTCCCCTCTTCCCCTTCCCTCCCACACATCAGCCAATACTGTCAGCTCTGCTTCCAATATCTATCTGGAGTTCACCTACTTCTCACATCCTCTACAGCCACCACCCTAGTCCAGTCCCCATTAATGCCCACCTAGACGAGCATAGTCCCCTCTGCCCTGGTCTGGTGGCTTCCACCTTTGCCTCCACAGTCCGCCCTCCCCAAAGCAGCCACCAGAGAGAGCCTGTGAGCACCAAAGTCAGGCCCTGCACCCCTCTGCCCCCAGCCCTCCAGGGCTCCCATCTCCTTTGAGGTACAAGACCAAGTCCTCACTGCCGCCCATAAGGCCCTGCACCACCTGCCCTGTCCCCTCCCTGCCCTCACCTCCTCCCTCTCTCTCCCTCGCCCACTCTGCTCCAGCCACAGGATCTCCTTGCTGTCCCTCCACCATTTCAGGCACAGTCCTGCCCCAGGGCCTTTGCACCAGCTGAGTCCGCTGCCCTGATTTCTCCCTCTTCCCCAGATTTCCTCATGGCTGGCTCCTCATCATTCAGGTCTAAACTCAAATGTCACCTTCTCAGAGAAGCCCTTGGGGTGGCACTTCAACACTTTCTGTAGGCACCCAGTAAATTTTGACCAAATAGCTGTCCCCACCTGGTAACACACCATAGCAAGCTCTGGGCTCCAACCACACCCAGAGTTCAGCACCCTTAAAACTCCCACTCCCAGGACACACATTCACTCCAGCCAAACAACAAGCCCTATCATGCAAACCTCCCTAAAATGCTACCACCTGCTCCCCACACCTCACCCTGCACCCTCTCCCGGACAGCCCCTCATACCTGTCCCCGATGAACAGCGTTCTGTTGACCCGCAGAACCCGCTGGATGTTGAGATCGTCAGCGCCCTCTGAGGGGGTCAGGCGTCCCGGCCCGAGGCCCACGAATACGGGATAGTGGTTCAGGTCTGGGGGAGGGCGGGGAGGGGTGTGATCTAGGGCTGGGGGGAGCCTGGCCTGGTGAGCCCCCGGGGGGAAGGGGGCAGCAGATCCAGCTGCGGAGCAAGACCCACCCTCGGGACTCCCCCTCTCCAGGACTCCCACTCACAGTCCCTGGGGGCCACGCTGAGCGGCGGCGGCTCCTCGGGGAAGAGGCCGCGGGCGCCTCCCAGTAGCAGCAGCAGGAGCAGTAGGGCCGGGCGGGGAGGGGGCGCTCGCGGGGTCCGCATGGCGAGGTCAGGGCGACGGGAGGTGACACCTGCGAACAAGGGGAGGGGCGGTGAGCTGCGCGGTGAGCAGCGCGGCTTGTAGTCCCGGCTGTCGCCAGCAGAGGGCCACAGAGGCCAAGACCTTCAATTCCCAGAAAAATCCCCCACTGGGATAATAATTTAAACATAACAACAATCAGGGCAACGACAGTAACAATACCGCCACTTGTTACTTACCAGGACAACCTCTGACCACACTAATGAAAGCTCGGGAAACGGCCTAACAAAAAATTACTACTAATGAGAATATTTAAATAATTTAACAAATGGTTTCCAATGAATAATAATAGATACATTTCAAAATATATTTAAAAATTCAATCTCAGAGCATATGCTAAGGATTACTAGCATTAAAACACAAAGATCTTGAGAGGCTCAAAAAAAATTCAAGGGGGAGAGGGCCTAGCTCAGCGGTGGAGCCTGTGTTAGCAGGCACGCGGTCCTGGGTTCAACCCCCAAGGCCTCTATTACTAAATAAATACAAATAAATAAACCTAATTCCCTCCCCCCAAACACTTTTTAAAAAAAATTTAAAGGCTCTTGGAATTTTGTAAACCACAATCTGGGAACAGCAATAATTTAGAATCACAGAATATTCCAGCTGGCCAGGAACTTCAGAGGCCCGGTAAGTCCGACTTCCTTCCTGGGTCCAGCCTTCCTGCCCTCTGCTCACATACCTCTGTGACAGGAGCCTCACTGCCTCTCTGGAGGCCTGTACCCCACTCTCAATCAAGAGAATTTGAAGAACCTTCCAGGTGTGCAGAGCAGAGACACCACCCCCACCCCTGCCCCAACCCTACACCCCCAGCGATGATCTGGTTGGTGGAAGTGTGAGCAGAACTCACCCTCTGGAACCCAGCCCTCCACACCCTTTCCAGAAAGGGTGCAGTCCAGAGGCCCCAGTAAGAAACCCGCAGCCTCGTCCTTCTGGGAAGTCCTGGGCGAACCCCATGCCTCAGTTTCCCTGTTTGAGCAGCAGGGACATCTCCAAGCCCTGCGCAGGCCTTGAGGCTCAGGGATTCCGAACCGGGGGAGGTGGACGTGAGGTGGGAACTTTGGCCCTGGAGGATTCAGGGCCAAAAAACAGGAAGGCCTTGCGTGGACCAGCAGAGTTTCCTCTCCATGACCCTGAGCTTCCGGGATTTGTGACTCAGCGGACGCTTGCGTCCCGTGTGCGTGGACCTGGCTCTACTTCCTTATGAGTTTCCTTCCCCGGCTCCTCCCCTGCTCCGCATCCGCTCATGGCTCCTGGTGACCCCACATCCCGGCCCCAGACTCTGCCTGCCCCTCGAATCCCCCAACTCGACTGCCAGCCCCGCTGCTGCCAACTCTGCCCTGCACAGTTCATCTCCACAACACCTGCTGGGCACCCCACCTCCAACTGCCCTGAGCCTTTTTTTTTTAACTTTTTTTTTTACATTGAAGTAACATGTATATAACATAAAATTTGCCATCATAACCATTTTTAAGTGCTCGGTTCAATGGCACTTTCTCATCTTCTCAAACTGAAACTCCGTCCTGTTAAACACTCACTCCCCATCCCCTCCCCAGCCCCTGGCCCCACCGTCTACTTCCTGTCTCTGTGGATTTGACTCCTCTCCATTCTCCTGTGAGTGGGATCAGACAGCATTTGTCCTTCTGTGTCTGGCTTATTTCACTGAGCATCGTGTCTTCAAGCTCCATCCATGCTGTGGTGTGTGGTCAGAATTCCTTTACTTTTTTTTTTAACTTTTTTTTTTTGTTGAGTTATAGTCATTTTACAATGTTGTGTCAAATTCCAGTGTAGAGCACAATTTTTCAGTTATACATGAACATATGTATATTCATTGTCACATTTTTTTCTCTGTGAGCTACCATAAGATCTTGTATATATTTCCCTGTGCTATACAGTATAATCTTATTTATCTATTCTATGTTTTAAATCCCAGTCTGTCCCTTCCCACCCTCCACCCCCTTGGCAACCACAAGTTTGTATTCTATGTCTATGAGTCTGTTTCTGTTTTGTATTTATATTTTGTTTTTTTTTTTTTTTTAGATTCCACATATGAGCGATCTCATATGGTATTTTTCTTTCTCTTTCTGGCTTACTTCACTTAGAATGACATTCTCTAGGAGCATCCATGTTGCTGCAAATGGCGTTATGTTGTCGGTTTTTATGGCTGAATAGTAATCCATGGTATAAATACACCACATCTTCTTTATCCAGTCATCTGTTGATGGACATTTAGGCTGTCTCCATGTCTTGGCTATTGTAAATAGTGCTGCTATGAACATTTGGGCGCAGGTGTCTTTTTGAAGTACGGTTCCTTCTGGATATATGCCCAGGAGTGGGATTCCTGGGTCATATGGTAAGTCTATTCCTAGTCTTTTGAGGAATCTCCATACTGTTTTCCACAGTGGCTGCACCAAACTGCACTCCCACCAGCAGTGCAGGAGGGTTCCCCGTTCTCCACAGCCTCTCCAGCATTTGTCATTTGTGGACTTTTGAATGATGGCCATTCTGACCGGTGTGAGGTGATACCTCATTGCAGTTTTGATTTGCATTTCTCTGATAATTAGTAATATTGAGCATTTTTTCATGTGCCTATTGATAATCTGTATGTCTTCTTGGAGAATTGCTTGTTTAGGTCTTCTGCCCATTTTTGGATGGGGCTGTTTGTTTCTTTCTTATTAAGTCGTATGAGCTGCTTATATATTCTGGAGATCAAGCCTTTGTCGGTTTCATTTGCAAACATTTTCTCCCATTCCGTAGGTTGTCGTTTTGTTTGCTTATGGTTTCCTTTCCTGTGCAGAAGCTTGTAAGTGTCATCAGGTCCCATTTGTTTATTCTTGCTTTTATTTCTATTGCTTGGGTAGACTGCCCTAGGACAGCATTTTTGAGATGTATGCCAGATAATGTTTTGCCTATATTTTCTTTTAGGAGGTTTATTGTATCTTGTCTTATGTTTAAGTCTTTGATCCATTTTGAGTTTATTTTTGTGTATGGTGTAAGGGAGTGTTCTAGCTTCACTGATTTACATGCTGCTGTCCAGTTTTCCCAACACCATTTGCTGAAGAGACTGTCTTTATTTCCATTGTATATTCTTGCCTCCTTTGTCAAAGATTAGTTGACCAAAAGTTTGTGGGTTCATTTCTGGGCTCTCTATTCTGTTCCATTGGTCCATATGTCTGTTTTTGTACCAATACCATGTTGTTTTGATTCCTGTAGCTCTACAGAATTGTCTGAAGTCTGGGAAAGTTATTCCTTCAGCCTCTTTCTTTTTCTTCAGTAATGCTTTGGCAATTCTAGGTCTTTTGTGGTTCCATATAAATTTTATTATGATTTGTTGTAGTTCTGTGAAGTATGTCCCGGGTAATTTGATAGGGGTTGCATTAAATCTGTAGATTGCCTTGGGCAGTGTGACCATTTTAACAATATTGATTCTTCCAATCCAGGAGCATGGGCTATCTTTCCATTTTTTTAAGTCTTCTTTAATTTCCTTAATCAGTGTTTTATAGTTTTCCATGTATAATTCTTTCATGTCCTTGGTTAGATTTATTCCTAGGTATTTTATTAATTTGGGTGCTATTTTAAAGGGAATTGTTTCCTTACTTTCTTTTTCTGTTGATTCATCATTAGTGTAAAGAAATGCAAATGATTTTTGAACGTTAATCTTGTAACCTGCTACCTTGCTGAATTCTTTGATCAGCTCTAGTAGTTTTTGTGTGGACCTTTTAGGGTTTTCTATATATAGTACCATGTCTTCGGCATATAGTGACAGTTTTACCTCTTCTTTTCCAGTTTGGATCCCTTTTATTTCTCTCTCTTGCCTGATTGCTGTGCTAGGACTTCCAGGACTATGTCGAATAGGAGTGGTGATAGTGGGCAGCCTTCTCCCAGATTTTAGTGGCAAGCTTTTGAGTTTTTCACCATTGAGCACTATGCTGGCTGTAGGTTTGTCATATATAGCTTTTATTATGTTGAGGTATGTTCCCTCTATACCCACTTTGGTGAGAGTTTTTATCATAAATGGGTGTTGAATTTTATCAGATGCTTTTTCTGCATCTATTGAGATGATCATGTGGTTTCTGTCCTTTCTCTTGTTGATGTGATGTACTACATTGATTGATTTGCGTATGTTGAACCACCCTTGTGTCCCTGGGAAGAACCCCACTTGATCATGATGTATAATCTTTTTTATGTGCTGTTGGATGCTATTTGCTAGTATTTTGGTAAAGATCTTTGCATCTATATTCATCAGTGATATTGGTCCGTAATTCTCTTTTTTGGTGATGTCTTTGCCTGGTTTTGGTGTCAGGGTGATTGTGGCTTCATAGAATGAGTTTGGGAGTATTCCCTCCTTTTCAAACTTCTGGAAGAGTTTGAGAAGGACTGGTATGAGTTCTTTTTTGTATGTTTGGTAGAATTCCCCGGTGAAGCCGTCCAGTCCTGGACTTTTATTTGTAGGGAGGTTTTTTATTGATAATTCAATTTCATTTCTAGTGATCGGTTTGTTCAAGTGGTCAGTTTCTTCTTGGTTCAGTCTTGGTGTACTGTATGTTTCCAGAAACTTGTCCATCTCCTCTAGGTTATCCAGTTTGGTTCCATATAGTTTTCCATAATATTCTTGTATGATATTTTGTATTTCTGTGTTATTTGTTGTAATTTGTCCATCTCTCTTTCTTATTTTGCTTATTTGTGCTCTCTCTTTTTTCTTCTTTGTGAGTTTGGCCAGAGGTTTGTCGATTTTATTTACTCTTTCAAAATACCAGCTTTTGACTTGATTGATTTTTTTCTAATTTTTTTTAATCTCTATTTTATTTATTTCCTCCCTGATCTTTATAACTTCCTTCCTTCTGCTGCCTTTTGGGGCTTTTTCTTCTTCTTTTTCTAATTCATTCAGCTGCTGGGTTAGATTGTTTATTTGAGATGGTTCTTTTTTGAGGAAGGCCTGTATCGCTATAAACTTCCCTCTTAGCACTACTGCCTTTGCTGCGTCCCATAAACTTTGTGTGGTTGTGCTTTCGTTGTCATTTGTCTCAAGGTATTTTTTAATTTCAGCTTTGATTTCCTCATTGACCCATTGTTTTTTTAATAACATATTGTTTAATCTCCATGCTTTCCTTTTTTTCTCCTTTGTTTCTCTGTAGTTGATTTCAAGTTTCATGGCATTGTGGTCAGTAGAGATGCTTGAGATAATTTCTATCTTCTTAAAATTGTTGAGGCTTCTTTTGTGCCCAAGTACATGATCAATCCTAGAAAATGTTTCATGTGCACTTGAAAAGAATGTATATCCTATTTTTGGGGGGTGTAATACTCTGAAAATATCCACCAAATCTAATTTTTCTATTGTATCATTTAATTTCTCTGTTGCCTTATTTATTTTCTGTCTGGAAGATCTGTCTAGTGATGTTAATGTGGTGTTAAAATCTCCGACAATGATTGTATTCCTATCAAGTTCCCCCTTTATCTCTGTCAGTAGTTGTTTTATATACTTAGGTGCTCCTAGAATTCCTTTACTTTTTAAGGCTGAGGAATATTCTACTGTGTGGATGGACCACATTTTATTTATCCATCACTTGTTGATGGACACTGGGGACACTTTTGGCTGCTGCGAAAAGCGATGAACATGACTATGCAAACATTTCTTTGACAACTTGCCCTCAGTTTTGTGGGGTACCTTGCCCTCAATTTTGTGGGGTACACATGTGGGAGTGGGGTTGCTGGATCATACAATATTTCTATGTTTAACTTTCTGAGGAACCACTAAGCCCTCTTCCACAGCGGCTGCACCATTTTCCATTCCCACCAGCAATGCCCAAGCGTTCCAGTGTCTCTTGCCAACACTTATTTTCTGATTTTTGATAGTAGCCATCCTACTGGGTGTGAGGTGGTGCTCTGTGCCTTTTATCCCATGTTTTTACTGAATAATATCTAACTTCAGAAACTTCAGACAATAGCTTTGGCCCACACACCATGCAGCACTATGGCTGGGAGGGGTCAAGTCCCAGCCTTGCCGTTTACAGGCTGTGGACAGGTCGCTCCACCTCTCTGGGCCTCAGTTTCCTTACCTGTAAAATGGGCAAAGTAACAGTATCGACCTCACAGGCCCGTGGCAGGTGTTGGCACGGCACGTGGCTCACTGTAGGTGCTCAGTAAATGCTAATTATTATTCTTGTTGCCAAGGACATATTAAGTACCAGAGGCTGGGCTGGGTGGTTTGAAGGAATGGCTTCACCGAGCCCTGCAATGGCTCTAGCAGGGTTGGTGTAACATTCAGCCCATTTTGCAGATGAGGAAACTGAAGGGGGCTGACTCAGGGGCCATGGCCCCACCAGAGAGGATGCAGCAGCTGGACTGAACCCAGGGCTCTCTGGCTCCAGGATTTCGCTCCTAGGGGTTGAGCATACTAACAGTCACGACAAGACTAATAATCGCCCGTTCCCTCATCCCTCCACCCGGTGAGGCCAGCAGTGACTTAATACCCAGTTCACAGATGGGCAGACTGAGGCCCCAGCTCGGGATGGGACCTCACGGTTACTTTTTATTCCTGGTTTTTGTTAATTTTGTGATGAAGCAATTCAGGGTTAGAAGGATGTTCACTTCCTCCCTCGGTCCACAGCTGCCCCCAGTCTCAGAACCATCCTGGGACCCCTGAAACCCAAACTGGGGTTTTCTTGCCTCAAACCTGCTTCTCTTACCAAGTCCTTGACTTAGAGCCAGTCCTTATTGCCCTGGAGCCAAAGACCAGGGTGTCGGCCTACCAGTCCCTTCCTCTGCTCTGAGAGCCCCACAACCCAGCTCCCACCTCCTACCTGGTCCCCCGCCTCCAGTCCTGCCCCCTCTTGTATCCTCCTCAAGGTGGCAAAGGAATCTTTTGGGAACCCAAATCTCACCTGTTTCTGACCTTCTCTGAACCAAGGTCTCACCCCTTCTGCACTGCTAACATTCAGAGTCAGATCATTCTCTGGGGTGGGGCAGTCCTTGGCACTGTGGGGTGTGGAACAGCATCCCTGGCCCCCACCCACTCGATGCCAGGAGCATCCCCTAGTTGTGACCACCAGAGATGTGCCCAGACATCACCCAGTATCCCCTAGTGGGGCAAAACCACCCTCAGCCAGAACTTCTGTTCTAAACCCCTCTATAGCTCCCTGGTGCCCTTGAAATGAAGTCCCCTCTCTTTCATCTCTGCCTCTGGGCATGTGCACATGATGTTCTCTCTGCCTGGAACACCGTCTTCCTGCTCCCAGTAACCTGGTGAATGCATTCATCAGGTCTCGGACACCTCCTCCAGGAAGACTTCCCAGATCAGCCCAGATTGACTTCCTCCAGGCTCCTGCCTGCCAGTGCATTGCCCATAAGCAACCTGATCAGCCTATCTTCCAAACGCCTTGTTAACTGTTCGTCTTCCCCACTGGACTTTGAGCCCCTGGAGAGGCCAAGACTGAGTCTGTCTTGGCCACCACTGTGTCCCCACCACCCAGCACAAGGCCTGGCATACAGTAGAAGCTCAATAAATAATAAAAACAAACACCAAGCACTTGTTATGTGCCAGGCACTGTCAGAAGAACTTAAATTAACTCACTTAATTCGCATAACACACTCAAGAGGTGGGTCCTGTGAATATGCCCCCTACACAGAAGGGGAAACTGAGGCACAGAGAGGTGAAGTCATTTGCTCAAATGGAAATGGTGGAGCTGAGACTGAAACCCACTCAATTAACAGTAGTTATTTTGACAATCATGCAGAACTGAACCCCACATGCTATTCTTGTGGAGTCTGGGCTGCTTTGGGACCAACCCACTGCCCCTGGCCTCAGTTTACCCCCTGACCTGGGGTTATCAGAAGCCTCAGCACCTCCCCCACCTCCCCCAGACCATCTGCTTCTCTCCCTGAAACTCGAGGCGCCTCTGCCAGCAGCCGCCTGGCGCCCGCCTGCCTGGATGTGGCCCCACCACCTGCCCCAGCACCTGGCCACTGGGAGCCGCCCCCTGGGGCCGGGTTGGGGGAGCCACGTGGCCGGCGTGTGCACCCCACGGTGTGCAGGGCACCCTGCGCCCACATGTCTGCGTGCCTGCGAAGGGGGGTGTGGCTCCTGCCTGCAGCCCGGGGATGTGCATTCATGTCCAAGGGGGCGGGAGGGATGGTCTGAAGGAGACAGAGATCCAGCCCCTACCCAGGAGGACTCTCTGCCTGACCTCGTGACCATCACTCCAAGTCTTGGCACACAGACCCACTGCACAGATGTGGAACCTGAGGCAGAGATGGCCACTCCCTGCAGGCCACCCCTCTTCCCCCTCCCACCCCCCTTCCCAGGCACCATGCGGCCCTAGCTGCTAGCACTTCACCACAGTTCGATTTCCCTTCAGGAACGTTTCTCCCACCCGGCACTGCTTCAGGCCAGGGTGTCTGGGCTACTCCTGGCGCCCCCAGTGCTCCAGCATAAACTTGAGGATCAGCTGGTAAGTTCCAGAACGAACAACATAAAACATAAAACATAAAACATAAAACCTGTTGACTGGCAGGCTCCCTGTCTCAGCTGATGGCTCAGGCCACACCTGGGAGTCATCCCCCAGCTCCCTCCCTCACTCCCCCTACTTCCCCCGCCTCATTCTCTCACCCTCACGTCCAGTGCCAGCAAGTCTGGTGGAGTCTGCCAGATTCATCCGGAAGTCTTACCTCTTAACAGTCTGCTCCCTGGTTAGCTCTCAGCATCTCCTGCCTGGACCCCACAGTTCCCTCCACCCCTCTCCTCAGCTCCCACCCTTGCCCCCAGTCTGTCCTCCCCTTAGCAGCCACCAGAGGGCAACTGTGAGCACCTGAGTCAAGCCTGGACCCTCTGCCCACAGCCCTCCAGGGCTCCCACCTCCCTGCTGTAAAAGCTCAAGTCCTCGCCATGGCCCACAAGGTCCAACAGAACCTGCTCTGCCCCTTCCCTGCCTTCACCCCCCCGACACCTCACTCTGTTCCAGCCACACAGGCCTCCTTGCTGTTCCTCCAACAGACCAGGCCTGGTCTTGCCCCAGAGCCTTTGCACTGGCTGTTCCTCACTCCTGAAAGCCTCCTCTCGCAGATTCCCATGTGGCTCCCTCCTTATTTCAGGTCTCCACCCCCACCTGCCGGACTCCAGAAATCTCTCGCCTTCCCATGCACCCCCCACACCCAGTGTCCAGTGTTACCCTCTCTGTTACTCCGAATATGGTCTTCAGATCAGTGGCAGCAGCAGCCCCACTTGGGGGCAGTTAGGAATGCTGAGTCCTGTGCCCACCCCAACCAGAGCCTGTGTTTTAGGCAGGAGAACCCTGAGAAGCCTGGCTCACGCGTGGAGCTCCCCAAAGCAAATAACCCCCTATCTGCCCTCCTGGAAGTGTGAGCGCCATGAGGGCAGGCCTGGGTGCGTCTCGGCCAGCAGCACGTCCCCACGGCACCCGGCACACTGTCAGTGCTCCATAATGGCTTGCCGCCGCGAGTGAACGAGCGAAGTGTCAACATCAGCAGTCGAACAAAGAGCTGACCTCTCCCCGCTGGTTCACGTTAGCCCGTCACCTCTGCAGTGTGCACGTGGGTCCACAGGCCAGTGGGGCCCCCCATGAGTGCCCGTGGGCCCTGACATCTTTGTGTTCGCACGTAGCCACAGATGCAACCCCAGCACACGTGTGTGCCTGTGTGCACATGTGTGCACACACCTGTAGCGTGTCAGAGCCTGTATCCCACCCCCACCGAAGCTGCTGCCCGCACCCCCGACTGATGCCTTTCTGGCCAGGACCTCAGTTAACTGTGGGCACCAGGCTGCCCAAACCCACGTCTACCCACCCTCCCGCTGTGCTTCGTTAAGTCCCACTGGTGGGCTGGGGAAACTGAGGCCCGGCGTGAGGGCTGGACACACAGTAGTGTCAGCTACGAGCCCCAGCTTGGCAGCTTAGTTTCCGGAATCGTCTGGCCCAGGTTCTAATTCGATCTCCGCCTCTTAGCAGCCACCAGACCCCAACGGTCACGTCCTCCGTCTCAGCTTGGGGTGGTCTCCATTTGTAAACGCAGGTGACTGTAGGTCCAACCCTAAAATGTTACTGTGAAGGCGAAGGGACATAACCTAGACAAGGACAGGAAACCACGCCCAAGTACATGTGGTTTCAAATTTCCTGGTGGCCACATGCAAAAGGTGAAATTCACTTCAATAATATGTTTCATTTAGGCCAGCAGATCCCAAATACTGTGATTTCTACCTGTCATCAACACACACGCGGTTAACGAGGCGTCCTCCACACTGCTGCTGGTGCTTCAGCTCTGGACTCCGTTGGGATTTTTTCATCTACGGAGCATCTCGAGTGGGACCAGCCACTTGTGATTCAACAGCCACATGTGGCCAGTGGTACCGTTCTGGACAGCCCAGTAGATGAAGGGCGGGGCATGGGCCTGGCACACAGTAAGCCCACAGTAAGCCTCAGTTACCATCATTATCATTGTGCTGTTTTTATTCAAAAAATGTCCAATTCCGTTCCGTGTTCCAATTCCACGCTGGAGCATCTAGCCGCAGGCTCCCCTGGAACAAGCCTGCAGGTAGGGAGGATCTACCTCCACTCTCTGCCTGAGCACCGAAGCTCTACTTTCAGTCTGCCTTAAATCCCTCTTGCTTCCAGAGAGTGCCGGAAACAAAAGTCTAGGGGCTACAGTTTTAGTCCCTCTGGCCTGGGCACGTCCAGCCTGGGATTTTGAGAATTGGGGCTTGAAGGGCAAAGCCCACCCTCCTCTCTAATCCCCCTTCCACTACCACCAAGCAACTCCTTTATTGTACATCACAGGCTCAGCTCAGACCCTGCACTCCCCTGCTCAGAGGCCTGCTATGGCTCCCTAGTGCCCACAGAGGAAAGAGCCAACTTCATACCTTGATTATTTAAGGACACCTCCCACTCTGGGAATGGCTTTAATATTCCACCTACTCTCACCTCCTGCCAGGCAGGCCCAGAATTCACAGGTCTGACGCCCAGGCCTTTGTTTAGGCTCTTCTCTTTGCCAGGGGTACCTTTTTGGCTTTCTCAATCCCCAAGCTGCCCCTGGAATCCCCTCCCAATCACCCACACACAATAACCTCACCTTCTCTCCTTGAGGACCCACAGCCAATTCCTGCTCACTCATCAAGTCTACCTGTGGATGCCCCCTCCTCCAGGAAGCCTTCCCTTATTGCCTTCCCTGGGGGAGCACGGTTTCCCTAGGAGCCAACCAACCTCACCAACTTGGGAGCATCTGTGGCCAGCTCTGGCTCCCTGTAGCCCAGACTAGAAGCTATTACTGAGTGCCAGCTGTGCGCCAAGCACTGTTCCCAGGGACACAGCAGTGGTCAAGACAATTGCAGAGTCCTGCCTTTGGTGGGGGGTTCTCAGACCAGCAGGGAGATGAGGGTACACGCATTCCCAAAAAACAGAACTCAGCTTCTGACAATGATGATGAAGCATGAAGAGGAAAATGCACAGAACAATGGGAGACTGACAGCAAAGGGCTGCTTTAGTAGGTGGTAAGGGGGACTTCCTGGAGGAGGGGATGGTAGAGCTGAAGCCTGGAGGCTGAGAAGGAAGCCACAGTGAAGATGAGGGGAAGGGTGCTGCGGGGGTGGACATCGAAATGGCAAGGCTTGGCTGCTGGAACCGTTAAAGGAATAGCAAGAAGGTGCCGGTGGGTGGGAGGCTGCCGTACCATAAGAGAGGGCCCCAGGACATCCGCCTGTTCTAGACAAGACCTGCAGCCTCAATTTCCTCATTTGTAAAAGATGGCACTAGAGCAGGGCCTGCTACACGTGTTTGCTCTATGTGAAATGACCTTGCTGGGTGACCTTGGGCAAGCAGCCCACCCTCTCTGGGCCTCTCTAGACCACAACAGGTGACTGGGTGACCCCGGGCCAGGCTCGAAGCCCCTGTTTATCCATCTGCCATAGCGAGGATGGGGGTGGGATGCCCGTCTCCAGTTCCATAGAAGGAGCTCCTGTCAGCCCGGCCGCCCCAGGATTCCAGCTCCGGGGCCCAGCGTCCCCGGGGGGATCGAGTAACCCGGCTGGGCAGCCAGGCCCCTGCGCCGTCCAGGTCTAGTTACCGGCTCTGCTTACAGCTGCCTCCTCCAGCTGCCTCAGTCGCCCCGGCGCAGCCCAGCCAGGCTCTGGGGCTGTCTAGGAACTTGGCAGAACGGCCAGAGGAAGTCCCTTGGGGCCCTGGCCATGGAGGCACTGAAGAGAGAGGCACCCTCGTTCCCCATCGCTCCCTCCACGCTGGTTAACTCACCCCTCCCAAGCCTGGGAGGCGGCCAGTGCACCCTTCAGTCCTCAACCCTCCTCCATGCAACTTTGGTTCCCGGAGCCTCAGTTTCCCCATCAGTGAACCAAGCATGATAACCTTGGATAACCAGCTTCAAAGGGTTATCACGACGGGTAAGGGAGCTACACACAGTAGGCGCTTAATTAACTGTGCTGACTGCTGTGCAGCCCAGGGTTACAGCCTTCGTGTCTCTGGGTTTGTCTCTGTAAATCGGGGATGAGAGTGTCACCTCCAGGAGGGCGGGGGTTCCGGCGCACAGGCGGTGCTCCACAAACACGATGGAAGAACGTCCCACTAACGGTCCCTACTTATGAACGAGAGACACAGATAAGTTCATTCCAGCCTTCCTGAGCACCTACTGTGTGCCAGCATGGCCGGGGACTCAGCCCTGACCAGGATCATGCATGTCAAGGGCTTGGCACAGAGCCAGGCATGCAGTAAGCACCCAATTAATGCTGAGCATCTCATTTAAAGAGGATGGTGCACAGAGTACCCAAGCCATCTCCCAGATGCACACCACAGCAGCCCAGCAGAGTAGGGATTTAAGCTAAGATTTTATGAAGCCCCTACTGTGTGCCAGGTGCTGGGCCAAGCCCTTCGCATGTCTGAACTCGTTTCCTGCCTGCACCAACACTATGATGCAGAGACCAGCCCCATTAGCCTCATTTCACAGAGGTAAAAACTAAGGCTCAGAGAGGTTAAGACACTTGGCCAACGTCACACAGCACAGAGGGGTATAGTCGGGATTTGAACCCAGGCCACGTGGCTCTGCTGCCTCTCAGTGACATTTACTGAGCACCCACGATTTACCATCTGCCAACGAGGCTGCAGAGCCTAAATGCACATTTTGCAGATAAGCAAGCAGAGTCCCAGAGAGAGAGGCCACCCCAGTCCAAGGCAACTCAGGGAGCCACGGTGGAGACCAGGTGGCAGAGGCAGGACCTTGGGTGGGGGACATGGACAGGTCCCCAGGGCTCCCAGCCCAGACAGAGAGGGGGGCTCCTGGGTAATTAATTTTAATCACTGTTTGGCAATTGGGCCACCAGGAGGCAAATCAGAAGCAGCAACTTGTAATTAGGAACAGGAAAGGGGGGGCTGTTTTCTTGGTGATGCAGCGACCATTCCGGGGAAATGAAAGTGTCATTTACAGCCAGTGGGTAATTAGGGGGCCTGGGAGGGGGCCACTCAAAGGGGCTGGGGACTCCGAGGGAATCTGGGCTGGGGCTGGGGTTAGGGGTCAGGCACCTACAGACTCCCAAGTCGGGGGTTCTGAGCAGGCCTAGGGACAGAGCCCCCAACTTAGGTCTGAACCTCAATTTGGAGGAAATAGAAAAGAGTCGGGTCCTGCTCTTGGGGCTCATTCTGGGGGACAGAGGGGAGTAAGGGTCGGCTCTAGGGGGCTCCACTGGAGAGGGGACAAACAAGTCAGTTCCCTGCCCTCGGGGGTCCTCGATCTGGAAGCAGAAGATGATGAACCCAGCCCCCCTCACTTAGGGTTCTGGGAGTCCTCCTCTCCCCCAGGCTGATGCTCCCACCCAGAATTCCTCTGGCCACTGCCCCTCCCCTGAGGCCCCTTCTGGGAGGCCAAGTGGGATGGGACCAGAAAGGCAGGTCTGGAGGGGCACATCTCTGAGAGATGCTGGGCCGGATGCAGGTGGGGCTCTGCCAAGTGCTGCTGGGAACGGAAGACCTGGCGAATGAACTTGAAGAAGACAAAGGCGGGAAACCGGCCCTGGGGGACGGCCCTGGGGTCACAGCGGACCACAAGTCCTGGTGAGTCAGGGCTCAGGAATGGCAGAGATGCTGGCAGAGTGACGCGGGTTCCAGGCGATGGGCCGTGAGAACTGCGCATCAATGGAGCAAAACAGCCAGGGGCAGGGGCCCCTCATTTTACTGGGTGACCTTGGGGATTTAGATCTCAATCTGTGTCTGTCTTCCCAGAGCCTAGAGCTTAGACATTCAAAGGGGAATAAGAGCAAACATTTATGGAGCACCTGCTGTGTTCCAAGCCCTGTGCATTGGGCTTTGCAGAAAGGACTGGTGGAGTATGTGGGAGGGGTTTCCTTACCATTTTACAGGTGAGGAAATTTAGGCCCTGAGTGGGCAAGTAATACGCCCAAAGTGGCAGAGCTAGGAAATGGCCAAACTGGGATTTGAACCCAGGCCAAATGGTCCACATGCCACACTTTTAACCACAGCACTACACGGCCCCAGAGAAAGGGACTCTGAGTCCCTCTGTACATCCAGCAAGTCCAGTCTACCCTGATCCTCTCACTTCTTTTCCATCTGCTGCCTCAGCCTGGCTGGGCCCCATCACTGCTCACCTGGACCAGTGCAGCCCCCTTCATCCTGGTCCCCCGGCTCTAGCCCTTGCTGCCCACAGTCTGCACTCCCTGCAGCAGCCAGAAGGCACCTGTGGACACGTGAGCCCTGCCCCACCCCGCCCCTCCTCTGCCCACTGCCCTCCAGGACTCCCACCTTCCTCGGAGTAAAAGCCCAAGTCCTGCCTGCTGCCCACAAAGTCCTGCACCACCTGCCCCATCCCTCCCCTGCCCTCGCCTGCTCCTTCTCTCCCCATTGCCACACGGGCCTCCTTGTTCCTCCAACAGGCCAGGCACAGTCCTGCCCCAGGGCCTTTGCATGGCTGTTCCCTCTGTCCAGGATGCTCTTCCTCCAGCTCCCTGCATGGCTGCTTCCTTTCCGCGTTCCAGGTCTCACTCAGATGCCACCTTGTCAGAGACATCCTGTCTTACCCCATCGGCTAAGACAGCCCCTCCCTTCACTGTGACACCACACAGTGCCATTGTCTTCAGGGCCCTTGTTATTCTTGATTTACTTCCTATCCCAAGTTAGTGTCCACGCCCCCATCCCCCATGACTGGTCTGCCCTGGTCATCGCTGGGTTCCCAGCATGTGGTACACAGTAGTTGCTCATTAAATATCTGTCAACTCGTGAAATGAGAGCAAAAACCTCACAGCTCCCAAGGAGATTGGGGCCAGAGGCCACAAATTTCAGCTTTTCAAAGTTATTGCTTGTTCTAGAGTAAGAAAAGAACAGGACCAGGCCTGGGATTTCGCCCACATCCTCTTGTTTAAATGTTCAGCCTAAGGGCGAGAGAATAGCACTCAGCTTTCACAGCTGTGGAAACTGAGGCTCAGAGAGGGGGCATGAGTGAAGTGAGTGAATGAAGAGATGGATTCAAACCCAGGTGAGTCTGATCCAGCTGCTGTGGTGATCTCTGAGGGCGAAAATTCAGAGGGGCTGTCTCAACTGCCCCACGGATTCCAATTGGGCCTTCAGGGAAGGGAGAAGGTTCTGAAACTATCAGAAAACACGTGGCCTCCTCCTGGTGAGCTGCGCATCCGTCACGGTCCTAGCGGCAGTGCCCCTCCTTGATGCATCTTCCCTGATCCACTGGGCAGAGCCAGTTTTTCTCGGCCCCATTTTGCCCTGACTCTGATCTCATATAGCAAAGAGGGCCAGTTTCTGCCTCTGTTTTCTCCCCCTCATCCTGCAAGACTTCTGAGGGCCAACCAGGCACTGGAGCTAAAGCCTCCCTCTCTGGGGTCTCAGGGCCACCCAGCACAGAGCCTGGCACATGGGCTCCACCGGCAGTAGTTTTTAGTGCCTGATCTCCCCACCTGCTCTGGCCCAGGTCTCCCCCAGGGCCTTCCTGCGAACCTACGAACCACAACCCTCCCCGGGCTCCTGCAGTTGGGAAGTTCTCTCTTAGGTCTGTCCTTGGAAGGCAGGCTCAGCCTGGGACACGATGCATCCTGAGAAATGCAGTCCTCACTGGACTGGGCCTCCCTCCCAGCAGGCCCTGGGGCTGCCACCTTTGGACCCTGGGGCTAGTGAAGCGGCATCAAGGGTGGCTGGCGGGGGGAGGGGGGTGTCCCCTGTATCCCTGCCCAAGGAGATGGAGAGGGGTCCTTGGCCTTCCAAGTCACCTCCTTAGCACATTCTAATGCCTGCCCCTTCAGCTGGACATCCCTCAAGGACAGGTGATCAATGACCAGGGTAATGAGAACGAATTATGTGGCTCAGGCCCAGACCTCTCAGGCCACACACCAAAGCCCGGCTCTGGCAAGCCAAACCTATGCCATTCACGATGGTGGGGGTACCTAGCAGGGGGGCGTGCCCCTGGGATCCCCTACCCCGAAGCAAGCTTCTAGGTAATTTGACCACAGGATGTAGGGGCTGAGGTCCCCTCCTGGACTGCCTTGAGCCACAGGATCCCTCTTTCTGCTCAGTGAGGCCCCACCCACAGTCAACCCCAATCACTGCTGGGTCTCAGGTGAATCAGTATGAGAATCTCCAGCCCTTTAAATGGCTTAGAATTTGGGAATCACTGCATCTTAAACATTCTTCCAGGATTCTGCCTCCCAGGATGGGTGGCTCTCCACCTCTCTGAGCAGCTCAGTTGCTAGTAGCTACCCTTTCTTGTGGCTGCTCCAGGTCTGAAACATTGCCCATTCCCTCCTCTGCTCTAAAATCTTCCATGGCTCCCTATTGCCCTTGGGATAAAGCCTGTTCCTTAGCTTGGCATCCATGGCCCCTGATACCTCTCAGAACTCATTGCTTATCGTCTCCCACTTAAAATAGCCCAGCCACTCGGGGCTCCCCCAACACACCCTTCCGTGGCTGTCCCCGCCACTCCCTCTGCCTGCAAACCCTGTTTCTCTCTCCTCCTGGCAACATTGGCAACATCCTTCTCATCCTCAGTGCCAGCACCCCGTCCTCCAGGCAGCCGTCCCTGCTCCCACCTGTCCTGACCCTGGCTGAGTCCTCTCTGGATTCCTAGCATCACCTGGCAGGGGGCTGGATACACAGGACAGGGCCACACCCCAGGGTCAGCTAGGGACACCCTCCTTCAGGAGATGGTCAGCAACTGGCACGTCCTTCAGCCCCTGGGGACCCAGCTTACCTGTCCCACCAGCTGACGTCAGGGTCACCTTTGCAAGGACAGTTTGATTTCAATCTTCCTGGTCCAGTCCCAGGTAATCCTAGCAACTCCCGTCTCAAGCCCTGGGTGGCCACTGCAGATGCCAAACCCTGCCACAGCGCAAATCTCCAGCACCTTCTCTGCCCAGTGGACAGAGGGGACAGAGGTGAATGGCCCCTCCTAGGTGATTCAACCTCTGCTGGGAGACACCGCCTCACCTCAAAGCAGAGGCGGTGACAGGCCCCTGAGGCCCCATGGGTGCTCAGCCCTGGTGGAGGGCAGGTGGGCAGGTGGAGGGAGAGAGAGAGGTTACAAATCCAGGGTATTCCTTGGGACATCTCTCTGCCTCATCTTCCTTCACTCAGGTTCTAAAACCAAGAGTAGCTTCTGCGAAGACCGCAGCCCAGAGATGGTTAGAGGGCTGTCTGAGGCCACACAGTGGCACCCCTCCTGTCCATCCCCGGACTTCTCTATGCCGCTTTTTTGTTTTTGTTTCTGTTCTTGTTTTTCTGGAGACGGGGAGAGCATTGGAAGCTCCAGGTCTAATTTTTGCCCTGCCTAGATTGGCAGGCAGAGAGGGGTTGTTTCCAAGGAAACCTTTGGGGCAGCATTTGGGTTTCAGCCGATTTGAGGCTCTTTCCCCCTTGATCTTATCTAATAGTCCTAGTAGCAGAGAGGCCTGGCCTCACTCTCTACCCATTCTGCTGCCTCCCTGGACCTCAGTTTCCCTGCCTGCTCTCGGAAATGGGCCAGTTTAGAGAGGACATGCTACAGTTTAATGAGTCTCCTGCCAGGCGCTCAGATACCCAATATCCAAGGGGCCTCCTAGGGCCACAAGGACCACCATCTACCTTCCCAAAGAGCTCAGGACCCCTTCCAGGAGAATCCTGACCCCATGCACGACTCCCAGCCATCCCTCCACATCCAGTACTCTGTCTAAGTAGAGTTGCAGCAATTGCCCAGATACATCCAAAAATTTCATCCTTGAAAGAAAGCATGTTTACTAGGTTGTGGGAAAGGGGCCGGCGGGTGTCTGTAGGGGAAGGGATGGCCCAGGGGTACTCAACTTTGATTTTGAAGAGTGCATTGTACCCCTTGAGAAGCTGAGGGAACCCAGAAAAATATGAAGCAATGCAGTTAGGGAAACTGGGGGGCTCTTTTGTAGCCCCAACCATTAGTCCCTCCCTTTCTCCAGAAAGAAACATCCAAAACTTGAGGGTCCCCTCCCCAACCCCAAGCCCCAGTTCTCCTCCAGTCTGGAGGTCAGAGATGACAAGCCTGGTGGGGGGATGCCCCAGACCTCAGCCAGAGAGGGCCAAATGGGGGCTGAGTGGGAATTGCCCCCAGCCCCAGGACTCTTGCAGATACTCCCAGCTCCAGCATCTACAAGTCCCGAGCAGGGTCTAGGGCAGGGGCGACGGTTCCCTAAGGCAGTGCCCCATCTAGAAAGTGCCCCAAACTCGGAGGGCGCCCAGAGGCAGAGAGCAGGACAGGGGGCACGTGACCCCGCCCTGGAGACCAATCAGTGCCCAAAGGAGGGGGACCACACTCTGAGCCCCCCAACCCTCCCGGCGCACGCTTGGAGAGAGACGCTTTCTTTGTCCCTTTGTCAGCTCTTGGGGGGCCCGCGAACCCCTGGGCCCCCACTGCAGCAGGGGGACCAGGCTGGTTGGCTATCTACCCCTCCTCGGCCCCTCCCCCGCGACCCAGGCCCTGGACTCGTTCTGGGCCAGGCATGAGGTTGGAGAGGGCTCAGGGGCACCCAAGGTGCGGCGCTGGACCGCGGAGTCGGGCGGAGGGCCCTCATCTCACCGGGACCACCGCACCAGCCCCCTATCGACCTCGACTTAGCTGTCAGGGCTCCGCCCCCCAACACCACCCCCAACCCCCGGCCAGCAGGCCCCCTGCCTCCCCTGAACCCCCCACCTGGGCCCAAATCCAGCTCCCCAGCGGCGCAGCCGCGAGCCCCCATTATTGTGCCTCCTACGGCCCCCCTCCCGAACAAAAATCTCCACCCGCTGCGGTGCCGACAGAACCCCCATTATAGCTCCACATACAGGCCCCCAGTCAACAATCTAGGCCCCCCCTCAGCTGCGGTACCATTAGACACCCCCATTATGGAGTCTCATTCAGCGCCCCAGGCCCAAATCCAGACCCTTCAAAGCGTTGTTACTGGACCTCCATTATACTGCTCTACACCGAGACCCCCCTAAAATCCGGCCCCCTCCCCCGTTGCGTTGCTGACAGATCCTCCCGTTACAGCTCTCCACAAAACCCCTCCCCGGCCCAAATCCATGCCCCTCCCCGTGGTAGGGCCCCCAGGCCGCCCCATTATAGCGCCTGAGCCGGCCACCCCAGCCAACAATTCAGCCCCCCAGCTGCGTGCCGGCAGACACCCCCAGGATAGCGCCTCCCCAGCCCCCTCTCGCAGACGCCCCGGGGCGCTTACCTCGGAGCCGCGGCCGCCGCGAGTGCGCGGGAGGGAGCGCGAGGGCGGGAGGGCGCGGGTGGGGGGGTCGGTGCGCGCACCTGTCCCGGCCCGGCCGGCTCAGCCAGGCATCCCGGGGTGGGGAGGGGGGCTGGGGGCGCGCGCTCTCCCCGCCCCCGGGCCCGCGGTGCTGCGCTGGGGGTGGGGGCTCAGCCCCGGCCCCGGGCGCGCTGGCGTCGGCTCCGGGGGGGGCGCTGCGCGGCGGCCGGACCGGGGGCGCGCCGCGGCCGCATCTCCTCCGCCCGCCGCGGCCGCCGCTGCGACTCGCGACTCCGCCACCTCCGCCCCCACCTCGACAACCCCCCCCAACCAAGCTGGGCCGGAGCCGCGCAAAACCCGGCCCGGAGCGAAGGCGGCGCGGAACGGAGGGCGGAGCCTGGTGGGCGGCTGGAGCCGCTGGGGCGGGGATGGGGGTGGTGGAGGAGCAACCCAAGAGAAGACACCCTGCTTTTGTCCAGATGGAGGGCCTAATTGCCGCTCCTTCCCGACTTACTGCCCTGGTTCACTCTGGCCAGACCCGCAGCCCCAGGATCCATCTCCCATCAGATCTGAGAGGATGACAAGGATGCTGCAGCGGCAGGAACCCCGGGGGTCTACATGGCCTTCTTCACATATGAGGTCATTTATTGAATCCACAGCCATTATATTTAACAGCACTCAGTAGACATGCGAGGAAACTGAGGCATGGGGGGCATCTTGTCCAAGGTCACCCAGTTAGAAAGCGGCAGACCTGGGATTTGAACAGAGCAGGCTGGCTGCATAGACCATGGGACCCAGCCCTAGAGGCTGCCTTTTGTCAGGCCAGATGGGGCCTGACCCTGAAGCAGGATCCTAGGTGGCTGCAGCATCTCCTCAGCCAGTGGGGCGCACTCCTGCCCCCCGCCCCCACCTGTGGGACTCCAAGACAAATTGGTTTTCCTGTTTCAGAGACCTCCCATAACCTCCCTAGCCCCTATGACGCTGGAACAGCGGGAGCCCCTCTCTGTCCAAAGCACCTCCCCATGTGGGTGACTGTGTATGTCTCCCCGCTGAGCTGCATGCTGTCCTGGTCCCTCTGGCATCTCCAGTATACAGTATAACAGAGGTGCTCGATAACGTTTAACTGTTATGTATTTCCTTGACATTTCTTGCACACTTACTGTGTGCTTATGCTGACACATAAATCACATCATTCAGTCCTCAGGGCAGCTGCATGAGGCTCCTGCGGATGGGAAATTGAGGCACAGAGAGGGCGACTGGCTCGCATTCGTCTTCTCGCCTCTGATTAGTGAGCATCTGTGATGTGTGACTGGCCTGCTATGTCCCACCCATGGCCCCCAGCTGTACGGCAGCGCAGGCAGGCTGTGTGGCCTCCCAGTGGCACACACACGCAGTGGGGACGTGGAGGTCAGAACTTGAACCCCGCTCTGCAAGTCGCACTGGGTCCTGGGCCACCTGCAGCCTCCCTGGCATCCATGGAGACAACCGGGTTCTTCCAGGGCCCTCAGCATCTGCCCAGGGGCTGTCCTGGTAACCACAAACCTCCGCCAGCAGCCAGGCCTTCCTGCCAGTGGTTTTTCTCTGACACACTTTCCGGCCCAGCCAGAGCATCAGGCAAATCAGCCAGCACCTGCCCTCGTCCAGACCCTACCCCATGTGCCACCCCCCACCCCGGAGAGACTGAGGCCTGCCTGACGAGAGGGGGCTAAGTCCCAGCACCTCAGCTTGGTATTTGCCTCCCACCTCCACACCATTATGCATTCAGGGCCCATCCCCTGGCATGCCCTCCCACCTCCAGCCTTTCCCTAACTGGGCTCCTCTGCAACCTATTTCTTCAACAGACATTTATTGAGCACCTACTGTGTGTCAAGTCCTGGCCTGAGCAGTCAACAAGGCAAACTGTCTCCTTGCCCACAGTCTAGCAGGGGAGACAGAAGAATGATTGGCGGCAGAACTCAAGGTATAAGTACTGGCTGAGATAGAGAAGAGCATCGTGGGGGCTCAGGAGAACCACAAGGTGATTTTGGGGCCATAGAAGGACCACAGACAGATTTGGCAGAGCACATGGGGTGCAGGGGGTGGTGGGAAGGGTATTCTAGGCAGAGGGACCTGCTTAGACAAAGGCCCTGAGAGAGGCCTCACCCCTGCAGGACGCTCAGCTGCCACCCAGGCTCAGCAGCCATGAATGAGTCTTTCATGTCCTGGACCAGGCAAGGTCAGACTGGGCTGCTCCCTCCCCTGCCCTGGGCTCCTGACTGTCTGAGCCTTGACCTGGAGGAGGGTGGCAGGAAGTTCACCACTTGCCCCAGGCCCGTGGAGGGGCAAGGCCTCGCCCGAGGTCACCAGCGCCAGCAGCACCCTCCTAGTTGTGTGACTCTGAGCAGAGCCCCGCCCCTCTGGTCCTCAGTTTCTCAGGCAGGGTTGAGCTGCGCTGCGCTCCCGTCCAGCTCCGACCCGGGAGGAATCCAGTGCGTGTTTTGCGGATGCCCGCGGCCACTAACACCTCTTCCCAGAGCGGCCGGTCTGCGGCCCCGGGTCCGAGGGCTCCCGGGGAGACCTGGAGTGGGTCAAGAGGCCTTTGGAGCCCTCAGGATGGACTGAGGCTAAGTCTGGTCCTGGTGCCTGGAGTCTGCGGGGAAGAAAAACCCCGCCCCGCTGCCTGCGCACTCCCCATCAGCGCTCCCTGCCTCGCCACCCTGCTGTGTGACTCTCGCCGGCCCCTGCCCCTCTCTGGGCCGCTCAGGACACAGGCCAATGGGCAGAGGCTCGGAGAGGTCAACAAGATCCCGCCCCCTTCCAGGAGGGTCCCAGCCTAGGTTTCTCCAGTCAGGTCCGGGCCCTCTTTTAAGCCCAGGCTGGGGGTCGTAGCTGCTGGGTCGAACCTCGGGTCACGGCTCGGGCCTGGGAATCCCCCGGGGGCTCGGAAAGGGCAGCTCCGATTGGCTGAGGCCGCCTGTGACGTCAGGGCCTCCCCGACGCCCCCTCCCCCAGAGGCACGTGGGGGCGGCCCTAGCAGGGGAGGGGCCCGGGGTCCCGGAGGATTCGGGGTGTCCCCCTAGTCTGAGCCGGCAGCTGGGCAGCGCAGACGCGATTCTCCTCGGACAGATTTTTCCCTCGTCCCAAATCCCCCTCCAACCCCCCTAGAACGGCAGCTGTTCCGGCGGCAGATGCGCTGGCTAAATCCGCCCAGCTGGTCCCTCCGCAGAGCTAACCGCCTAGAGCCCATGGTTGGGGGTAGGGGTGTGTGTCGCATGCGGGGGTAGGGGGCATGGCCGTGACCCATCCCTGCCCCTTGCCCTTTGACCTCTGGCTGCTCGCAGGGGAGGGTGGGAGCTCCTCTCATGGACTCTTTCTCAGATTCAAAGATACTCCTGGGGCCCCTGGAGGATTTGGGAGACCTGGTGCCCATAGAGGGAGTGGCCCTTTCCAGAGACTACGCAGCACCTCTGGACCTGCTACCCAGAAAATGCCCCATATTGTTCATGTAATATTTATAATGATGAGCTAACATTTATTGAGCATCTACTGTATATAGCCCCATGATTCTAGAGCATAGCTATTGTTATTATCCCATTTTTAGTGTGGAAACTGAGGCCAGAGAGAAATGGCTTGGCCACTCACATAGCCAGGAAGTGAAGCTGGAATTTGAACCCTATGCTTTTAATCATTTCCATGGGCTCAGGGAACCCCTAGCTTGGAAGGTTCTTAAGGCAAGTGACTTGGGGTCACTCACTTGAGTGGGGTCTTGATGACTCTTCCTTGTCCTCTGCCTGGGCACCTCTGAGCCCGGCACAGATCCTCCCTCTCTTACTTCTTCAGCCACATAATGGGTGCCACTCTCATCTGGAAGCACTGAGGATCCAGGGGGGCTTCCTGGAGGAGGAGGAGGCTCCACTCTGAAATGGTGGGGGTATAGCTGTTAAGGGCTTGATGGTATTGCTGAATATGTAGTTTCTATACTGAGCCTGTACTGCCCCAGGGCCTTTGCACTTGCTGTCCTCTGCCTGGAATGTTCTCCCCATGTGGCCCCTCTGCTCCTCCAAGTCTCAGCTCAAATGTCATCTCTACAGTGAGGCCACCCTGACCTTGCACCTACAGCAACATGCTGTCCCTTTCTATCTTTTTACCTTGCTTTGGTTTTCTTCATTCTATTTTTCACAACCATTGTTTATTGTCTCCCCTACAGCATCATTGTGTTCCCTGCTGAAGCCCCATTCCAGAGCAGCACCTAGCACACAATAGGTACTTAATAAATGCTTGTTATCCAGAAATCTCGGGGACATGGGCAGAATCTAGGTTGGAAGGCAGAGGGCAGCCATGGGGAAGGTGCATCTGGTAATTCTGTCTTGGTGTGTCTAGGAGCCTAGGCCATGGCCCTGTCCTGTGCCCCTATCCGGTCCTCCCCAAGCCCCACCTCCTTTTGCCCCTCCCCCATCATTCTGCTTCAGGCACATTGGACTTCTCCCTCTTCACTGTTCCTCCAACATGTCAGACACCATCCAGCCTCAGTGCCCTTGCACTGGCTGTTGCCTCCACCTGATCGAGGCATTCTTCCTCCAGCTCTCTGAATGACCCCTTCCCTGGCTACTCCAAGTCTCAGCTCAAATGCTCCCCTGACATCCCCCACCTAAATAATCACTCCCAAATAGTCACTCCCTTTTCTCTGTTTGGATTGCTTTGCTGTACTTTTTGCCAATAGAATTTCTTGTACCCATTTACTTATTCTTTCCCATTCCTCTCCCCTGGCCCCATCCCTACCTCCTGTCATCTCTGCCAGGGCAGGGCCAGAATCTGCCTTGGTCTTGGCTGTGCCCCTGGGGCCTAGAACAGGGCCTGGCACCCAGCAAGCACTCAATAAATATGTTGAACAAATGAATGAATGAATGAATGAATGGGGGCCTGATAGCTCTCTAGTACCTGCCTTCATTGTACAGAAGGGGAAGTTGAGGCCCAGCCGGGCAGGAGGCGAGCCCAGGGTCACTCAATTCCCTCATTAGCAAAATGAGGCACCTTTTCTGGCTGGGGGAGGAGTATCCAGTGAAGTAATCATCTCAGGAGCACTTATTAAGTGCCTGCTGTGTTCACTGCATGGCTTCAGGTATTGTATACATTTTGAGCCAGAGCAGGATTTAAACCCAGGATGCCTGGCCCCTGAGTTTGCCCAAGTCCCCCTCCACTGCAGTGGAGAAGGTGTGTGTGAGGCCTGAGCACAGAGTACACCTTCAGCCAGGCAGCCAGCGGGGATGGCTGAGGGCTGCCCAGCCTGAGACACTCTCTCCAGCCCCTTGGACCCAGGGTTGTGGCTTGAGCTGACTGTGTGTCTGGCTAGAGCTCAAGCCAGACACTTAAAGCACCACACATACCCTGAGGAAACAGTACAGAGAGAAGCAGCAGGATCCACTCCCTGATTTGTGAGTGGAAATTAATTACAGCACTTCCTCCCACTCAGAACCAATGACATCCCCAGAAAGGCCTGGGAATGTCCAGGGTCATCACAGAACCCCTCTGCCCACCTGCACCCTGTACTTCCTGCACAAGTCGAAGTGGCGAAGCACACAGAGACCTTCCAGCTCCCTGGGTCTGTTCTTGGGTATGGAGAGGAAACTGAAGCACAGAAAGGGCAAGAGGCCAGTGTCACTTGAGGGGAAGGAGAAAAGTGTCACATTCTCCCTGTTCAAAATCTACCCTCCCCTGGGCCACCTGTCCCAGCCTAGCCAACACGTGGAGCTCAGTTCCACCTCAGGGCTTTCGCACTTGCCGCTTCCTCTTCTCGGGAAGGTCTTCATGTGCTTGGTCAATGTCCTGTTCTCCGAGAGGCCTTGCCTGACCATCCCAGGAGAAAGAGGGGACAACCGTTTTCCACTGTCTCTTTTCTTTCCTCTAAAATCATCTTGTTCATTCATTTAAAAATCAGAGACGGGGTGGTGAGCTGCCCTTCATCGGAAGCAAGCAAGCTGGTGGAAGAATGGTTGCTGTCTCTGCAGGAGATTCTGACACCTGCTACAGCGTGGATGGACCTTGAGGACGTGATATTCAGTGAAAGAAGCCAGTCACAGAAGAACAAATACCGTGTGATTCCACCCACAGGAGGTCCCTAGAGGGGTCACATCCACAGAGACAGAAAGTAGATGGTGGGGCCGGGGCTGGGGGAGGGGCTGGGGAGTGCGTGTTTCAGGGGGAGTTTCAGTTTGGGAAGATGGACAAGTTTTGGGTCTAGATGGTGGTGAAAGCTACAGAACGAATGTGAATGTATTTAATGCCACTGAATTGAATACTTAGAAATGGTTAACAAAGAAATACTACACTATACATACTTTACCACAATTAAAAAAAAAATCAAAACTCTTATGGTGAAAAAAAAAATACCCAGACCAGACAGCCACAGTAGAGGGTGTGTGTGAATGACCTCAGCTGGTGGCAATTCCGTCATTGCTACCAAGGCTGTCAACTCAAGTGACGCTGACGTTGCCGTGTGGAGGTGCAGTTGGTGGGCTCTGAGCTCACCCTGCACACCCAGGCTCCTTGTACCCTTAGGGCCCTGCCTGGGACAAGCTCAGCTTGCTCCGATGTCTTCAGGAAGCAGAATTGAGCCCGTGGGTCTTGACCCTCTTCGCCTATTTAGTCAGCTAACTTTATTGAGCACCTACTGTGTACCAGGCTCTGCTGGCTGGTGCTGGGGACACAGTGGTGACCAAGACAGAGCCAGGTTTTATCCTGCCAATGCTCACAGCCCATCGCAGGAGATTAACTTCCTTAACAAGTATTAACTGAGTACTTACTGGACACCTAGCTTGTTCTAGTCACTGCGACCCAGCAGCGAACAGAATAAATAAAAGTCTCTGGCCTTATGGAGCTGACGTCCCAATGGGATTGACAGATAAACAACATAAATTAGTGAGAGCTATCCTGAGCCAGATGATGCTAAGGAGAAAAATTAAGCCAGGAAAGAAGATGAGGAGTGATATTGGGAGAGATATTAAGCAGGTGGTCAGGGAAAACCTCATGGAGGAGGTGACACCTGAGCAGAGACCTGAAGGAGGTAAGGGAGAAAATTATGCAGGGCAGGGGAAGAGCAGAGGGAACTGCATGTGCAAAGGCCCTGGGACAGGATCCTGTTGAAGAAACAGCGAGGAGGCCCATGTGGCTGGAGCAGAATGAGTGAGGGGGAGAGAGGGAGGAGGGGAGGGCAGAGAGGTATTGGGGTCAAGGGGGAAAGTTCAGATTTTATTTCAAGGGCACAGGGAGCCATGGGAGAGTGTACAGTGAGCAGGTGAGATGATCTGATTTAACTTTTAAAAAGGTCCCTCTGGCTGCCTTGCAGAGGACGATGCACCCAGGGCAGGAATGGGCCCAGAGGAACAAGAGGGAAGGTGACTGCACCAGTCTAGGGGAGCAACATGGGGGCCTACACCAGGGCAAGGGCTGAGGAGGTAGAGAAAAATAGGCAGATATGAGAGGCATTTTGGATGCAAAGACATGGGACTTGGGGAGCAAGAAGAGAGAAGAATCCAGGAGGGCTCTGAACTCCTTCCCTTGCAACACCCTCCCCTGTTTGGCTCTTCACTCCCCATCTCTCTCATCTTTCATTGAGCTCAACTCATATCACCTCCTCCAGGAAGCCCTTCTGACTGCCCTGGCCAAGTCTAAACAGTCTGCCTTGGTCCTGCCAGCTTCCCAGCGCCCAACAGAACGCAGAAGTCCTATGTGTTCCCTGAGAAGGAGGAAAGATTCCAGGGTTCTGGAATTCAAAGATTTCTACAAACCAGTAATCCTCACCTCTGGGCTTAGAATCTCATCTGCATCTCCCAGGGATGGGTCCAGTGATGCCCCTCTTTTCTCAGTCACCTGGCAGAGGGAGAGGAAAGCAGAAGAGGTTGAGTTCATTGGGGGAAACTGAGGCACTGCCAGCCACTTCCCTCCACTGCTTTCCAGTAGGGGGTCCTTGGGTTTGGGGGCTTCGGCTCAGCTACTGGAGTGGGAGCCTAGCCAGGAAATATCTGGAGTGGGAGAGAGGCGAGGCCAGGAGGGGCTAGAAAAGTGTCTATTTTTCTTCCTGCAGCTGTATTTATAGATTCCCTTTGATGTCCCAGCGGTTGGCTGACCTGGTTCTCAGCTGCTGCAGGAGGAAGATAGGTTCTCGGTGCTGCTTCTCAGAGCTGGGTGGGGGTGCCTGGATGTGGAGAGAGAGGTGTGCATAGACTGGGTCCCCAGGCCTGGGACAGGGGAGGCAGGGAGCTGGCCTCAGTTTCCCCACTCGCCAGATGGGGCTATCAGTGTACAGTTCTCAGCAAGTTGAAAGTGTGACTGGTCACAGCGTAGAGTAAACGCTCATCAGTGATTAATTATTATTCAGGGAACCAGTTAAATGGTCAAGCTGGTTCTGAGAGCATTGAAGGAACTGGGTATTTATCAGGATTTTTCTTTCTTAAGAATGTTGGTGGTGGGGAGGTTATAGCTCTGTGTTAGACTGTATGCTTAGCATACGCGAGGTCCTGTGTTCAATCCCCAGTACCTCCATCAAAATGAATAGATAAATAAATAGATAAACAAACAAACAAACAAACATACCTAATTATCTCCCCCCGACCAACAAAACAAAACAAAAAGAATGTCAGAATGAGATTAGGCTGGATACACACTAGTGACTGTCCTATATGCAACAGACTATAATTGCAGTTTTTTCACCAGACAGAAATCTACAAGTTAACTGTAACTT
Source organism: Vicugna pacos (assembly GCF_048564905.1). Classification (NCBI taxonomy): domain Eukaryota; kingdom Metazoa; phylum Chordata; class Mammalia; order Artiodactyla; family Camelidae; genus Vicugna; species Vicugna pacos. The sequence continues at coordinate 29,751,935 of NC_133008.1, read as the reverse complement.
CCCAGGGTCTGGGCACTAATCAGATGAACAGGAGCAAAGTCAAGCAGAAGCATTTTCTCATAGAACCACGAAGATCAATAGAACTTTATGTGATGATGGATATATTTAAACTCACTTTCCAATACGGCAGCCATCAGCCATGGGGCTTTTGAGCACTAAGACTGTGGCTAGTCTGAGTGAGGAATTGGATTTCTAATTTTATTTAATTTCAGTTGATTTAAATTTGAAGGGACATTGTCATACGTGGCTGGTGGCACCATTTTGGACAGTGCAGCAAAAATGAAGTCATCTGTGTTGGACATAGACAATACCACCTGGGGAACATGGAAAGCCCAGGCTGCACCCCCTCTTCCTTCATTTCCAAGTTTTGTATGAATTTTCTTAACAGGTATAACAATAACATAACAGCAGCAGTTATAACAGCAGCCCTGTTCATGGAGTGCTCCCAGTGTGCTAGGTGTTCTCACACAGACACCAGAGAGATATCTTGTTGACCCCAGCGGATCTTTGTGACTTTGGGCAAATTGCTTATCTTCTCTGGGCCTCAGTTTCCACATCTGTAAAAAGGGACCATATTTAGTTTGGGGGAGAATTAAATGAGTTAATCCTATAAAGAAGGTACACAGTGAGCACACAGTATGTGTTATTGTAGTTATTATTGATTGGGTGATTTCATCCTGTGAGTCACATAAGCTCACTCTGTGCCTCAGTTTTCACATCTATAAAATGGGGTCACCTTGGGAACTCAGAATCCTACTATAAGATGGAGTTTATTCATAGAAAGGCTCTAAACATGGCCCCAGGCACAGAATATGCACTGATGATGTGTCAGCTGTTATTAGCATTGGTGATGGCAGTGACCAGAGAGGTTGACTAACTTTCCCAAGGCCACACAGCCAAGCAATGCCAGGACTAGGAGGTGAAGTGGGGTCTTTCCAGCTTAGGTTGGGAGCAATGCCAGGGCTCTCCATGAGGTCAAGAGGGACAGCGTTAGGCCTCTGAAGACCTGGCGCCCAGGCTCCAGGGTTAAGCCCCTGTGGCAGCTGAACTTCCGTGAAACTACTCCTCTGAAATCCCTGGGAAGCAAGGCATCAGGTGTTCCGGAACAGGCGCCTGCTCTTGACAGGCGGGCACACACATGGAGGGACAGCTGGTTGAGGATGGGTGGGCCAGGGAGGAGGGGCCCAGGGGAAGGGGGCACCTTGGCCAGAAAAATAGGTCACAAGCTGCCCCAACGCACCCACCCCCAAGGTGGGGGCTACAAAGCTTCTCTTTCATGACAACCCTCTAGAACCTCAATTCCTTCATCAACATTTGGCAAATATTTATGGCACGCCTGTTGTGTTCCAGGTGCCCTGCTGAGGACTCCCGTCGAGGACTGGGAAACTAAGGCTCAGAAAGAAACAGTCATTGTCCAGGTTATACAGCAAATAAACAGCAAAAGCTGGGACTGCAAGCCAGAGGCTCTTGCTCCTGCCTCAGGGCCTTTGCACTCGCCGTTGTCTCTGCTGGGAACACCCTCTCTTGGCTCCTAGTGTCTCTAGCCCTCAGTTTAGATGGCACCTCCTGTGCGAAGCCTTCCTTCCTCGACCCACCGGCTCCCTGACTCCTCCTGCTGCCTGTGTGCCCCCATCACAGCCCTCTGACCCCCATCACCCCACTGCCCATCTCCCCCACTGGACCGTGAGCCCCCACAGGGGGTGCTTAGAAAGGCTGAGATAGAAGAGGAGGCTCAGTTAGAGGAGGAGGCAGGAAGGAGAGAGGGCGCTGAAAGGGGAGAGGCTGAGAGTGGAGGGGGCTCCGAACCCGGAGGGGGCTCAGGAAGGGGCGGGGCTTGGCGAGGGGCGGAGCTCGGCAAGGTCCTGGAGGCGCCCTGGTTCAGTTCTCTCCTGGGTCCCCTGGACGCCAGGGTCCGAAGTGTATAACGTCACCGGGATTAGCGTCCACCCAAAAACTTGGCCGCATTCCCAGGCTCAGGGTCGCCGCCCATCCCGCACCCTACCCCTGGGGTCCTTCAGGTTCCTCCGATCCTCCCTCCCCCCAGTCAGCTGTGTCCATATTTATAGCGGTGGGGGCCCAATGTCACTTCACTTCCGAAAGGGATTGTGCCCCTTAGTCCTGCCTTCAGAAGCCCCCACACCTGTTCCCGGCACGAGCCCCGTGGCCTGGGGGAGGGGCGGCCTCTCCTGGAGCCGCTGTGGGGGAGGGGCTGAGGTCCCTCCCCGCGCCGTCCCCCCCACCCGAGATCCCTCCTCCCTGAGTGTGCCTCCCGCCCCTCTCCGAGCCCTCGCGCCTCTTGGAGCCTCGTCTGATCTCAGGACTCCACCTCCCTGCCCACCAACCCCGAGCCGCTCCGTTCCCAGGCCCCCGAGGCCCCAGCGCCGCCGGCCCCCCTCCTCCCCCGGCCTGCCCATTGTTCTGGACCCGGGGTCCTGGGGGCTGGGCGGGCAGGGGTCTGCCTGCAGGGGGCGGGGCCCGCCGGCTGCCCACCCGTCTCTGGGCAACGCTGACAAACCTGGAGCGATGCTGGCCCCGCGCCGGACACAGAGGCAGCGCTGTTCCCCGGGAGGGTCCGGAGGGCACTTAGGTGACGCCAGAGATGGGGGCATTTCTAACTGCCCCAGGTCAGAGAGCGGTTGGTGGATGGGGCCATGGGAAACCCTGCGCCGGCCGCATTGCAGCCGCAGCTCATCGACGGCCCTCTTTCCAGCTCAGACCTTACTGTTTGGCGGGACCCCACATCGTCGCTTTACCCGGCTGCTCACACGTGGTCCTCATAACCCTGCCGCTGGCTTTGGCAATTAAACCCACCTTTCCGATGGCAGTCTGGGAGAGCATGTGGTGACTGGAGTGGTTAAGAGACCGGGTTCTGCTGTCTCCTCCCAGCACAGCCCAAGGGATCCTCTGAGCCTCAGTTTCCTCATCTGTACAGTGGAGGCTGGATTCCACTGCCCCTGTGTGGGAAATCAGATGCTTAGCACAGGCTGGGTCTCTCAGAGAGATGAGAGTTCAAACTCAGGTTGCCACTTACCAGCTGTGTGACAGACAAGGCCTTGTCACCTCTCTGTGCCTCAGTTTCCCCAACAATAAACCGGGAACTGTAATAGTATCTCCTTCTTAAGGTTGTGGTGACAGCTAAAGGGGTTAATATACGTACCTCCTAGGGTGTAATAAAGCCTTCCACAATGCTAGTGGTCACTCCTGTTTTCCCTCTTGAGTCAGTGTTGTTTCTGAGACGGGCTGTTTGAGTGGTGGGAGGGGTGGGTTGTATTCCCATGGCCTCCCTGGCTCCTGGGCATGGAATTGGAGAGTGAGGTAGGTGTGTCTAGGACTGATCCCTCTGCCTATTGAGTGACACTCCTCCCTCCATCTCCTTGGCCTGAACTTCGTAGACCACCCAGAGCCCCTCCAGGCCAGCAGGCCCCCAGCCCTCTCCTTCCAAGCAGATGTGGTGGCGGCTTCCCCATCCACCTGCCCAGCAGTCACCCAGGTGGGGGCCCCAGCCAGTGGCATCCTTCCCAGAATGCAGTTTCCCGGTGTGGGGGCCCCACGGGAGGGAACAGGAGAAAATGTAGTGGGACAGAGCGCAGACACCTGACTCTTGGAAACCGGGTAGTCACTGGAGAGGAATGTGGGATCAAGGAAAGAGTTTTAAAAAGTGCCTGAACCGTGTAAATGCTCCCCAAACGGATGCTGCTAAATATACTTTTATTAGATAATAATTAAAATCGTTATCCTAATGATGGTTATTACCAGTTCCCGATGCTCTGGGCTCTAAAGTCTGTTATCCCTTTCGGCTCACAGAGGAAGAGCTAAAAGCGACAGCAGGCGGCCAGGGCCTCGCAGCCCGAGGTCTGGGCCCCGGGGCGGGGGGGGGGGGGGCGCACGTGGAGGCATTGGTTTCTATTTTAATGTGTTGCATTCAAAGCCCAAGAGGCTGCAGAGTCCTGTCTCCTGGACTGCGAGCGGTAATGAGGCTGCTCCAGGTGGGGAGGGAAAGCTAGAATCAGCTCTAGAAGCATGGTGGCTGAGGTGGGGACAGCCGCAGCAAGGCTGGGAGGTGGGAGGCCTCCAGCCTGGCCTCTTCCAGCTGCCGGTTTGCAAGCTCTGTCTGGGAAGTGCTATGTCGCAGAGCCGGGCCTGAATGCTGGCCCTGTCAGCAGCTGTGCATTTACTGAGCACCCACTGTGTGCCAGGCTCTGGGAGCTCAGAGGCTCCTGTGACAGATATAAATGAAAGAAACTCCCAAATACATATGCAGCTGTAGCTAAGAGAGCTTCAAGGAGTCAGAAAATTGCAAGGGAGTGAGGGAGCAGAAGGGCTCTCCTGAGCAAGTGGCACTTGAGCTGAGAACGAAGGATGAGGACCAGGAGGGGGTGCCTGGCAACAGAACAGCAGGGGCAAAGGCCCCGGTGTCACATGAAGCATGGATTGTTTCAGAAGCTGGGTGGTCCCAAACACCAGGCCCCGTGTTAAGAATTTTCTAACTATTAACTTCTTTAATTCCCCTGGAAGCCCCATGGGTGTATGTACTGGGGGAGAGGGGACTGTTACAATCCCACTTTAAGATACATGCACCCAGTGTTCACAGCAGCACTATTTACAATAGCCAGGACACGGAAACAGCCTAAGTGTCCATCGACTAATGACGGGATAAAGAAGTTGTGGTATTGGGGGGAGGTGTAGCTCAGCGGTAGAGTGCACGTTTCACCCCAGTACCGCCGCTTAAATAAATAAATAAATAAATAAATAAATAAATAAATAAAAATAAATCCCCCCCAGAAAAAAAGAAATAAAAATAGAAGTTGTGGTGTGTATATATATATATATATACACACACACACACAATGGAATGCTACACAGTCATAAAAAAGAATAAAATAACACTATTTGCAGCAACATGGATGGACCTAGAGATCGTCATTCTAAGTGACATTAGCCAGAAAGAGAACGAAAAATACTGTATGATATCACTTATATGTGGAATCTAAAAAAAAAGACACAGACGAACTTATTTACAAAACAGAAACAGACTGAGACATAGAAAACAGACTTATGGTTACCAGAGGGGAAAGAGGGTAGGAAGGGATAAACTGGGAGTTGGAGATCTGCAGATATTAACTACTGTATATAGAATAGTTGAACAACAAGTTTCTCCTGTACAGCACAAGGAACTAGATTAGTAGTTCCTATAATGTAGTAACCTATAATGAAAAAGAATACGAAAACAAATGTATGCATGTATATGAATGGCTGAAACTTTTTGCTGTACACCAGAAATTGACACAACATTGTAAACTGACTATACTTCAATTAAATAAAATAACTCTGAAATTAAAAAAAAATAAAGACTTGTGGAGATGGAAAAAAACCCATTTTACAGTTGGGCAGACTGACGCTCAGAGCGGTTATGTGCCCATGTGTCTCACCACTTCGCTACACTGCCTCTCTGTCTGGATCTGTGGGTTGTGAGTTTGCATGTGTTTGAGTGTTTGCATGCATCTTGATGTCACCAGGTATATAAAGATGAAACATACCAGGGGCTTGCACGGGCCTGGGAGGGGGCCCTGGGCCTGAGGTCAGTGGGCCCCCCAGTCCTGGAGGCTAGAGACAGAGAGCAGGTGGGCAGCAGGCCCCCTCTGATGAGGCAGAAGTTCCTGGAGCAGGGCTCCCTCCCACCTGCCACGGCCTGGCCCTGGTCCAGCTGCCAACCTCGGGAACTTGAGTCCCCCTGGGGGATGCAGGCAATCAATTAGAATTGGCAGCACCCGCCTAAGTAAAAGGCTTGTTTTAATGCGAAGGCCAGAGGGCTGCTGTGAGCGGCAGGCAATACGCTGAGACAGGCCGGGCCAGGGTTATGGGTTCCCGTGGCCACCAGTCCCCACCTGCCTGCCAAGTCCATGAGACCCTGTGCATGCTCTTAATCTGTGTATCATCATCAGGCCAGAGATATTTACAGATCTGCGTAGAGCAGCCTTCAAATCTTGTAAGCTACTAACATTTATTGGACACCAACTGTGTGCTAGGTAAGGACACAGCAGGGACAAGACACACCCTGGCCCCAGAGCCTCTCAGTCTAGTGGGAGTGACAGACATCACCAGGTAACCCACACAGGGTAGTGAGGGCTGTGATGATGCCACACAGGCAGCAGTGGGGACAAAAGGAGACCTGAATTACTGGCTCCTTAGTACCAGGCCCCCTGCTGGGGGTCCTGGGTTCACCATAATGGCCAAGATTGATTGGGGCCCCGTTTTCCTGCCACTCACAGTCTCATTGGAGTGACAGACTTGAAACCAGGCAATTACAACTTAGGGTCATGATGAGGGACACCCAGGCATTTGAGGGGTGCAGTTGAGGTACCTGGACCAGCTTGGGGATCAGAGAAGGCTTCTCAGGGCAGGGGCCACTGAAGTTGAGACTTGAAGGCTAAGTAAGAGTGGGAAGAGTAGAGAACATGGTCCAGGTAGGGGTGTAGCATGTGCAAAAGGCCTGGGGTCAGAACCAGAGGAAGGATTATTTTTAAGAACTGAAGCAGAGAATAAGATGTTGGTAAAGGCCCAGCCCTGTATGGGTGGGTCTGGTTTATTATTCTGAGGGCTTTTGGGGGGGATTTGTTTTCCTGGTAAACTTTTTTTCTACTATTTGACTTTCAAGCTTATCTGCATCATTCTTTTAAAAAATATTTTATTACGGGAAATTTCAAACATGTATAAAAGCAGAGAAAATAATACAGTGCACCCCCCACGTACCCATCATCGATGCAACATTAATCAATTCATGACTGATCTTGTTTCGTCTCTTTTGGTATTATTTTGAAGAAAATTCCAGATTCATATAATTTATACATACATAGATCAGTTTGTATCTCTAAAAGCTAAGGGCTCATGGTTAAAAAATTAACAGTAATTTTCATAATATCATCAAATATACCATCCGTCTTTAAATTTCCAATTATATTTTAAAAAATCATAGTTTTTTTCTATAGTTTGAAGCCAGATCCAAATACTATTCTCACACAAAACTGGTTGACTTCTCTTTATGTGTCTTTCAGTCTATAGGTTCTGATCCGTCTCTTTTTCTTTTTTTTTTTCCCTTGCAATGTATTTATTGACAATACAGCATTCTGTTTCAAGTGTGTGTTCTCAAAAGAACATAGTGCTGGATTTGGGGATTTTTTTGTTGCTGTTTCTACATATCTAACCTGAGAGTCCATGTCTTTCAAGTGTAAGTTTAACCTGTTAATAGTTATTGCATTTACAGATGTATCTGGACATATATCCATCACTTTATTTTATTGTGTTTTCTATTTAATGTAATTTTCCCCCCATTGCTTCCTTTTTATCTTCTCTTTAACCTTCTGAATTTCTGGGATTTTCTTTATTTCCTTTTTCATTCCCTCTTGTGATTTAAAATTATTCATTCTATTTCTGTCCTCTGAGTAGCTGCCCTTATACTTAAAGAAAAAACATTCATTCTTAGGTTATCATAGCAGAAAGTTAATCAACGTCTCCTTGCATCTCTCAGCAAGACAAGATCTTAGGATTCATGTATCCCCGAGCCTGCTCCCTTCCCCTCCACACACACGCACACACGTGTGAGCATGTCGTTCTTGCTGGTCTTTGAGCCCTGCCTTGGCACACCCAAGGCCGGGAGTGAGGGAGAGGTGCCCATGTGGGTCACCAAGGCCTGCAGAAGTGGTCAGAGAAGTGGAGTTGGATTCCAAAGGCCCTAACTCTCTGACTTCAGGCAGTTCCTGCTATGGGCCTCAGTTTCCCCATCTGTAGAAAAGTGTTGAGTCCCTCCTGCATCTGAGGATTATGACCCCCACCTTCCCGCCCTCATCTTGGTTCCCACCACTCAGGCAAAAGACTGTGCAGGGGACTAGGGCGCAGTACTGAAGTGAGGGGAGGGGGCTCCAGGCGCTCGCAGGAGACGCTAATGTCATTATTTACTTCACTGAGCTAAATAATCTCGGGAATTGCTCATCAGGGCCTGATAATTCGATTAGATTTCACGCACAATTAGGCCTTCAGGGCTGAGGCATTCGTTGTTCAGGGAAGAAGCCAGGCTCCCTGCCAGAGAACTCAAGGTGAGGGGGCAGCAAGGGGGGCACCCAGCCCCAGGGAAGGGCCAGTATGCAGGCCAGGGGGGGTCTGGATGCCCCTACCAGTGGGGCCAGCTGGAGCTGGAGTCGAAGACCCATCAGTCAAAGCCAATTTGGCATCGTTCATTGATTAGTTGATTCACATTTGGAGAATTTATTTTTTTTCTTTTGACACACAAAGTCCAGAGGATGCTATCACGTCGGGACCAACCTCCACTGATGAACCCAAGTTAAGGTTTTGTCACTTTTGCCTGAGATTTTTGGTTTTCTTCTTCCGTGGAAGAGTTCAGAATGATCACTTTAAAATCTAAGCCACAGCCATCCCTCCTCTGCACACAGCCCTCCAGGGCCCCTGTCTTTCTCAGGATAAAAACAAGTCCTCCTCTGGGCCCACAAGGCCCTGCACAACCTCCCCTCCTCTCCTCCCTCTCTCCCCCTCACTCACTCTGCCCCACGCAGGCCTCCTCACTGTTCCTCCAACACACCAGACATAGTCCTGCCCCAGGGCCTTTGCACAGGCTGTTCCCTCTGCCAAGAATGACTTTCCCCCCAAATCTTTTCTTCCTAGTGATTGGTCACCCATTTAGCCTTTGATGCTGCTGCTCCAAGCCCCTCTTCTGTGCAGCCTTAATTCTCCCAGTCTCCTCTCCCCCTTTCCCTCTGAGCAACCTCCACCCCCATCCCCCACTCCCTTCCACCCCAGCCTGACCACAGGGCCTGTGGACTGGTCTGTGGGCAACCATCTGGGCTCCAGCACCTGCCCAGGTACCCAAAGATAGCTGCTGAAAGAAGACAAAACAGCAGTTGAAACATGTGTGATCCTATTGTTACTGAGTCTAAGGCTGGCTGGGTCTCCCTGGCTGATCTCTGTGATTCTCTCTCCATCTCTCCTAATCTGTGCCAATCTCTGTTCCCTGGTATGTCTGGGTGTGTCTTCGCATCTCTCCCTCTCTCTGGCTGTGTTCCCTTTTGTCTCTGTCCCTCCCATGGGGTACCTGCTGCATTCACTGCCTCTCTCAACGTCCCCCACTTCCCTCGTCCTCAGCCGCCTCCTGCCCTCTCTCCCTCCTTCATCCCCCTCTACTCCTCCTTTGCAGTTCCCCCCCACTGCACCTCCCTCATTCTTCCTCCCCTCCTCTCTGTCCTCCCCTCCCCCAGGACACTGGGGACCCATTACCTCTCTGTCACTGGCCACAGGTGGGAAGATGGTCTGCTCTCTCTCCATCAGCTCCCTCCCCCCATCTCTTTGCCTCTCCTCTCTCCTCTGGCTTTGCATTTCAGTCTTTATTAGCAGGGATCTCAGACATGCTGGGTGCTCTCCCTCAGTGCTGCCCGTCTCTGAGCTCCACATTCCCCTTCTTTGCTGGGCTGGGTCCCCCCTCTATTTCTGGGTCCCTCCATCTGCTCCCTACCTCCCCAGGTACTCAACTTAGAGCTGGGAGGCGGAACTGAAATGTACCCCGTGGCCTCACCTTCTCCCTGCCTGGCTGCGAGTGGGGGCGAGGGGGACCAGAGAAGGAAAGGGTCCTCCCCAAGGTCACACAGCACCTGGCCTGGGACCCCCTGGGCCTCAGGTGCGAGTCCAAGTGGGGTCCATGCTTGCTGTGTCCCCCTTGGTAGTTCAGCTTCCTCATCTGCATGGGGACAATGAGAGTGCCACCTCACTGAGAAAGTGGAATCAGGGGACCTCTGCAGACTCGGATTTTCCCCGGGAGGTGAAAGCAGACGAGGGAGGGGCTGGCCTGCTTTGGACCCGCAATTTTGTTCAGAAAGGGTGGTGGGGGTGCAGGTCTTGAGGGGAGGTGGGCTGGGGGGATGAGCTGGTCTGTTCTACCCCAGGAAAGGAGTGTGGAACTGGGGGGCTAGAGTGACGTCAAGAGCACCAGGTTCCCTAGCAACAAAGATGAAGCTGACAGACAGGGTCAAGGCCACTGATGTCTGGGGAAGGGGGGCGCATTTAAGAAAAAGGAATTCATATTCAGGGTTTTCTGGGGGCAGGGCAGACATAATCAGAGAATCTGTGTGTTACACAAACTCATTTGTTCAGTGCATCTCTATTGAGCACCTACTGTGTGTTACGTGACTGGAACACAGTCACGAACAAAACAGACAGAAGTCCTCACCATTGTGGATCCGCACTGGGAAAGAGGACTCACAAGATGAATATATAAGGTCATGTGATGAGCTGAGATGTGGATGAAACAAAGTAGGGTGTGGGGCTGAGGGAGGGGGGGGCTATTTTAGACAGAGGGTGGTCAGGGAGGGCTCTCTGAGGAGGTGGTGCTTCAACATAGACCTGAAGGAGATAAGGGAGGGAGCCATGCAAAGCCATGAAGGAGGAGCATTCCAGGCACAGGGCACCACACGTGCAAAGGCCCTGAGGGAGGGCCGTACTGAACTATGAGGGCTGTTTATATAAATAGAAAATACATGTTTCAAGAGAAATAGGATAACATTCTAAATTAAAAACCCCCTATGACTTTTAACAGCTGTGTTGTATTCCATAGCATGGGCCTAAAGGGATACCCTTAATAAAGCCTCCGTTCTAGAATGACCCTCCAAAGATCCCCGCCTCCTGCTTTATCACCCACTGTGTAAGTTCCTCCAATGGGACTTGAGGATGCCTGCGACTCACTACTAAACAATAGAATATAGCAAAAGTGATGAGACGGTACTTCTGAGATTAAGTTACATGAGATTGTAATGCTGTTTTGCAGTTTCTCTCTCTTTCTCTCTGTCTCTCCCTCTTGCTCTTCTCACAAGCCTGCCCTGATGGAGAAGCCCACCCGGAAAGACTTGGAACGCCACCAACACACACCTGGCCAGGCTGGACAGCGAGCCCGCCCTGGTCACACTTCTGGATGAGACTGCGACCCCAGCTGTCTCCCTGAACGTGGCCTTGTGAGTCGCTGAAGCAGGGTGCCCGGCTAAGCCACACCGGGTTCCTGACCTGCAGAAACTATGGGGTGGTGACGTGTGCTGCTTAAGTCTTTACGTTTGGAGTCATGCCTTGTGCCGCCAGAGATGACCAAGCCAGCGCATGCGGCTTCTTCAGGATGGAAGGCAGGTTTCTCGGTGGGGAGCACAGAGTGGGGCGGGGAGTGGAGTCTTGCTGGTAGGGCAGTGGGGAACCACGGGTGTTTGGGGGCACCATGGGATGGGATGAATCTGGGTTTTCGCTTGGTCATTCCGGTTATGGCTGGGTGGGGACAGAGCTGTCAGAAGGCAGGACTGGAGGAGGTGGGGGACCCCAGATGGGATCCCAGAAGTCTCCTGTCCCAGCAGCCCGGACTGTGTAGTTGCCCAGACAGTTTTACATCTTCTTCATCCTCCAAATCCCCATCTCTCTGCCCTACTCCCTCTGCCGCTGCCCGTGATGGAAAATGGAATTATATTTTTGTAACTTCTTGTTTTTCCTGAAATGAGTTCCATGTGCACTGGGCTAAATTTAAAATCAGATGGATGCAGGGTGATTGTGCTCACTCTCGTTCCCCTTGGGAAAAAATAAACGCCTCTATCCAGGTGCTGTTTCCCACAGGGGTGGGGGGCGGGGGGGGCGTTTTCGCCGAGGAGTGACAGGGCTGAATTGGCACCTCTGGAGTCCCCCATCATGGCCCCGGTCACCCTGCATGGCAACCGCCTGCTTACAGGTCTGTTGCTTCCTCAGGACCTCCGCGTTTGCTGTTCTCTCTGCCTGGCACACCTTTCCCACACATCTCTGGGGACAACTCACCCTTCAGCTCAAATGTCACCTCCTCTGAGAAGCTCTCCCTGACTAACCAGCTCAAAAAGCTGCTTGGTTGATTCCTATTTCACCATCTTCTGGCATTTTCTTTATGGCACTTGCCACCACCTTAGGCAAATTCTCTCAGGCGAATGATGGCAGTTCATTCAGTACAATTAAGCGAACCAGGTCTTGGGTACCCAACTTGTCCCAAGTCCAAACGACAGGCTGGCAGAGGCCTGTCCGTCCCCCTCACCTCTGTGATTCTCCCCGAATACCTCATTACCACTCAGCCAACAGGTGTGAGTGGCCACTGCTCTAGACCATGTATCCAGTGGTCCCCGACACCGTGTGCATGTGAGAGTCACCTGGGGAGCTATTAAATCCTGCCACCCCCTTCCAGCCGGCCCCTGCCTGCCTGAGATTCTGGGTTCATTGGTCTGGAACTGGTGACTGGGAACATGATTGAAATGTGCCACCAGGGTGTAGAACTGACCCTTCTAGGTTTTATTTCCCAAAAAGACCAAGCTCACCACTGCCTCTAGGTCTTTGTGAAGATGGTGCCTCTGCCTAGAACGCCCTCCCACTTCCTCCCCACTTATTAAGTCCGCCTCGACTTTCTCCCTTCCTTATAATCATTTATTTTTAATTTTGAAAGAAGCGAAAAAGAGAGGAAAGTGCAAAGACGAATATAGCAAACACCTGTATATCTCCCAACCAGGGCTGACAGTGAATGGTTAACACTTGTTGTATTTGCTTCAGTTATTTAAGAAACAAACACAATGTTTGAATGTTTGTGTATGTACATACTCTAAAGCGCACGTATTCATGAACAGCGAATAGGATTATGTTGTGTGTTAAAAAATGTGAATGTACTCATATGGCAAATGTAATTCTGCAACTTACTTTTTTCACTCAGTGTATTTTTAACTGTCTGGGTTCAGATTCAAGCTCTGCCGTGTGCAGGCTCTGTGACTTTGGGAACATTACTTAACCTCTCTGTGCCTCAGTTTCCTCACTATCTATTGAAGAATAACAAAATACTTTGAAACGTAACAGCTTAAAACAACAAATATTGATTATCTCAAACACTTCTAAGGGGCAGAAATCTGAGCGTGGTTTAGCCAGGTGGTTCTGGCTTGGGGTCTCTCATGAGATTGCAGTCAAGACATTGGTTGGGGCTGCATCATCTGAAGGCTTGACTGGGGCTGAAGGAACCACTTCCAAGGTGGTTCACACCCATGGCTGCTGGCGAGAGACCTCAGTTCCTCATCATGTGGACCTCGCCATAGTGTGGCTTGAACATCCTCACAACACAGCAGCCGGCTTCCCCACCCTCTCCCCACCCTCCATTGCTTGTGTGGGCCAAGGAGGAAGCCAGAGTGCCTCAAACGGTCTAGTCTTAGAAGGCACACATTGTCACTTCTGCCTTGTTCTATGCACTAAAAGCAAGTCACTAAGTCCAGCCCATCCTCGAGAAGAGGGGAATTAGGCCCCACTCCTTGAAGAAATCGTCAAAGAATTCATGGACATATTTCGTTTTTAACATTCTTTTTTGAAAATTTTATAAAGGTTTTTTTTCTTTTAGTTTAGGGTTTTTTTTGGGGGGGTGCAGGGGGAGGTAATTAGGTTTATTTATTTAATTTTTTTTTTAATATAGGTACGGGGGTTTGAATCCAGGACCTTGTGCATGTTAAGCATGCACTCTACCACTTGAGCTATGCCCTCCCCCCATGGATGTATTTTAAAGCTGCTACATTTGGAAAATACAGACAGTAACACTCCCTCCTTTTTAGTGGGTGCTTTTGGGCAGTAGCTTCAGGGTCATTTTCTAAGGAATGCTTTGTGTTATCACACATAAAGTGCTTAGCACAGTGCCTGGTACATTGTAGGTGCTCAATAAATGCTGGAAATCATTACTGTACAGACCAAATTACTTCCTTTTTGACTGGTCTACACTATTTCATTGTTTGAATATGACTTCATTTAATTATCTGTTCTCTTTGTGGATTTTTTTAACATTTTTTATTGATTTATAATCATTTTACAATGTTGTGTCAAATTCCAGTTGGTGGATTTTTTTAAGTCAATTTCTGGTTTTGAAGTTTACAAACACTGCTGCCATGAGCAGTCTTTACACATCTCTTTATGAACTAGGCAAAATATTTCTCTAAGGATTATGATTAAAATGGGGTCACTGAATCACTGGATGTACTCACTCAGCATCATCAGTTTTCCTCCACCATCTCTGCATACATCCCCCAAACATCAGCTCACCTGAGTTAATGCCTCAGGGCCTTTGCACATGCTGTTGCCTTTGACTAGAATGCTCTTTCCTCAGGTATCCACATGACTCTCTCCTCACTTCCTTTAAATCTCTGCTCAAATGTCACCACCTCAATGATGCCTTCCATGAATACCCTGTCCCTCCAGTAACCTGCTTCATTTCTGGTGAGAGAACTTACCTCCTGCCATCATATTATTCATTTTATTAGATTGTTTACTGTATGTATTCCCCACTGGAATGTCAGCCCCATGAGGCCAGGTATTTGTGTCTGTTTCCTCCGCTGCTGCATCCCCAGCGTCCAGAACAGCACCTGGCACACAGTAGGTGTCCAGTAAATACTGGCTGAGTGGACATCCAGTCTGAGTGGAGCTCTCCAGGGTGCTGCCTCCTCCTCTGTCCCTCTGGGTTCCATCTTGAGCTCCCCTGAGATGAAATTAAGAATTTCACTCCTTCTGGACGCTCTAGGGAAGAATGTCTCTCCTGCCTTGTCCAGCTTCTAGAGGCTGCCTGCATCCCTTGGCCTGGGGCCCATTCCTCCATCTTCAAAGCCAGCTGAGTCTGGTCAAGTCTTTCTCAAACCATTATCAACTCTGCTTTTTTCTTCTGTTGTCACATCTCCTTCTCAGACTGGCACTCCTGACTCCCTCTTATAATAGCCCTTGGGAGGACACTGAGCTCCCCCAGGTGACACAGCATCACTTCCTCATCTCAAGACCCTTAACCTCATCACATCTGCAAAGTCACTTTTGCCGCATAAGGCGACATACACAGAAGTTCTGGGGATTAGGACATGGGAGTCTTTTTGAGGGGGAACAATTGTTCTGCCAACCACAAAGAGATGTGGACATGGATACATTCACTCATTTCACAAACATGTATTGAGCACCTACTGTATGCCAAGCTATCCTACGTGCTGGAGACAGCAGAGAACAGGGCAAACAATCATTCTGGCCTTCACGGAATGTAAGTTCTAGGGAGACAGACAGAGAGGAAGCACAATTAGTGGAGCCCACAGAGGATGCGACGTTGACTACCAGGGAGGGTCTGCCTGAAGGGGTGACATCTTGGCACCTGGCCCTGGAATCTTGTGGCCAGCATTGCCCGCAGCTGCGTGCCCCTTGGTCACAAATAACATGACTTCAGAAGGTGCTTGGCCGGGTATGAAATAACCTCTAACTCCAGCTGCAAAGAGACTCGTCTTAAATGTCATGTCAAGCTTCCTCAAGTCTCAGTTGGGTCCCGGGGGACGGGATGTCTGTAACGCCTTTTCCACCCACTGATCCACTAATCCCGCCACAGGATCAGTGCCTCTGCAGGCGGCAGGAGCCAATGAGATTCAGATTAAATTGTTTTTTCAGTTACCTTCTACCTAAGATGAGAATAGATTTTTCTTTCACATTTGTGATGAAGGGAAGAGGACTTTTTAAAAAATCAATACATGTACTGATGTTCCAGATGTGAGCGGGTGTAAAGGAAAATTTTTTAAAAGGAAAATGTTAATTAAACAATTATGGGTGCGGAGTAAATGGAAAATGTAAGAAATCATTGGTACAGGTTGCAAAATGTCATCTGTCCATTTTACAGATTGAGAAACAGAAGTTCAGGAAAGAAGGACTTCCCATGACCACAGCCCACACGGTGGGCTGAAGGTCTTTCCCCAGGAGGGGAGGGGTGGAGGGGGCAGAAGATGTTCCATCATCTCCATCCCTTCACCCATCTGTAAGCAGGAGTCTTCTCAACCCTCCTCACCCTCAGCTGATGAGAAGAAGCCCTAAGAAGATGTTCAAGAAACAGTGTCCCAGGCAGAGGGAATAGCCTGTGCAAAGGCCCTGAGGCAGGACTGTGCCTGGGGTGTTGCAGGAACAGTGAGGAGGCCCATTTGACTGGAACAAGTGAGCTGGGGAAAAGAGGAAGGAGGTGAGGACAGGGAGGGGACGGGGAGTCGTGCAGGGCTTTGTGGGACACGGGAGGGACTTGGGCTTTTACCGCCAAGGAGGTGGGAGCCCTGGAGGGCTGTGGGCAGAGGAGGGGCGGGGCCTGACTCCAGTGCTCACCGTGTCCTCCAGCTGCTGCAGGGAGAATGCATTGAAAGGGGAGTGCAATGGTCGAGGGGAGACCAGTCCCATCTCTGCCTCTCACTAGCTGTGTGTCCGCAGGAAAGTGAATGCCCTCTCTGGACTCCGTTTCCTTATCTGCTAAAGATGGACCTTAACAACTCCCTCTTCTGAGGGCCGTGTCAGAGGCTCTGAATTAATGCTTGGAGGGTGCCTGTTGCCCCAGATTCTGGCTGGATGTGCTGCTGCTGAGTTATTATCTTATGGTGTCAGGGTTCTGCTCACACACCCTCCCCCAGGTGGGAGGATGAGGTCAGCGGCACCCCAGCTAAGGCCCTGATGAAGTCACCAAGACAGACGGGTGGGTGTGAGGACAGCAGTGGAAATAGATTTCCCACCTGCACCCAGTGCCTCCTGGAGAGGTGAGGATGAGCAGGCCAACGGGAACATCACACATCACAGGCTGTGAGGTGCAGCCCTCAGCACTTTGCTGCCCAGGAGCCCCCTCCTGCAGGAAGCCCTCCCAGATTGCCTTGACTATCTGAGGTCTTGCAGGAAGATGCTGGCAGGGAGAATCTTGGGGAAATAGTGAGGGACCCCAGAGAGGCTGGCTGAATGGAGAGAAGGGTAGTCAGAGAGGACCGCAGAAGTGACCAAAGGGTGCGGAAAAGTGCTGAGCAGGACAGGAAGTCAGGTAGGCTTGGGTTGGAATTCTGGCTCAGACTCTCACTTGCTTTGTGACTCTAGACAAGTCCTTTCTGGGTTCAGCTTGTTTAGCCACAAAGCAGAGAGAAAAGTCTCCCTAAGTTGCTTAACAAATATTTAGTAAGCACAGGCAAGCTCTTTCTCCCTCCTGCTGCCTGAGCTCTGGGACCTCTCTTAGGAGGGAAGGTCTGGGGCTCCTTGAGGCCCAGATAAGGAGGATGGGGCCACTCTGGCTCCCTGATCTCCCAGCGCAAGGCTGGACACACAAAGGGATGGGGGAATGAAAATGAAATGAATAAATACAATAGTAAGGTTTTTCATCCTGGAGGTCTGTGGCACTATGAAATTTTTTTCCTGACTCACACCCTCTCACCCTGCCTCTACCTCCATACACACAAAACTCCTGCATACATCCTATGAAGTGCTAGGAACGAGCTATCTTTGGCTGGATCCAAAGGTTCCAGAAGCTAAAAAGTCCAGGGCCTTCAGGCACAGTTTGATCAAAGGCCTCAGAACTCAGTCTCCTGTGACTCAGCCCTGCTGTCCTCCATTGACTTTTGTGTCGAGCAGCCCCACCTCTCAGACTGACCCTCAGCAGATCCCAGCTGATGTTTCCCCAGTTTAGAGACTCCTTTCCTGTAAGGATCAATCCTGTCCCGGGGCTGGCTCCCCTTGGTTCACACTGAGCTGTGAGCTGTAGCAGATGCTCTCAGAGCCCGTATCTCTGTGGCACTGACAAACATTTACGACACTCTGCTTTGAGTCTTTCTCTCTGCCCAGAGCCTACATTCTTGGGAGCAGCCCTCAGGCGACGCTGGAGTCGGAGGATGAACACCCAGCTCCCTTGCCCTTGCGGTGGAACAATCCTGCGGTGTAGCCTACGCCACCTCCCAGAAGTCCTCAGCACGGCTGAGCCTCAGCTGGCTCGTGGCACACCACCTATTGGTTGCCTTCCCTTCCTCACTTAATTTTCTGCTCTCCTACTGGTGCTAAGCAGACCCCAAGATAAGGTTTTAGCTGCAGAGTGTTTATCTGGGAGGTTGCGGTGGTTTCAAAATAGGCCCACAAATTCTATGACACTCTTCCCTTCAAAAAGTGAGGCCTAGTTCCCCTCCTCTTGCGTGTAGGCTGGACTGAGTGACTCACTTCTGAAAAATAGAATATGGCAGAAGTGACAGCATGGGACTTCTGGGATGTGGCCGTTTGAGGCATGTGGCTTCCTCTTTGCTCTCTCTCTGTGTCTCTCTGATTGTCCATCCTGGAGAAAGCCAGGTGCCATGTTGGAAGGACACTCAAGCAGCCCATGGAGAGGCTCACACGGTAGAGAGCTGAGACCTGCCAACAGCCGTGCGTGGGAGCCAGCTTGGAAGCATAGCACAGATGTGGGTACATGCACACCAGCCTTGTGACACACCCTCATGTGTATCCAGAGGCCACTTCCAGCCTCACATACACCCCACATCAGAGATGCATCAGATATTTAACAACCAAAGTGGCCCCGGCATCAACTACCCAGACTGAGGGCTGTGGGGAGGTCTGGAGTTCCCAGCCGGCCAGCTGGTATTGAAAGCTGAGGGTGTGCCACGGACGGGAGTGGGGACAGAAAAGCAGCCTCTCCCTGAACACCAAGAGAGACTGTTTCTATCCCTCTCCGGTGCCCCTCCTCCTGCCTTCCTCACACAGGCCACTGTCGCTCTGCCCCCTGTGGAGGCCTGGCCTGCCACATCATCCCTCCTTCCACTGGGCCGTGGCGCACACCATGGTTCCACCTGCATACATCCTATGAAGAGTTAGGAAGGCGATATCCTTGGCTGGATCCAAAGGTTCCTGAAGCTAGAAAGTCCAGGGCCTTCAGGCTCAGTTTGATCAAGGGCCTTAGAACAGTCTCCTATGACTCAGCCCGGCTGTCCTCCATTAACTTTTGTGTCGAGCAGCCCCACCGCTCAGACTGACCCTCAGCAGATCCCAGCCGATGTTTTCCCAGCTTAGAGACTTTCCTGTAAGGATCAATCCTGTCCCGGGGCTGGCTCCCCTCACTGAAGCCCACACATCTGAGTCTCAGCGTCAACGTCGCTCGCCTTCCCTGAACATCTACCTCCCCAACCACCAGTGCGTCGGTACTCCCTGCTAAAAGCACTCACAACCCTCTGCTTTTTGCCTTTCTTTTTCTCTTTTGGCATAATGTTAAACCCACCGAAAAGTTGCAGTTTCTACACGTCACCCAGCTCCCCCTAGCGTTAAAACCTTGTAACCGCAGCGCATCTGCCCAAATGAACAAAGCAGCGTGGGCACGTAACGATGAACCGACACTCTACACTTCACCGAGATGTCTCCCATTTTCCCGCGAACGTCCTTTTTTCTTTTCCGCGGCTCATCCAGGATCCCGCACGGTCCTGAGTGTCGCCTGCGTTTTAATTGCACGATTTAGAATTTCACGATTGCAACCTTAAAACGATTTGCATCATTTCTGAACTATGCCACTCTGGAAAGTCAGCTCCGTGAAGGTGGCGGATTAAACAAACAAACAAACAAACAAACAAACAACCGGAGGCTGACGGACAGACAGGAAGATACGCGGGCCTGAGCTGAAAACAGCTGGGTATGTGTGATTCAGGAGCTAGACTTGCTCCCTTGTGGAGCTGTCTCGCCAGCTGAGCAGAGGGGTATGAGGAGGGTTCTGAGGGTGGAGGAAACGGTAGGAGCACTGTGTGGCGGTGTGTCCTGGAGAAACTAGAAGGACACTGTCGGGAGTGAGGGTGATGGGAGTGGCACGTAGGGTGCGGAGGTGATGCGCGGGGCGCTCTGGGTCAAGGTCTGGCAGAGCTTGTTAGAGTGGCTGCAGGTTTTGGAGCAGGTGATGATCTGAGCAAGGGCGGGGACCTGGTAAGTTTCTTGGCCTCTCGCTGAGCCGAGCCATTCTGAGCCCTGGGGGAAGGAAGGCAGCTCCTCTGGATGTGGGGTTGACACAGCCCAGGAAGGAAGCAAGGACTCCGAGGGGATCCAGAAGAGATGCATCTACTTGGAGAGACTGGACGCTGTGGGATCTGAGATCCCTGGATGCTGGGGCCAGGAGTGGGTGGGGAAGTCACAGAGGAAAGGAACAGGCTCAGCAGGAAACTCTGCCCTTGACCTTCTCTTTGCCCTTATCTTGTCCTCAAGTCCAGCCCCAAACATCTGGATTCTGAATCTTGCCAATGCCTCCCACAACTGTCCCCACCCCAACTATCTCTGCCAGGAAAGACAGCTCAGCTCCTCCGCACTCTGGCTCTGCCTGTCATCTGCCCTTCTCAAGATCTCCAACTGCTTCTCCTCCACCCCCTGGGGTGCAACTGGGCCAGGGCATCGCAGGGTACCCCCTCTCCTTCCCCACAGCCCCTCTCCTCCCTGGCCTTTCAGCTCCACTCCTGCCCACTGCTGTCCACCCCATACTGGCCACTAGAGAGATAGTCCAACATTCTAATCTCATCCAGGCGCTAACACCCTCTGAGGCTCCCCATTGTCCTCAGGATGAATTCTAGATTTTTATACCCAGCTTTTGATGTCCTGAGGGTCCCTGTGGTCTGATCAGGATACACACTGCTCCACATTGGCCCCCAGAACTTCCCAACCTCTGCACCTTTGCTCACACCTGGAGTGCCTTTTTCTCACCTGTACTTCAGCCATTTCTAATGTCCTTATACATCCGTAGCCTGGGAGCTCCTGGGGGCAGGGAATATACACTTTCCAAATAAGAATACCCATCCTCATACGAGGTTAAGCTGCTTTCTGCATCCTCTCAGTCAGTCTTTGCCACTGCCCTGCAAGGTGAGAATAATGAGTCCAATTTACAGATGAGGAAACAGAGGCTCAGAGTGGACCTATGATTTGCCCAAGGTCAGCAAACTAAGAATAAAAGGGGCTCTCCTTCCTGCTTCTTTCCGTAGCTGACTCTTGCTCTTTCTTTAAGTCTCAGCTCAGCTGTCATCTCCCCCTGGAAGCCACTCTAGGCTCCCAGGTGAGGTCAGGTGCCTAGTCTGGGCTCCCACAACTGTCCCATCACAGCGCTGACACGGCTGCCTGGCATCTTACAGAGGTGACTGTGCATTTGTGCCAGACTTCCGCTGAGTAACAGCGGTGTGTCCTCGAAGTTCCACATCTTTGAATCTGGTGCTGTGACTGTACCCATTTTCCAGATAAAGCAACTGAAACTCCTAGACGTGAAGTTTCCTGCTACCGGGAATGACGGCGGTGTTGGGGGCGGAGGGGGTGGGGCGCAGGGCTCACTACCCTCAGAAGCACCTGCAGATCCGGCCATCCCCTCCCCAACCACACGCACCCACGTACACACGCGCGCACACAGGCCTACAACGGGTGGTTTATCTCCGCAGACGCCCGCCTCTCACACGCAGGCGGCCGGCGGGCATCTGCGCGGCTCGCACTTGTAAATACATCCTCCCGCTGGGGCCGACTCGCTCCTCTGCTCCTTCGCTGCCACCAGGAGGGAGATGAGGGGAATGGGGCCAACGGAGGCAGAGGGCTGAAATTGTTTTTAGGACCTTCCAGCCCTACTTTCCTTCTGCCTCCCTGATAGTGGGGGAGAGGGGCTCGTCCGGGCCCTGGCCCCCGACTGCAGGCTGAGTCCGTGACCCCGGGATGAAGACAGCCCCCCACGCTCAGTGCCCTTGGGAAAGTTCCACGAGACCTCCTGGCCTGGCCCACGGTGGGGGCTTAAAAAAGTCCGCCTCCTCCTTCCGTCTCCCATCTGGGTCCGACCGCTCCCTTTCAAAGTGGCTTTAGGAAGGGTCTTGCGGGAACAGACGGATGGGCCGGGGACGGATGGGCCGCGGCACGTGGGAGTTATGCCCTGGCATGGGAGCGGAGGTGCTTTGGCCACCGCTACTACCGGTCCCCAAAGCGCTGCGGCTGCGGGGAATCCTCCAGACGGGGAAGAAGGGACTCCCGGCGGCTCCTGGAGCACAGGCTTGCCTACCTTCCATCTCCGCCGCCGCCACCACCACTGCGGTCCCATTGCGCAGGCGCGAGGAAGAGGCCCAGAGAAGGAGGTCACTCGCTCTGAGTCACACAGCCCGGCCAGGTGCGAGATCTGATCTCGGGGTGCAGGAGACGCTGGATGGGTCTAGGGTCTGGGGTAACTTGGACTTGGGGACCCTGCCCCGCATTCATATCCCGCTTCCCGGGCGACTCACACCTGGGAAAGCAAGGGCGCCGCAGGCCCCGGCTGTGGGCAGAGCACGCCCCCTGCCGGGCACAGCCGGAATCGGCGCAGCCACGAACCCCGGGATCTTGGCCAGAGTCCTACTCCCAATAGAGAACCCACCCACCCATCGGTTCCCTGGCTGAAACTGATCCCAGATAAAGCTCTCGACCCTGCGCTGAGCCCCAGTTTTGAGCTAAGCTCAAGACCCCGAGCCGCTGATCCCAAGGTGAGCGCCCACCTCGGCTGAGCCCTCAGCCCTGGAAAAAAACCCCTATCCCCCGATAAGCTCCAATTACAAGCTAAGCCTCCGAGCCCGGATAGAGCCCTGGACTGTTCTTCACTAGACTCAGGAGCACCCCAGTTCCCTGCTCCCTATGGAGACCCCTCCCCCTCAGGATGTCCGACCACCTAGAGGAGCTGTATACATTACTCCCCACTCAAGACTGTCCCAGGTTCTAGTCCCACCCCTGCCACAACCTGGCTGGGTGGCGTGGGACAGGTCACTTGCTTCCTCTGAGTCTCAGTTTCATCATCTGTGAAATGGGACGCTTGTATCCCATCGCAGGGTTGCTGTGAGAATTTAGTGAGCTAATGTGTGCAAAGTGCTAACAGTGACAGGCACATAATAGGTGCTCAGTAAATATTAAGTATGATATTGTTATTAATACCAGATGTGCTGCTAGGCACTTTTAAAAAACCCAGCTTTATCGAGGTATAATTTATATACCATGCAATTCATCCACTTAAAGCATACAATTCAGTGGTTTGGTATGTTATGTTATTCATTTTCTAAAATTATGACAAATAATAAAATTTACCGTTGTAACTATTTTTAGGTGTACAGTTCAGTAGCATTAAGAACATTCACAATGCTGTGTAACCATCACCACCATCCATCTTCAGAAATTTTCCATCATCCCCAACACAAACTCTGTCCCCTTAAACACTAATTTCCCATTCCTGTCCCCCCAGCCCCTGGTCACGTCTATTCTACTTTCTGTCTATGGATTTGCCCATTTGAGGTCCCTCATATAAGTAGAACCATACAATATTTGTCATCTTATGATCGGCCGCATAAACCTATATTTTCAAGGTTGTAGCATGAATAAGCACCAGAACATGAGCCCCTGGTCCCATGAATAAGAACTTCCTTTTTATGGCTGAATTATATTCCATTGTATGGATGGACCACATTTTGTTAACCCATTCAGCTGTTGATGGACATTTGGGTTGTTTCCACTTTTTGGCTATTGTGAATAACGCTGCTATCAACATCGTCGTACAAAAGCTGTTCCAAGTCCCTGCTTTCAGCTCCCTTGGGTATATCCTAGGAATGGAATTGCTGGATCATATGGTAATTCTACGTTTAGTTTTTCTGAGGAACCTCCAAGCTATTTTCCATGGCTGCTCTATTTTGCATTCCCACCAACAAAGTATGAAGATTCTAATTTCTTCACATTCTCATGGGCACTTTTTATTCCTTATTTGTGAACCTGTAGGCTTTATTATTCTCATGTCACAGATGTAGAAAACTGAGGCTTAGAGAGATGAATGCATACAGCAGATAGTGACAAAGCTGGGTCTGAACCCACCTCGATCACACTCCACCCACGCCCAACCTGGATTCACTAAAACAAGCTGCTGTGGTTTGATGAGGTGCTAAAAACAGTCTCCTTTGCCTCTAGGACCTCCATTAGCCACCCTGATCCAAAGGAGTCTCCATAGTTTGGGGCTGGGGGGAGGAAGAGATGGATCTGTAACAGTGAGTCTCAACTGAGGGTGATTCTGCACCCCTCCAGGGAACACTTGGCAATGACTAGAGACATTTTTGGTTGTTGTGGCTTGGGGGCAGGGGTTACTACTGACATTGAGTGGGTAGAGGCCAGGGATGCTGGTCAACACCCTGCAGAGCATAGGAATTACCAAATTTCAATAACCAGTGCGGCGGATGAAAAACCCTGAACTAGGGGGAAGGTAATAGTCCAGTGGTAGAGCGCATGCTTAGCATGCACAAGGTCCTAGGTTCAATACATTTTATTTATTTTTGCTTCATGAAGTCTGTGCCAAGGTTGTGTATCCTCTATGTACAGAACAGGACTCGACATACACTGGTTGTCCCGTCTGCTCTGCCCTGCCCTGGTCCTAGCTGCAACTGGGACCCAGGGTTGGGGCTGCAGGGAGGAAACGGAGCAGCAGGGGAGCTGGGAGTCTCTCCCGGGCCCAGTTCCCAGGACTCACAGCTGCATCCTCCTGGGGCCCCAGCTGGCCTCACCGCCTCCTTCTCCCCGACTGGCGGCCAGGAGGCTCCTGCATGTCTCCCTAGCTCATTCTCACAGAAATCGAGGCTAGATCTGGGAGTCTCCCGGTGGGGTCTCCAGGGCCTGTCCATCCAGCAGCTGCCTCAAATCGCACCGCGAGAATTTATCTGCAACCCAGAAACATTTATCTTCAACCTTGGGTCAGATTCAGCCGGTCTAGGGGTACAGGAGTCTGCATTTTTAAGGGGCTCCCAGGTGATTCTGAGGGGATTCTGATGTGAAGGGTTCCCCAGCGTCGTAATTTTAAGAGTCCCAGGGGGAGGAAGGGGCCTTCCCAGAACCACACGGTTGTCCTGTTTTTCTTTTTGGGTCTTTTTCTCTCCCCGGCCCCTCATCTCTGTTTTTGACTCAAAGTCTCCTTCCTCTTCTTTCTTGGACGGGGAATGGAGTTAGCCTCGCCCCCGGCATCCGGCCCTTTTCGTGATTCCGGAGGAATCCCCCGAGCCGCCTGGCCCCGCCCCAGGCCCCACCCTCCTGCACGGCGACATACTCCCATTGGACTCTTCGTACACCGCCCGCACTGCCATTGGCTGAGCACACGTCCTCGCCCGCCCCTCCCTCGTCCGGCCCCTCTTTGGTCCTTCCCGCGCTGGTGGGGGCGGGGCGGGGCCGCACAAAGAGGCGGGGCACTGGGGGCGGGGTCGAGCTTCCTGCCCCGCCCCTCTAGATCCTCGTTCTTAGGCACGAGTCTCGCGGCCACAGCAACGGCCCCTCGGAGGTGGCCGGACAGAATCCCGACGGTCGGACCAACGACAGGGTCCCAGCGAGCAGGTGAGGGAGCAGTACCGGGGCGGCCCCCATCTCGGCGCATCTCTGGGGCCACCTGGTTTCTCCGTTTCTCTCGCCCCCTATGCCCCGGCACACACCCTGCTTCGCATCTGTCTGTATTCCTGCCTCAGTTTCCCTCTCCCTCCCTGTTCCTCCCTTTCCTTCTCTCTGTCACGCTTTTGCTGTGTGGGTTACGGGGAGGCAGACTGGATCTGAACCGTCCCCGCTGGTATGGGGTGGTGCTCTGGGACCAGCGCCCTCCTCCCCGCAACACGAGGGTTCTGATGGACTCTGTCTCTTTCACAGTGCAGGGCGCCAGGTGCTAGTGCCAGATTCCAGAGCCAGGAGGGAATTCCAGGTGGTGGGTAGCCAGGCCAAAGGGCGTGGAGGTGGGAATGAGTGACTTCTGGCTGCTCCAGGCAGCCAAGAGAGCCAGGCCCAGGCCCACCTAGAATGGCCACCTGGGAGCTCCCCACTGGCCTGAAGCCTTGGCCTCAGTTTTGCCAGCTGTGAACTGGGCCCTTCACCGCTGAGGTAATTGGCCTGACCCAGATATGCATGCATTGCCACCTCCTCTATCCTGGGGGGCTCTCCTAGAGGAGGGGCAGCCCCAGCTGTAAACAGGCCTCTGAGGTCACTTCCTGAGCAGGTCTGAGCCCAGCTGGGGGAGGTGAACGCCCTGGGGGGATGGCAGCAGGACGAGGGCAGTTCAGCCTAGCGGTTGGGGAGCTCAGCCCTTGGAATCAGTACCTTAAACAAGTGATCTGAGTCTCCCAGCCTCAGTTTCCTGTCTGAGGGACCTCACTCACTGGGAATGAGGTCAGCTTCCGGGATTAATTGCTAGAATGTGGGCCCTCACCTCCTCCAAATCTCCCCCTCACTCACTCAGCGCCAGCCACACCAGCCTCCATCCACATTCCACCAGTATGCCAGGCATGGTCCTGCCTCAAGGCTTTGCATGGCTGTTCCCTCTACTGCCATGCCAGATGCACAGGTGCCAACTTTAAAACATAACAAGTTGCCTAGATGGGCCGTGCCAAGGGACTGCCAGGCTAGGGCTGGGCGGCTGCCTGGCTGGGAGGGGCAGAAGAGCAGCCGGCCCAGGGACGCTGTACCTATGGAAACCAGAACAAAGAGTTGTCACCCCAGCCACACAAACACCTGGGCTTAGCTCCTCCCACTTGGCAGTCTCAGTGACCTGGGACGCCAGTGGTGAGTGAGTGCCCAGACTGCTGATGGGGTAGATCAGGGGCTTGAACCCCACTCTGATGGGGGGCAGGGGCCCCCTAAGTGAAGAGACCAGTCAGGCAGGTGCAGATTGGAGGCCCCGTAGATTCCTCTCTGGCTGTGTGGCCTTGGGCCGGTCACGTGCTCTCAGCCTTATCCGAGGCTTGGGAAGGTGAGGGGCATTTTGGTGGCTTGGTGGTCTGATAAGGTGGGTTTAGGAGGCCTCCATGTCCCTATCTGTCAAATGGGGCCACAAGATGGTGCCTAGGACAAAAATCCAGCTGTTGTCATGAAGACAGCCTCTCCCAGAGGCAGATGCTGAATAAAGCCATGCTTGTGCTGGTTCAGCCCCAGGTGTCACAGACTGAGAGGAGGCTACCTTGAGACAGGCAGGACCTGGCTCAGTTACAGAGAACTTGAGCTTTTAACCCAGAATCCCCCTCTTCCATGAGATAACCTCCTCTGGAATCCCACCATCTGAGCTTTCACGCAGACACCTCTGACCGAGTCCTTCGGAGCTTCTAAGGCCCCATCCCCCAGGCCTCAGTTTTCCCCTCTGTCCAGTGAGGCGGTGGAGGTTGGGGAACATCTACCTGGGGGAGCCCCCTCCAGAGGGGTTCATGCTGTGCTGCTATGTGACCTTGGAGTATCTCTCTGGGTCTCAGTTCCCCTGGCTGGACAATGGAACCCTTGGACGAGATCTCTATGTGCCCCTCTGGTACTGGAAGGTCATCAATTCATTCAACAAACAGGTTCTGAGCACCTACTGTGAGCCAAGTGTCGTGCAGCGCACCAAGGACCCAGAAATGACCACGACTGATCTGGTGCCCTCCCTCACTCAGCTAACAGACTGGGATTGGGAGAGATGGTCATTCATCCAAAAAGTCATTATGCTGAGTAGTAACTGCATGAAGAAATGGAGAGGCAGATGGATGGGGAAGTTAGTTTAGATGGGGGTTCTGGGAGAGGGCCTCCTGAGGAGGTGACATTTGAGCTGGAGCCTCAATGATAAGAATGAAACAGGCATGCGAAGACAGGGGAAGAGCAATCCCGGCAAGGGCACAGTTCATGCAAAGATCCTGGGGCAGCACCATGCCTGGTGTGTTAGAACAGCCAGGAGGCCAGTGTGGCTGGAGCAGAGTGAGCAAGGGGAAGAGAGGGAGAAGGCGAGGGCAGAGAAGGGACAGAACAGATTGTGCCGGGCCTTGTGGGCCACCTGGAAGACTTGGGCTTTTACCGGGAGGGAGGAGAGGTCCCTGGAGGGCTGTGGGCAGAAGGGCAGGACCTGACTCAGGTGCTCACAGGTACCCTCTGGTGGCTGCTCCAGAGAGACCAGACTGTGGGGGTGAGGGCAGGAGCCAGGGTACCAGAAAGAACACCGTTTAGAGGTGAGAAGTGTGTGGAGCCCAGACTCATTTAGGGGCTGCATCCACATTCCTGCAAGGTGACCCTCCATCCTCCGCTTGCTGTTAAAAACCTTTTGCTCAGCCTGAGCCCTAGCTGTCCTGTCCTTCTCTGCAGTGGGGTGGGCCGTGTTCTCCAAATGTTCATTTTTGCCCACCCTGCCCCCAACTTTGTCTTCAGTGGAGATCAGACCACAGATGATAATGTCCCAGCTCCCACTGCAGCCTGGCAGGCAGCCAGACCCTGCACGTCCTTGGGGTGGCTTCCACAGGCTCTGGGGACAGGTTGAGATCTGCTGGTGTCTTCCTCTCCCTTCAGACAAGCAGATGCCCGCCCCTTTGTCATATCAGAATGGGCACTGACTGTGAGATCTGAGTGATGGTTGATAAGGGGCTCGAAGCAGTGGGTGCCCTGACGTTGGCGGAGGGTACAAGGGCTGTGGGGCATTTGTTATGGTGGGCAGAGCCCTGGGGCCCATGAGGCCATCCTGGGCTGCTGCCGCCGGGGCCGAGAGCAGAGAGGTGGGGCGGCTGGCTTGGCCCTGCTGAACGGGCCCATCAATTATTGACACCCTTTGTTGGGGCATGAAGAATTCATGTGGAGGTCGGGCTGCTCCATGGACCAGTGGCATGCCGGAGCCTGTCGCTCACCCCAGCTCACAAGAACCACTTGCTGTACTGGCAGGAATTTTGCAATCCAGCTGTTAACATCACCACTATTAAAAATGACAGACCTAAATCAATTACACTTCAGTTTTAAAAAATGACAGGCCATCAATAAAACCGGGAAAAAGAGGGAGGGTATAGCTCAGTGGTAGGGTGCATGCTTAGCATGCACGAGGTCCTGGGTTCAATCCCCAGTACCTCCATTAAAGAAAAAAAAACCTAGAAACTAATAGTATAATACAAATACATGTCAAAATTGGTTAAAAAAATACAGTAAAGAAAGATTATGAACTTATAGTCCAATATATTATATTTGAAACAGAGGTAGGGAATACTATTCAGCCATAAAAAGGAGAGATGCACTGACACTCACTACAACCTGGGTGGACCTTGAAAACATGATGCTCAGTGAGAGAAGCCAGACACATAAGACCACACAGTGTGTAATTCTTTTTATATGAAAAATAGGCAAATCCATAGGCGGAAAGTAGACGAGTGGTTGCCAAGGGGCTGGGGTAGAGAATGACTGCTAATGGGGTCGGGGTTTCTTTTGAGGCTGATGAGAATATTCCAGAATTAAATAGTAGTGATGGCTCTGAATATATATTGAAAAACATTGAGTTGTACAATTTAAAAGGGTGAATGGGGGGAGTGGGAAGGTAATTAGGTTTATTTGTTTATTTAATAGAGTTGCTGGGGATTGAACCCAGGACCTGCATGCCAAGCACACGCTCTACCACTGAGCTATACCCTCCCCCACCAAAGGGGTGAATTTTATGGTATGTAACTTGTATATTTCAACACAATTTAAAAACAAGCGAAGGTCCTAAACGGTCAAAAAACCTTACTTTCTAATTATTTTACTGCATTTGTGATGATCTATGCTCTTGAGGTTATTTTCATCTCGTTGGTGGAGACAGTGAGCCGTTCTTCCCAACTCCAAGTTCAAGTTGGAAGTTTGAAATTGGCCACGGTGGGAGAATTTACACCATAGAAACCGGCAGATACTACAAATCAGGGCTTGATGTGCCATTTTGTTGGTAGTCTAATCCAGATGCTGGCCAATCTTTTTCTGTCAAGGGCCAGACTAAATATCTTTGGCTTTGCCAACCGTATAGTCTCTGTGGCCCCTATTCAAGGCTGCGTTACAGTATGTACACAAGTGGGGGTGGCCATGTGCCAATAAAACTTTATTTACAAAACAGGCGGTGGGCCAGAGTTTGCCACTCCCCTGGTATAACTTCAGGAAATGTCAATAATAAAAATTAAATTTAAAAGGGTGGCATGTGTCTAGCTGCTTCCTCGTGAATAGCACAGAAACACGGAGGGAACTATTCTCTCACTGTTCAAAAACCACGCTCTGATTTGGCAAATAAGTTGCTCCCTTGGCTGAGGAATGAATAAGTGAAATCCAAATTCTCCTTGTTGGTATAAAAGGGACCATTCAGTGACATTCGTGTCAGAACTACTCTCATTTGCCCGTCGCAGCTACGGACTGGCTGCTGGTCCCAGCTTGGCAGAGCTCACGGAGGACATTTAGTGAGCATCAGTGGCCTGTGGAATTCCCAGCGAGGAGTGCTGTGTGCTTCCCTATGTCTGCAAGTTGCTTGGCACACATCCTTTGTATCAGGAACACTTATGATACACATTTGTTTTTTCCTGGAAAGCTGGTAGGTAAGAATTTTCCAGCATGTGGTGAATGGGACGCGGCACTCACGGTGCGCGGGGGGGCAGTGGGGACCCTGGGAAGCAGGATTTCCTGCCCTGTGGAATCCCAGCCACCCCCACACCTGGCATCCAAAACCCGGGAAGCGTGGGTTAAGGGGTTCCCCAGCACGGCTGTGACCTGGGTTGCCGCGTGTGCAGCTCAGGTTGGATGGAGGGGAGGTGGGAGGAGTCCCCCCATCTGGGCATTCTAACCCACAGGGCCTCAGCAGAGGTGCTGAGGCTGGACTGTGCCTGGAAGGAGGGGAGGTCGTTGGGGTGCGGGGGAGAGGTTGGCCTTGTTCTGGGGTTTCGGGACCAAAGGGACTGGGATGAACAAGGTCCACTGCCTGTACCTTCCCCTTGGGGGAGGCTCAGATACAGTCCTGCCTTGGGGCTTTGCCTGTGCCGGGGGCAGGAGTGGGTAGGAGGAAGGATGCTGTCATGTCTAGAGTAACCCGTGGCTCCAGGTCAGTGTCTGTAGCCAGTTTGGGAGCTGGAGTGCCCAAAATAAGGACGGGGACAAAGGTCAGAGTCCATAAGACAGTGTGGTTGGCAGAGGGTGAAAGTCTGAGATGTGGACGGGGGCTGGGGTTCCCAGAAGAACATGGGGGGCGGGGTGGGAGTCGGGCTGAGCCAGGGACTGAGGGACTGGACACCCAATTCACAGATGGGAAAGCTGCCCCCGGGGGCTGGGGTTTGTCTGGGGTCGTGGTGGGGAGATTTCACGGCTGTGGGGGAGGGCCTGGACAGTGGCCTTCGCGGGGACTGTGGACTCCCTGTTCTTGCAACCCATCTGGCACTGTCCTGCCCCAGGGCCTTTGCACAAGCCATTCCCTCTGCCTGACTCACCTTCTCCTAGACCTTCTCTTCCAAGTCCCAGCTCCAGGGGCTCCACTTCAGAGAGGCCTTCCTGACGACCTGGCCCAGGTCACCTGCCATCCCTGGCTGTCACTGCTCCCTGCCCCTGGGACTTATCTGTCCCTGAAATTATCCTTTTTATTTTCACATTCACTGTTTCCTGGTGCCTCCTTCCAGTGTGGGTGACCATACCTCTGCAGGGGCTGTTTTGATAATTTGGAGGGCCTCCCCCTCCCTCGTGACAATAACAAGATGTGCTAGCTGCTGGGGGGCAGGGACCAAGGACACAGGCAGCAAGGCACACTCGGGGGGCAGGGACCAAGGACCCAGGCAGCAAGGCACACTCAGGGGGGCAGGGACCAAGGACCCAGGCAACAAGGCACACCCGGGGGGGCAGGGACCAAGGACCCAGGCAGCGAGGCACACCCGGGCAGCCCCTCAGCCCTCACGACCTCCTAATGTCCTTCAGAAACATAAACCAATGACTGGGGGTCTCAAAATTCAATGACTACTCCTGAAATTTAACTCCTGGGTAAATCAAGGGAAGAGGGAGCTCTCTCCTAATAGGAATTTGTAGCTACGTGGCCACTGCGATGCCCTGCCTGGGCCAGACCTCGGAGAGAGCCACTCCACCACCAGGTGCAGGGAGCTGGAGCTCTTACGGAAATTCTGTTTCACCAAACGTGTATTTAGCACCTACTGTGTTCCTGGCAAGGTGGAAGTGATTTACAAATCTCAACTTGTATAATCCTTTTATTTCTGTTCGTATTACTGTTTGGCCCAAATCCTGATTTTCAGATTTTTAAAATTTAACATAGCATAAAATATATAAAGTAAAAGGCCCAGAGGTATAAAATATATACATGATATATGTGCTTTTGAGATATAAGCCACATATTGTAAAGTGCACCACTTTATTTTTTTTAACATTTTTTATTGATTTATAATCATTTTACAATGTTGTGTCAAATTCCAGTGTTTAGCACAATTTTTCAGTCATTCATGGACATATACTCACTCATTGTCACATTTTTTTCTCTGTGAGTTATCATAACATAATGCACCACTTTAAAGTGCTCAAATTCCAGAACATTCTGCCACCCCCAGAAATCCTGACCCCATGAGAAGTCACTCTCCATTCTCTGCTCCCCTAGCGCCTGCAACCACAAATCCACTCCCTGTGTCTGGGGACTGGCCTGTTCTGGACGTCTCACATCCGTGGACTCACACACTGTGTGTCCTTCTGTGTCTGCTTCTCTCCCTGAGCACCGTGCTCTCAGGGTCTGTCCACGTCAGATCGAGGGTCAGTGCTTCCTTGCTTTTTACAACTGAATAACATCCCAGTGGGTAGATGGACCACATTTTACTTGTCCATCCGTGTGTTGTTGGGTGTTTGGGTTGCTTCCGTCCTGGCTATTACGAATCATGCTGCTATGCCCGTGTGCATGAGGTTTTGTTTTGAACACAGGTTTTCACTTCTTTGGGGTAGATACTTAGGAGCGGAATTGCTGCATCACGTGGTAACTCTGTTTGTTTGAGGAACTGCCAGAAAGCTGTTTTCCATGGCGGCTGCGCCATTTCCCATTCCCACCAGCCGTGAAGGAGGGTCGCAGTTTCTCCCGCCCTCGCCGGCCCTTGTCCTGTCTGCCTTTCTGGCAGCAGCAATCCCAGTTGGGGTGGGGTGACATGTCAGTGTGCTGGTGATCTCCGTCTTCCTGGCAGCCCGTGATGCTGAGCATATTTCACCTGCTTATTGGCCATTTACCCATCTTCTCTGGAGAATATTAGATTTTTTTTATAAAATCAAGATATAAGTCACAGACCATAAAGTTCCTACTTGGGGAGTTTACACTTCGCTGGTTTTGCGTGTATTCACGTTGCTTTGTAACCATCGAGCCGGAAGACTTTTTACACTCGTGTAGACCCAGATGCTGACACGGAAAAAGAAACATCCCAGCCCCGCTCCCTGTACAATCCTCCTCACCTTTAATAAGGAGGTGGCAGGGACCTAGAAGGCTAGGATCCCTGGGAAGGCAGGGACGCGATCTCTTTTGATCCCTGCTGTATCCCCAGGGCCTGGGATACAGTTGGCACTCCAAAAGTGCTCACTGAGGAACTGAATGAATGTTCCAGACTAGACCTTGAAGCTTTAGCGGGATTTTTTGGCTTGTGACAACAGTGGGGTGTTCTGGCATTTGATGGGCAGGGGCCAGGGAACTGACCATCTGGCCACTGGGCCCCTCAGCAGCCCCTGGGGACGCCCTGCCCCCAAAGGGCTGACATGGTGCAGCCGGGCCCCTCCCGGCTGGTCTGCCCTTGGACCTGGATGAGCGCAGCTGGCAGGAAGGAAGGCTGGGGTTTATTTTGGTCCCCAGCGTGCTCCCCTGGGAGAGCAGTCATCTCCCTGCCTGGCTGCTTGGATGGGGGTGTTTCTGGCAGAACAATGGGTTGGGGGGGGCCATGCAGCTGGTCTGGTCCAGGTGTTGCAGGTCTGGGGGCTGGCCCAAGGGGCTAGGAGCGGGGAGGCCGAGAGGGGAGGCCACGGCTGCCCCTACCCCTTTTTCTTCTGTGCTTGGCAGGGTGGGGGTAGGGGTGGCGCTGAGGCTGAGGGCCCAGGCTCTTCATGAAGCTGGTAAACAGGACAACTTTCCCTCTGAACCAACACGCCGAACCTCAGGACTTGCAGATGGGAAGGTCAAGGCTCAGAGAGGGGCAGGGCCCAGCCTGGGGTCAAACAGCAAATAGGCAGAAAGGCCTGGGCTCCAGCACCCCTGGAATCCAGGGAAAGACATGCTCCTCTCTGAGCCTCAGTCTGTCTATCTGTAAACTAGGGAGACTTGACCCAGGGTGTTGGGAGTTCACTCTAGGTTCCAGTGTCTGCAGATATCCTTTCCCTCATGTATTCAACAAACACTTATTGGGCACCTGCTGAGTACCAGGCCCTGGCTGGCCACCAAGACATGGTGTGAACAAGAGAGATGCACCCGCTACCCGTATCGTCAGGCCAGGGAGATGGACACCAAAACCAAGGTGCTCAGGGCCGTGATGGAAGATGCCCAGGGCACCGTGGGGACCGAGGGGGCATCCATCCCAGCCTGGGGCATCTGGGAATCCTTCTAGGAGGAGGTGACAGTAACTGAGACTTGAATGAGGAGCAGGAGTTTATGGGATGAGTGATGGGGGAGGAGGGCTCCAGGTAGAGGGAGTGGAATAGAACGTGGTGAGAGGGCCCCCCCGAGGCACGGGTACTCCTCACTGTTGCTCCTTCTTCCAGACAGCGTCACAGAGAAGTCGGTCTGTACATTCAGGGACCTGAATGGCGTAGAGCTTAAAGGTTGGAATTCCAGGCAGTGGCATCCAGCCTCTTGCCCAGGAGATACTCACAGCCTAGGGGGCCCTGGGGTTGGCCACAAGCTTCTGCCCTAGGATGGACTTAGTTCTCTGTCCTAACATTCTCCGTCCTCCATTTTACAGATGGAGAAACTGAGGCACAGGGCAGCTATGTTCCTTAACCAAGTGGTCAGAGCTGGGAGCAGGTCCTAAATATTGGGGTGGTTTTGTCAAGGGGGGCAGCTCCCAGCTCTCCAAGACTCGGGGAGACTCGCAGGCGTCAACTAGGGAAGGCAGAGGAAGTTAGGCGTGCAGAGGGTGGGAGCAGGCAGTCACAGTGTTGCTGTGTGGCCTTGGGGAAGTGGCTCAGCCTCTCTGTGAATTGGCAACCAGCCCCAAACCAGGCAGAAATGATGAAATGGGCACATGCCACTGGCACAGGATCTGCCACACGGTGCTCAGTCAACATAGTCCTGCTCTGGCCCCAGCCTGTGTAGCCCCAGGGTCTGGGACTGGTGTAGGGGGCAGGGAAGGCTGGTCCTTTCATCTCCAGGCCCACCCTGACCTCTGCGGGCAGGGATAGGGCAGCTGAGGGTTGGGACTTCTCCGGGAGTCTGAGCTCACACAAAGACGGGCTTTGTGGGGGCTCCTGGGGGTGAGAGGGTGCCCACGTGGCATTCCTGGTCTGGCCTGGGGCTGGGGTAGGGGTGGATTCTGACCAGGGCCTGCGGCAGCAGCGAATGAAGCCTGGGGGTGGGGCTGAGGCTCCCTCATTCATTCGGCAGATGTTTCTGGAGTCTCCAAGGACACAGCGGATAAGGAGTCAGGCCCATTACCTCCCTTCGTGGCCTGCAGTGAGGCAGACCACTGAGGAAGCAAAGCCGGTGGGTGGGGCAGAGCAGTGATGGGGCGATGCCTGGGGCACTGTGTGGCTCAGAGGAGGTGCTTCACCGTCAGTCTGGCAGTTCAGGGATGGCTTCCTAGAGAAGGTGGTGTCCAGGCTGAACTGAGGGGAAGACGCAGGGGCTTAGGGGCCAGGGCTTTGGGGGATGTATGTAAGTCTGTCAGGGACGGGGCTGGGGCACGAACGAGGTGTGGGGCTTGGTCCTGGGAGCCATGAGGAGCTGCCAGTTGGTTCTTAGAAGGCAAGAGCTGTGCCCAGATGTACAATTTAGGAAGAATTCTGGTGCTGCGGGAAGGAGGTGGTTGGAGGGGGAGGCTCCTGAGCCTGGGAAGCCTGGATGATGGCCACAGCAGGAAGAACAAAAGGAGGGAGACACAGGGGGCCCAGGCTTCCACAGCTGGAGGCCTGGCCAGCACTCCCAGAGAGCTAGCCTGCCGTTCACACTGGTCACCTCCCTGGCCCTTTCCTGAGTGGAAGCTGTCGCAAGTCAATGTTTCTGTATTAGGGGAATCATTGGAGAGATGCATTTCCAGAAACTCCAAAGATGGCCCTGGGGAACCCCCACCCACCCAGCCTACTGCCCACCTGACTCATTCGGGGCCTGACTAAGGCCTCAGAGATGTCTGTTGTAAATTCACCAGGGAATTGGTGGCTGGGCTCCTCCGCTGTGAATAGCCCAGGGGCTGGGGCTGGGACCCTGTTTCACAGAACTGCGGGATAAGGGTTGGGGAATGATAAGCTGGACCCCCTGTGATAACCCCCCTTGAGCCCCTTCTCAACTCACAGCAAGGACACAGTGGGTTTGGAGGGCTAGTGCCAAGGCCCACAACCAGTGGGGGACCACAAATAGATTTCACCATTATGCATTAACTCCTTTGACTTAATACCCTTTTTTTTTTTTTAAGGAAAACAAATTCCCTCGGGTCATCCTCTCTTCAGTGTGAATGCTCTTTTTTCACAAGCTTTTCCTATGTAGGTCTTTGCATTCTGTGCTCTAGCTACTCGCTATTTCCTGCCTCCAGGCCTCAGCGCAAGCGGATCTTTGGGCCTGGGATGCCTTCCCCGTTTTCTAACCTGTGCCCTCCTCCAGGAGGCCTGCCTGGGCCCCCCTGAAATGCTGGGGTGCCCTGCTGTGGGGCTCTTGCAGCTTCCCGGATTGTGGCACTTGCCGTGTGTTCCTGGGGGGCTCGTTGGTTGGCCCTGCACACCGCGTCCTGCCACATAGTAGGTCTGTGGCCTGGGCACACTGGAGACAGGCTGCTGGTGTGTACCCATTTCCGGGTGGGGAAGCTGGTGGCCGCGCATGTCAGCAGCCCAGGCCACGCGGCCTGACCGTGGGTCTGTCTGTCTGTCCTTGCCAGGGCGGATGGATACCTTCAGCACCAAGAGCCTGGCCCTGCAGGCCCAGAAGAAGCTCCTGAGCAAGATGGCATCCAGGGCGGTGGCAGGGGCCTTCATCGACGACGCGAGCAGCGAGGTGCTGGATGAGCTGTACCGCGCCACCAAGGAGTTCACCCGCAGCCGCAAGGAGGCCCAGAAGGTGGTCAAGAACCTGGTCAAGGTGGCCGTGAAGCTGGGCGTCCTGCTGCGCGCCGGGCAGCTGGGCGGCGAGGAGCTGGAGCGGCTGCAGTGCTTCCGCCAGCAGGCCCGCCGCCTGGCCATGACCGCCGTCAGCTTCCACCAGGTGGACTTCACCTTCGACCGGCGCGTGCTGGCCGCCGCCCTGCTCGAGTGCCGGGACCTGCTGCACCAGGCGGCCGGCCCGCACCTGACCGCCAAGTCCCACGGCCGCATCAACCACGTGTTCGGCCACTTTGCCGACTGCGACTTCCTGGCCGCGCTCTACGGCCCCACCGAGCCCTACCGCTCCCACCTGCACAGGATCTGCGAGGGCCTCAGCAGGATGCTGGATGAGGACAGCATTTGACCTCCGCCCTCTGGCTGCTGCGGGCTTCCCGCTGGGGGCGGGGCTTGCGGGGTTTTTTTAACCTCTTTTCTTCCAGTCTGACTCTGGCCAAACACCCTGTCCCCACCCCCCCACACAGAGGTGACACGTCCCCTCCTCGGAGGACTCTGCAGCTCTAAGGACCCCAACGCCTCTCCTCTGGCCCAGTCTCCTGGGGAGCGCTCAGCGCCGAGCCCGGCACAGCCCGCTGTGTGCGCTGCCTTCCCCTGCGCCGAGACCGCTGCCTGCCTGGTTGCCTGTCCGAGCAACAGCCCTGAGTGACTGGCCTGTAACCCTCAAATCACCTGGTGTCTCTGAAAGCTGGTGGCTTCCCGCTTAATAATGCTGCCTGGGCCTTTTCATTCCTCCAGAGAGGGTCATGGTGGAGCGGGACAAAGGGAGTGTTGTGGAGTGGGCTGTCCCCCAACCCCTCCGAATTCCTAACCCTCAGGACCTCTGAATATGACCTGATTTGGAAGTAAGGTGATTGTAGATTTAATTAGTTAAGATGAGTTCATACTGGAGCAGCGTGGGCCGCTGACCCTTATGACTGGTGTCCTTATAAGAAGGGGGCAAGTAGACACAGACACAGAGGAGAATGCTATGTGAAGATGGAGGCAGAAACTGGAGGGATGTGTCTACAAGAAAAAGAACACCACGGATTGCCAGCAACCCCTAGAAGCTGGGAGAGAGCCTGGAACATACCTCAGAGGGAACCAGCCCGGCCGACACCTTGGTCTCAGACTTCTGGCCTCCAGAGCTGAGAGTGAACAAGCTTCCGTTGTTCCAGCCTCCCAGGCTGGGGGAGCCGTTCTGCAGCCCAGGAAAGGAACTCAGGGAGCCGTGGCAAGGGCTGTGGTGGGTGCAGGCACGGCAGCACGGACGCCGCCTCCATTTATTTGGCTGGAGACGCAGCCTTGCCTCCCACGTGGGAGGGGACGGAGCACCCACCCACGCAGGGCACAAGGGGAAAGCCATCTGAGATGCGTGCACGTTTTGAAACAACCATTTCACATTTGGAAAACACACACACACATAACGGTTTCTGTAAGACAGACCTCAGAAAACACAGCTCAACAAATCTTGGCTTCAGCGACACCCAGCAGATACGGCGATTCTTAACCTGGGGCGTGGATGGACACGTGGGGGTGTGGGAGCGCATTTGCCGTTTGTTTGTCAGAAGTGGGGAGTGGGTTTTAAAAGACTGAAGAACATGGCTGCAGGCCTGGCCGTGTCAGGGCCGGGAAGGCTATTCTGGGCACCCTTAGGGGAGAGGGAAATGATGTCCCAGGACTGTTTTTGCAGATCCTGGTCTGTTTAGGGCAAAAGCTGCAAACAGGAGGCCTGCAGGCCTCATTAGGAGAGAGAAGGTGAGTCTGCTTGGCCCCATCTGGTGTTTTGAGACATTTGGAATTAGTTGCCAACACTTAAAACCAAGGAAATTGCACATACCAATCTAGATCTGGAGTTTCTCTAGAAAACTCGCCTGCACTGCCCACTGGTGAGGCTGCATAGAGGCTGCCCCTCTTTGCTTTGCCACAGTCGCCACCACTCCCTTTGGCCTCTCCACCGCATGCTGGGCTGGCTGATAGACTAGGACCCCAGATTCAGGGCAGCATTTCTCTGGTTTCTGCTGCCCTGAAAAAGCCAAAAGGCTTTCACCCAAGTGCCAGCCATTCCTCCCTCTGCCCTCCACGTCTAAGGCAGACTTCCCCCATTATCTTTGGTCAAGAGACACAAATTCAAATTCAACAACAAACATGCATTTTGAATACCCCGAGAAGTCCCAGGTGAACTCCTTTGCCCTCTGCTCTGCTGAGCAACATCCACGTGCCCAAGGCTCACACTTGTTCCCTATCCAGCCTGCCTCAACTCTTCATACATGAAATTTAATTTAAATAAAAGCCAAAGAGCACTAAAGAACTATGTAAATAGAAGCACCTCCTCTCACCTGCCCGGGGTTTCGGTCTTTGGAATCAAGGTTGCACATGAATGTCACACACCTGTGGCCTGTTGGCAGGTTTAATTCCCGCCAAGCTGGGTGCCAGATGGGAGGAGCGGGGGTGGCAGAGCTGGGCTTCTACAGCCCAAACAGGGCTCAAGTCAGCT
This sequence comes from Vicugna pacos, assembly GCF_048564905.1. NCBI lineage: Eukaryota > Metazoa > Chordata > Mammalia > Artiodactyla > Camelidae > Vicugna > Vicugna pacos. The sequence goes on along the minus strand of NC_133008.1, from coordinate 29,712,628 downwards.
GCTCATCATGACGAAAGGTCCTGGGGCCGGGCAGCTTCGCTCACCAGACAGCTCCACAGACACACACGCACGCATCACGCGGGACTGGGAAGTGGTACCTGATTCCGGGCCGACTGGGGCAGAATCAGCCCCGCCTTGGTTGGGGTCCAGCCCCTGCGCACCTCAAAGCCCAGGGTGCACCGTCGTCTCCACCTGTCTGGCTGCCTGGTTTTTGTAGGAGGCCCCGGACAACCAGCTCCCGGGCCCTGCCGAGCCCTGCAGGTGGCATGCTGGGTGGAGCGGGCCTTCCGCGGACGTGCAAGCGTCTGGAACCCCTCGCGAGGTGGTGCAGACCGCGTGTGCTTGACCGTCGAGGCTGCTAACTCCACCCTCTCAGTTGTTCCTTGTTCTGAGAGCAGCTGCTCTTGTGCCACCCTCTGGAACCGCTCCCGGCCTAGGGCAGGACCCCACACCCTTGGCTGGCATCTCCTCCGGCAGGTGGGGGTCACAGCAGCGCTGGCTCGGTGGTGGCACCACGGAGAGCCAGGTGAGTGACAGGCACGGAGAGGCCTCTGTCGACCCAACAAGGTGATTCTAATTAGCAAGGATCCACTTCACAGCCACACGGTTTCTTTCCCCACAGTCAAGAGGCCAGGCTGATGGTCAAGTGGGCGGTTAGACGCTCAGCCCCTGAGTGGCTGAGACATTTGGGGATTTCATTTATTTACTTTTGTTTGCCTGTGGGTGTTTTTTTAAGTCACTGAGCTGCAATCCAGCTTCAAAAAAATAAGCAAAGCCAACCACAGGGTGCAGAAGAGCAGGCCTGCCCTGGAGTGCTCCCCTCTGTGGGGTGTGGCCAGGTCCGTCCCACGGGCTCAGCGAGGTCCAGCCGCCTTGGGGCCCGGCAGAAGTTGTGCCTGGAGGTTCCACGTGGCCGGGGTGACGCAGCTCGCCTGTCTCCAGCAGGGAAGGGAAGCGGGGTCCCCCGTCCCACGTCCCAAGCCAGGCAGGCACCAGCGCCACATGCAAGACTGTGTGGTTGTTTTTTAACTGTCTTATTTATTTAAATAGGAAAGAACATTTCATTTCCTCCTAGTCTGAAAGGAAGTCCCCTGGGGAATTATAAGAAAACGGTCAGCTTGGGGTCAGAGGGCAGCAGGATGGCTCTGTCTTGGAACATCTCAGAGTCTGGCTGATCCCGGGGGAGTTATGTGCTGGCTTCAGAAAAGCCATGACCCCTGGGGCGGGGAAGGTGGGAGCCTGGAGAATGGTCCTGGCCCCCCAGACTCTGTCTGGGGGTTTCAGCCACCCTGTGTGCCCCTCCGAACAGGGCAACATCAGCCCAGGCAGAAAACAAACAGGCCCCCTAGAAAATCAGTTCTGAGCCCTCCTGGGGCCCGGCCTCTTCAGGGGAGACGGGAAGAGCCGCCCTCAGCAGGACTCCTGGTCAGAGCTCACTGCGCATCGCCTTGGCCACGATCACCAGCTTAGACAGCTCAGCCTTGAAGGCCCCAGGCCTGTGGGACACTGTAAAAGAAGAAACGCTTGGTCGGCCTGACTCGGCAATCCTTCCGGGATGGGTGGGCCCCCTGTGGGAGCAGGTCAGGGCAGGAGAGAGGTGGAGAGGTTGTGGGCCTGACCTGAGGGCAGGGGGAGGCCACAGGAAAGGCTGAGCTGGGAAAAGCCATGGTCCTTTGTGCCAGGCTGAGGACCGATGCCGGCTGGAGGTTTGCACTGGCAAACCTGTCTGCGGCTCTTTGGGCAGCGTCAGGGAACCTGGCCGCCCAAGCCCCAGCCTGCCCCCGATTCCCTGTCTGCCCCGCTGTCTGTGTGCCTGGGGCTCAGGGTCTGCCAGTAACCCAGCCCCTCTGTCCTTGATCACGCTAAACAGGCCCTGCGCCAGGAGGACCTGGGGGCCAGACCCAGGCGCCACCCCCTCAACTTTGGTGCCTGGTGACGTTCATGGCCACAGGGTTCCTCACTGCATCTCTCCCCCATACCTCAAGACCTTTGGGGCTCCCAGACTCAGCTCAACCCTGTGTCCATGGCTGAAGATGAATGTGGGTCAGAGGACACTGGGGTCTTGGGGCCTCAGGAGGTAACCCCCACCTCCCCCAACCCGCACGCACGAGGTCCTGACGGCGGTGCTGTGCTGACATCCTCCACTGGAGGCATCAAGGCCGTTCCTGGTCACAGAGCCCAGGACAGACTGAGGACGGGCTTTCACACTCCCCGTTCCCTACCAGGCATTGGCAAAGCGTGTCTGCCACCCATGAGCTAAGGGTGGTTTTGCATTATTACACAGCTTTAGCAAGAACCAAAGGAAAACTGGTGTCCTGTGATATGAGAAAGTGACATGACATTCACATATCTGTGTTCACCAAACAAAGTTCTATTAGAACACAACCACACCAACTGATTCACTGACCGGCGGTTCACTGTGGGGGCAGGGAGAGCTGCTTCAGAGGGGGCTGTCTGCCCCCAAAGCCGAAAACATTCACTATTTGGCCCTTTACAGAGGCCGTTGAGGGAGGCAGCCTTTCCTCACCCCTGATCGCCCTCCCTCGGGGGTCCTGTCCCCCTCACCCTGTCCCTGCTTGAAAACCTGGGTTCCACCTCCATCATCCCTCTCCGCACCTGCTGTTTTGGTCACTTCAAATTCCTCATTCTTCAGGGGAACATCACTCTCTCTTTCAAAAGCAGCTTTCGACTGAAAGGGAACAAGTGGAAACTTTTCTGAACAGGAGGGAATATGACACGGTTTGCCTCCCAGAACTGCAGAGACCAAAGCTGTGTGCTTCTGCCGAAGAGCCGCGCAATGCTTTTTGCAGCACACAAGTGAATCCAGGAGAAGCAGTGGCTTAATCCACTTAAGAGACTGTCACCTGGCTTAAAAGTTCATGCCTTCCTTGCAAATCCTCGGAGGAAAGAATCTAATTCAGTTTTTTTCTTTAGTTAATTTATGGAACTGGTACTAGTTAGGCAGTCTCCTGAATGCAATTTTTAAAAAATCAGAATTGTGTCTTTCTCAAATCAGTTAAAATAATAAGAGTTTGAAAGAAGGGACTTCAGCAAGCAATCAGTTCAACAGTGTGACTGACAGTCGGTCTGACCTGTCAGCCTGGAGCAGACGGCAGGGCCCCAGTTATGCAGTCAGACCCCTGCTGGGAGTCGCTGGGCGGGAACTCAGCAGATGTGACATCCTGAGCTGACTTTAAGTAAAAGAGATTATCCTCAGGGACCTGGGTGGGCCTGATTCATTTGGGGGAAGGGCCTTCAGGGCAGAGCCGAGGCTTCCCAGGACAAAATCCTGCCCAGGAAGGCAGCGCTAAGGGTGCCTGGAGCACCCGGCCCGTCCTGCAGACTCAGGCCTGCCTGGCTGGGGGTCCCCGTGGTGGAAGCCAGTTCCTGACAGGCAGTCTCTTAACGCCTGTCTCCCACCACTGGTTCTACTTCTTGGGTGGTAAAGTGGTTTTCAAACTGTGTCTGACTCATGCAGAAGCAGAGTGGCCAGGCTCTAGGGGGCCGGGGGTCGCGGAGCAGCGGGAAGTGCTGCTCGGGCCGCGGATCACTGGGGCCAAGGGTCGCAGGGCCCTCCCGACACCAGTGAGCCGTGCCGCCTGACCCCCCCGGGCGCACCTCCGCCCTCATTGTCCCTGCCCCTGTTCCAGTGCCAAAACCCCTTGCCCCCGGCTTCCTGTTGGCTTTGCCAGCATGAGGCACCGGTGGGAGACTGGCGGGCTATACAGGGGAGAGGCCAGGGTGTCCACTTCCTGCTGCGCCCGCCAGGTCTCCAGGCCTCAATGTCCGTCTCCCCCCTGCCATCCCCAATGCACAGTGGGACGGCTGGGTGGCCACCCCTACGTGCGGGCGACACTCACATAGGCCATACCGTACTCGATCTCGGCACCCCGCACCTCCGCCTTGAACTGTGTGAAGTACAGGTAGGACTTGCCCTGTGGCCTGCGGAGAGAGGTCAGGCCAAGGGGTCAGCCCAGGGCTGTGTGTGCCCCCTCCTCCGGGCCTCCGCTTCCAGGCGTCTCTGGGAAGGTCGGAGGGCCCCCTTAACATCATCTGCTCTCTCCGCTTTGCTGGAGCGCTCTTCCCGCTCATCTACGCACAAGCCCCTTTCCCCTGCTGGGTGCACGCTGTGCCAGGACTGGACCCCACATTCACTCACTGAATGCTTCTCATCCAGTGGACAACATTCCCAGTGTTGCAACGAGGGTGAGAAGCACAGGGGTTAACTAGGAAGGGGGTGTGTCTGGGGCTGAGCGTGTCCTTAGGGGCTGCACGGGGGTGGGTCAGCTAAGAGGCTGCGGGCTGGGGACCCTGCTCTGGGCCTGGCTGCCCGGGCCTGCGGCCACCTAGAGAGCTGACACTGGAGAGCCCCCACGAGACAGGGACATTCGGGCAGAGGGATGGAGACCCGACTGCCGACCCGTAATTAGGTGCCCCACCCCAGCTCCTTGCCTCTCAAAGGGGCTGGCGGTGGCCTGATGAGGCCGCGGGGCGCCCAGGCCTGCAGTGGTAGGGAATCCCCCCAACACCAGGCACTGAAACCCCTGCTGCGTGTAAAGCACCGAGCGGGAGACCGGGCTGTGCGCTGACGCCGCAAGTACGTCCTTTAATTAAAAGGCACCATCATGGCTCTGACTGTGTCCTGTTCCCTGATCTGGCCCCTAGGCTGACCCTGGGCCCTGAGGGTGAGAGCACGGCTGGGACTTCTGTTTGTCAGGCATTGGGTAAACACTGCAGAAATCAGTCCTGCTCGGAGTGACGCACTCCAGGCCGTGGAGCTGGGGGGTGGAGTGGGGGACAGATGAAGCTCCGTCACCCTCCTCCCCATCCGAAGGCCGGGCGCCCCCTTCCTTCATCCCTTCTGGGCCCATCAAGCTGGGCTCCAGGCAGTGGAGACAGGGTGTCAGCCCCACAGCAGGAGATAAAGCCCTTGAAGGATGAATGTGACTGGGGGTGACATGAAGGGGACAGAGACTGGGGGCCCAGCCCCTCTCCTGGGGCTGCAGCCCCTGCCTGGACCCCACCTCCCAGTCCCCCCAAACCTCTCTTGGCCTCAGTGTCCAGATGCTCCCCTGGGGAGTCCTCCTTGCCCCCAGCTCCCAGCACAGTGTGGCACCCCCTCTCCCACCTGCCACCCTCCCAGGATGCAGGGCCCCACCCGGAGCAGTGGGGCAAACGCCCACAGCCGTGAGCAAAGGCACCTCGTCCAGGGAAAGACCCCACCCCCGGGACCCTCGCTCACCTCCAGATGGTGCAGGTGAAGTGCTGGTGGTCTTCACCGGTCCCCAGACTCATCTGCCACCTCTGGGGAGAGGACAGACAGGTCAGTCCGGGACACACAGCCTCACCATCGAGTCCCGCCAAGTGACAGAACCCCTGGGTCTCCCGCCCACCCCTCAGCCTGGAGCCTGGTCTCAGGGCCCCCTCCCTGCTCCGGGCAGTGAAGCTGCTCCGAAGGACACCAAGATGGTGGATGCCTGTCGTTATACTTTCATCCAAGGCCACAGCATTAACACCACCAAGAGCAAACCCTGTTGTCAGCTGTGGACTTGAGCTGACGACGCATCAGTGTAGGTTCATCAACTGCCAAATGTCCCCCCTGGTGGGGGATGATGGGGGGCCGCGGGAAATCTCTGTGCCTTCTGCTTAATTCTGCGGTAAGCAATGAAGTCTACTGAGACAGATAAAGACGAAAATAAAAGGAGGAAAGTCAGCACGCCCAGGCTGCTTGTACCAGCGCAGCGCAGTCCTCGGGGGAGACGCAAGGTTGTCCGTAACCGTGGTTATACGCTGGACATGGGTGGGCCCCGGACAGGTGAAGGCGGCAGAGAGCTTTTTATGTTTTTTTCTTTTTGAACGGTGTGTGTGAGCTTTTTAAAATAATTAAATTTTTAGAAAGTAATATTTTAAAGTGGTTCCAAAACACACCACTACCAGTGTATTCTCACTTTCAGGGCCTCCAAAAACCCGGCCAAACACAAGGTCTGGTGGCCTGCAGCGTTTCTGCACTTTGCTGGTAAAATGAGAGTGGCCAGTCCTCTCCCAAGAGTAGTGATGGACTCCGATGACTGGTAATCTAGTTAAATGGCAGAGCTTTTTCATTAATAAAAACAAGGCCATCTTAATGTTAATTATAATGGGAGTAAATGGCCACTTCGAAGCCTTCTGCCCGTAGCACGGAGTGGGGAGCCAATCACACAGGCGGGGGAGGCGCTCGTGGCGGGGCGCGCACAGCAGGGGCGGCTCCAGGCCAACCTGCCCAACATCTCCATTTGCTATTTAAAAACACCTTCCCAGAGCTCCAAGGCCTCTAAGCACTGGGAAACAGGTTTGTGCTGTAAAATATATCTGGGAAGCTTTCCCATGGCTCTTAAAAGGATCACGAAAATGAGGCAAATGCTGAAACATTTTCAAAAGATTATGAAAACAAGCAAAACGACAACCAAGAGTTCCTCAGCAATAGGGTTAGCATCCCTCTGAGTGGTCCTGTTATATGAGCTTGACCACAGTCTCAAGGCCACGGGGCGGGGTGGGCAGTGGGTGTCCTTGGTAAGGCTCAGGGTCTGGCATCAGACGCTCACATGAGTGTGTGTTCTGGGGCTGCCTGTTCAGCCCGAGCCTCTGTGACCTTCTCGGTGAGGCTGGGGGTCAGGAATATAAGCACCCGTGCGCAATAACGGACGACAGGTCCACGGTGACCACTGTTACTTTTTACTACGACACGAGTCACAGATGGTGAAGTGCGCCCATGTCAGCACTCTGTTCTGCGAGTTCTGACAAATGCACACAGCTGTGTATCTATCACTGAATCAGGACACAGATCAGTTCTCTCCCCAATTATATTTCCCCCATCCCTCTGGAGTCAGTCTCTTCTGGCAAATTCCTGGTAACCACTGATCTGATCTGTCCCCATAGTTGCTGCCTTTGCAAGATGTCACTTGAGTGGAATCACATATCTTTTTTGTGGGGGCCTCATTCCACTCACCATACTGTGTAATAAATTATCACAAACATAGTAGCTTAAAAGCAACACCCATTCATTGGCTCACAGTTCTGTAGGTCAGAAGTTGGGTACGAAGGGGCTGGGTCCTTTGCTCAGACTCACCAGCTAAATCAAAGTGCCAGCCGGACTGCCTTCTCGTCTGGAGCTGGGGTTCCTCTTCCAACTCACGTGGCTGTGGCAGAATTCGGTTCCTGGCAGTTGTAGGACTGCTGCCAGCCAGGGCCCCTCTCAGCTCCTAGAGGCCACACGCCCCCCCTGCCACGTGGGCCAACAGAGCCAGCAGTGCTGCACCACCACCTCCTCCTCGTGCTCTCAGTCTCTCTTCCTTCCTCTTCGGCCACCAGCTGGAGGAACCAGTCAGCAGGGAAATAGGGACCCCAGGTCCACACCAAAAGGAACTGAATTCCACCAACAGCTTGAATGAGACTAGAAAAGGGTTCGCCCCAGAGCCTGCAGATGAGAGCCCAGCGCGGGTGACACCTTGATCTCAGCTTTACGAAGCATCCCGCTGAGCCGACTGGGACTTCTGACCTCCAGAACCGTGAAATACACGGGTGTTGCTGTGAGCTGCTCAGTCGGTGATAATCTGTTACTCAGCACAGAATGGAGGCTCGTGGGAATGGCAGTTCACGCCTCACGTCCCTCCTTCTGTCCAAACGTCTGCTCACTCTGGAATTACGAGTGGAATCTGCCATCACTATTTAACTTAGGTGCTTCTATTGGTCAGGAAAGAATAGTCCTATGTCCAGTGTCCCCTTGAGAGCACCTCTGTATGACAATGGACACTACTGTATTAAGCTACATGGAATTTTGAACAACTTACCTCATTGGTCCCTCCTTGAGATGCATAGGTGAACGCACAGGTGTATTTGTCCTAGAGAATGGAAGGAAAAGAAGGTCTTGGTAGGAGATAAGCCTTAGTGCTTAAAGCGCAGGGAATGAGGATGTACTTCTGAGATCCAGAATCAAGATGAAGATCCTGCTTTTGAGTACCTGCACTAAGGGGAAGGAGGTGGAGCCAGTCTCCTCTGGCTGCTGTCCCTGGAGGCCAGCCCTGCGAAGCCTTCCAGTGTGTGCAGACCTGGAACTGCCCCACCTGCCTCCCTATTTGTGAGCTCCTGGTTCAGGACAAACAACCCACATGGCTTCTGGGGAATAAACAGGAAGGGGGAGGTCACATCCCCTCCAACACCCACCCATCCAGGAACATGAACTTTGGAAGCAGGGACACCTGGGGGCCCATCTCTGCTCCGCTGTGGGCCTTGGACAAGCACAAACCTTTCTGAGCCTCTGTTTCTGCATTTGTTAAATGAGTCTAACATATAAAGAATTTGGCACAACACCCGGATATAAGGAAGTGCTCAACAAATAATGACTACGGATACCATTGTTACAGAGGAGGAAAAGGAGAGCGGGAGAGGAGGCAACTTCTCCAACTAGCTAGGGAAGCACTACACTAGACCCAGGCCTGCTGCCTCCAGGTAAGGAGGACCTGGCCTCACATTTCAATGAAAGATGCGGGACTTGTGCAATGGAAGGAAGGGCAACACCTGTCCACTTCCTCCCTAGTCAGAGCTGCAGTGGGACGAGCTTCTGCAGGGCCTGGAAGCATATGCTCCTCAGCCTCCAGCTCCCCTCTCCCCTCCAACAGCCGGGGACCCACCTGGGTCTGGGGTGGAGCTGCTTGGGCACGCTGGGCGAGGGAGAAGGGACAGGGGCAGAGGCTCGTCAACCAGCTCCCTCAGAGTCGCCAGCCCCCAGGAGGCCGCCCTGCGGTTAGTCCAGCCCTGCCTCAGTGACGACTTCGCCGTCCCGGCCCGCGCCCCCTCCTCCGGGCCCGCCCCAGCGGCCTGCAGCACCCCCTCACCCCACCCCGCCTCGGCGGGCACGAGCTCACACGTCTCGGGGGCGGCTGAGGCACCTACCCCAGGGCCCACGCTGTGGGAGAAGGAGTGCACGACGCCGCCGGGCCGCACGTCAAAGGCCACCGTCGTGGGCTCGGACACCGCCCCCGCCGGCCTCAGCGCCACAGCCGCCAGGAGCAGAGCGGCCCACAAGCTCGCGCCGCCGCCTTGCCTTCTTCCGCTGGGCGCCGCCATCTTGGGAGCAGGTTCGCGGGGAAGGGACGGCGGACGGGGCGCCGTGAGGGACACGCGGGGCGCTCGCTGGAGGCCACGTCGGCGGCGGCGCGGGCACGTGACTCGCAGCGCCCGGGTGCCGCCATCCTGGGGGCGGAGCTTGGGAGAACAGGGCGGGGCCTGGGTTGGGTGGCGTTGGAACCCCTTTCTGGGCTAAGGGTGCAGTCGTCCCTCACTAGGCGAGTGCCTGACCCTTCAGCGCTTCCAAATGAGTACATGTGCAAGGAATGAAGGAAATAAAAGATCACTAATCACAGATAAACACATGTAGGCACCCTTGGGCGAAGGCCTCATGATGGCTGCTGCCAAGATTCGTGGATTGTTGCTAGAAATTGGTAGGGGAAAAGTGTGGTGACAAACGGGTATTTGCATTGTCTCAAAGGATGTCCGCCAAGGTACATATTGGTTACACAGATAAAAAAAGTAATTTTACAGTGGAGACAGCATCTTTAGCTTAATATTCAAAGTCAACGTCGCTGAAAATGAGGCTGACATCATGGAGCCCCGGACGGGATGCTGAGGACACTCTCAGTGACACCTCGGCGGAGTTCCTGTCCAAAATGCATGTCCTTATTCTAATCAAAGCAAGTATCAGACAAACCCCACTGGAGGGACAGTCTACCAAGCTAACTGGCAGCACTCTTCAAAAGTGTCATGAAAGACAACGGCTGAGAAACCATCACAGAGTGAGGAGACGAAGACATCAAAAGGCAACACGGGATCTTGAATAGGATCCTTGCCTTAGTCTGGGCTGTTACAACAAAGTCCCACAGACACCGTGGCTTAAACAACACATATTTATTTCTCACAGTCCCAGGGGCTGGAAGTTCAAGGTCAAGCCTCTGGCAGAATTGGTGTCTGGTGAGAGCCCACTTCCTGGTTCACAGATACCTCTTCTTGCTGTGTCCTTAAATTATGGAAGGAGTGAGGGAGCTCTCTGGGGTCCCTGTATAAGAGCACTAATCCCATTCACGAGGGCTGCATCCTGGCGGCCTAATCACCTCCCAAAGGCCCCGCCTCCTCATACTATCACACTGGGCGCTGGGGTTCAACATGAATTTGCTGGGATTTGTGGGTGTCAGGCACACAAATCTTCAGTCCATAGCAATCCTGGACCAGAAAGACAATGTTAGAGGGAAAAACAGTGAAATCCAAATAAGGTCTGTATATTAGATAATAGGATTGTATTGATGTTAATTTCCTGGCTTGTTACCGTAGTGACTTAAGATGTTCACATGAGGGGAAGTTAGGTGAAGGGCATTAGCGAACTCCACTGTTTCTGCTGCTTTTCTGTAAGTCTAAAATTACTTCATTAATAATAATAATAATAATAATAATAATAATAATAATCCTTACCTCAAGAAATTGTCAGGAGGATGAACTGAGGGAATTTAGGTAAAGTTCCTACAAAATAGAATTCTGGAGTCTAGCTGTTACTGGCATTAAATGCCAATGAAGAAATCTCAGGTTTTCAAATCTCAGGCTTACAGAAGGAAATCCTTTTTTTCTATCTTTTCTTCCTCCCTCCCTTTCTCTCTTTTTCTTTCCCTTTCTTTTTTTCTTTCTTCCTTCTTTCCTTCTATCTCTCTCTCTTCCTTCCTTCCTTCCTTTTTTGCTTGCTTGCTTTTTCTTTCCTTCCTGTCACAAATTGCTTAAAATTTCAAGAAAACACCAGCGGCCAGGTCTGGAGTGTCTAGAATGAAGCCGGTTTTCCCAGTCTTTCCTAACTTGAAAGAACAGAACGCAGAGAAAACACCACAGGTCACCCCTAAGCTGAGCTCTATTGTGCTCGCTGAGGAGCTCAAATCTCCCTACCCCCCAACATAGAATGAACGTTAACTTCAGGGAGGTCACAAGGATCATGTAGGAGGCTGATGATCCTGCAGATAACCCTAACTCTAGAATTCATGACTTTCTACTGTGGTAGCCTGTCCTAAATTGGGGTACCTGCTTCTGTTGAAAAATGTCTTCCTCCTTGCAACTGGCTCCATTAGGAATTGACTCCAAATTGGAGGACCACAGTCCTGTGTTTTACACAGTACAGTTACATTGATGTCACCATATCCTCACTGCTGTGTTTGATCTTCAGCCTGTCACTGAAGGATTTGATTAACGTCCAAGTGCTGTTGCTAACACATGTATTTCAGTTGTGAATGGTTTGAGTCTCCTACTCAAGAGGGATATGTGTGTGTGTGTGTGTGTGTGTGTGTGTTTTCTTTTCAGAAAGACTGAGTCCCAAGCCTCTTGTTTCTCCTTTTTCCTTTTTGCCTCCAAACAAAATCCACACCGAAGGGATTAAAAGAAAAAAAAATCATTCCAAAGATGCCTGCTTTCCAATCATGACATGAAGCCTAGCAGTCCTAAAGGGCAAAGATTTGATAATACAGATACTAAAACGATTTCTCTCTCCATGGTCAGGACACGGTAAACAGGGTGGGTGTGGACGTAAAGGGAGGGCATGAAGGAGCTCCTTTGTGGGGAATAAACAGCTCTGTATTTCGACTGTGGTGGCGCTTACAGGAATCTGTACAGGTCACAAAATGGAGTAGAACTACACACACAAAAAAAAGTGCGTGTGAAAGCTGATAAGCCTCAAATTAGGTCTAGTTAATTACCTTGTATTCACGTCCATTTCCCGGTCTGACAGTGGACTAGGGTGAGGTAAAATGTAAGCTGGGTGAAAGGTATGCAGGACTCTGTACTGTTTTTGCAACTCCTATGCATCTATAGTTAGTTAAAAAAAAAAACCACCATAAACATGTTTGAAAGGCAAGTGACATACTGAGAAGATAACTGCAAACACTATGACAGGGTTTTATGTCCATCGCTTACAGGTTCTTGCCAGTTAGGGAGGAGGTGAGCACTTCCACCAGGAAAGGACTCGAGCCTGAATACAGACAACCTGAAACAGTGCCTGGACCCTCCTGCAGACAGGAACCCCACCAGTACTGGGGAAACATGTGGTCCTGTATCAACCTGGAGGAAACAAAGGCCAGTTAACCTGCCCCTCCAAGACCAAGACCTGCTTCCAGCAGACACTTGTCCTCTTATAGCTGCCCCTCATCCATCCCCCTTGTCCCTTCCCAGAGTATTGACTGAGCAAGGCAGGGGTAGTAAGTCCCGGTGAAAAGTTCCGGCTTGAGCTGATTGCAGGTTGACAGCTGCCAAGCCTCCCAGGGCAACCCCAGTGCCCCCTTTCTCACCAGTTTTTGTCATTCTGTGATTTGTGCTTAGTTCCCTCCCCACGTTATTTCACAGCGGATTGAGGGAAAGATGTCTTGTTTCTGAGATGGTTTTAAACATGATTGGCTGAGTTTCCTACCTGTAGACATTTTAAAATCAGCAACACCGTTCAATTTCCAACATATATGACCATGGACTGATTTCTTTCATATATAAAGAGTGTCTATGAATCAGTGAGGCCAATGTATGCAACATGTATGATGAGAGACTGGTTTCCTTCATATATAGCGTCTATAAGTCAATGAAGCCAATTGATCAAGAGAAAGATGCGCAAGTGATTACTAGTTAACAAGTGTCTTGAAGCATGAACATATTTGCACACATGAAAGAAATGTGAGATGCCATGTTTCACTCCTAAGACTGGTAAAAATAACAGGTAGTACTGAAGGAATGGAGGAACCGGCACACTTTGCCAAGAGGTCTGTACATTGAGGTGTTCTCTTTAGAAGGCAATTTGGCAATAGTCTTCAAAATTAAAAGTAAAATGCCTTTTGATAAACCCTATAAACTCAAACATCTGCCCAAAACAAGGCTATTTGTTGCAGGATCATTGATACTAGGGGTTGGCCAGTTACAGCCTGTGGACCAAGTCTGGCCAGCTGCGTTGTTTTGTAAGTGAAGTTTTCTTGGCACACAGCCACGCCCACTCATTTACATTTGACCTGTGGCTGCTTTTGAACTGCAAGGGCCGGGCTTGAGCAGCTGCAGCAGAGACTGCCTGGCTCGCAAAGCCTGAATCTTTAGGTTTACTATCTGGCCCTTTGCAGAGAAAGTCTGTTGACTCCTGATTTATACGCAAAGCCCAGAATAACCTATGTTATCCCTTGATAGGTGCCTGGCAAAATAAATTCTGGCACAGTCACAGGGCAGAGCAGAAGGCGAGTATTAAATAGACTGGGGAGGAGCTACCTCTAGGAAGGGATGGCGTGCTTTTCCTCTATGCAGCCTTTTGCACTGAAGCTTGTTTTCTTTAAGATGGAGAGGGTGATGGCACAGGCGAGGCCATCCTGCTGTTAGAAACTCAAGTACCATGAGTGCCAGTCTCCTAGGTCTCTCAGCTGTTAGGACAAACACGGAGAGATACGGCCTGCCCTCCCTGGTCCGTGTGTCCTGATCCTGAGACGAAGGAGTCAAACCTCTGGACACGGCGAAGTGCAAAACGAAGTAAGGGCCAGGCCACCCACGACAGCCGGGGCGGGGTCCCTACGTGGCACGCACCGGTCGCCTTGGGACTTCTGGGGTTGTTCTTGACGCCCTCCAGCAGCAAGTGGGTGGGGCCTCAGGCGAGGGGCGGGGCGCTCCTCCCCTTGGGCTAGCGCGGCACCGCTGACAGCGGACTGCTAGGGCCCAGTCGCTCCCTGGACCCCCCGCCCACTCAGGGAGTCCCCAGCCCCAGCCCCAGGGTTTAGAGGAACCTCAGGCGGGTGGCAACGCTTCCATCTGGAATCGTTTAATGAGTCTACTACTTACACGCATAATTATAAAAGAATAGGAATCGACAAAAATATTTTCTTTCCGTAATATGTAGAGGTGGTTCGTCTCTGGTGGGTTTTTTTTTCTTTTTTTTCTTTTTTTTTAAACCCGCCCCTGGCAGAACTCTTGGCAGGGAGGAAAAGGTAGGGGTAAGGATAACCCTGAGGCGGAGAAGGTTCCACTCCCACCCCCAGAACCCCGGTCTGTGCAGGCCAGGTGGAAACGTGGCCAGATGGCTGGGCTGGGGAGGGCGCAGCAGCCGCTGACCAGCAGAGAGCCGAGCCGGGCGCGTTTCAGAACCGGCCTGAAAGCGGGGCGGGGTGGGCGGGGCCAGAGGGCGGCCCCGCCTCCGTGCGCGCCCTCGAGGCCTGCTGGGCGCGCCGCCCGCCGCAGGCTTCTGGCGCTGGCTGGGCTGAGCCCCGTGACCCGGCGGCGGGCCCTCATTCTAGATTTAGGCACCCGTTGCTTTCTGTCTTTTAAATAGTTAAGAAAAACGGCCCCCACTCTCAAAACTAAACACAAATATGAAGTGGGCGGGCGGAGGAGGAAAGGCAGTCACATGCTTCTGAGCCAGTGGCCAGGGCGGGCTGGTCGGGCCCCGGGGCAAAGGCCCGGCTCCTCCGGGTCTCCTCTGGCCTCCATGCCCAGTGGAATTGAGGCCTCCTGCTCCCTGACAACGGTGAGAGGAGGGATGGCTTGAGGAAGTGACTCACGGATGTCTGCCTCATTTCTCCAACCTGGCAACCTAGAAGCGGCAGGCAAAAAACTCAGGAGCGTTTAAAAAAAACCCAAAAAACCAAAACTGATAAAAGGCGCTGGGGCGAAGGCGGCGGCTCCCAGGGCGGGCGGTCCAGCGGGGCAGGGGGAGGCGGCGCCGCGCGGGGCCTGGGGCCACTTGGCAACCCCCCCCCGCCTCGTGCCCCCCGTGGTGGCAGCAGTGACGCCACTTGTGCTCTGACTGTGCAGGCCCCCCGAAAGTGCCAGCCCGCAGGGGCTCAGAGGTATTCTTGTAGAAAGTGCAGCAGTGTGACTTCATAGTGCTCGCCGGACTCCGGGCAGCGGATACTGTGTCTCTCGTTGGGGTAGATCTGGGTGGACAGAGAAAGCAATGCTGGTGGCACCGAGGGACCCTCATCTGCTCCTCCACTCTAAGCCCTTTCTCTTTCTAGCTCAGGGCACCTGCCCTTGGGGCCCTGTCTCAGTCCCCACCACCCTTGGGCGTTGCAGAGAGGAAAGAGGTCGTGTCCTGGGGCTGATGGACCTGGGTTCGAATCCCCCCTCCATGGCCAACTTAATGTGTAATTCAGGGCAAATAACAGCCTCCCTGACCCTTGAAAACTGGGTGAAGACTGCAGACCTCTTGAGGTCTTTGTGAGGCTATGGCAAGCTAAGGTCTCTAAAAGGTAGAGCACGTGCCACTCTGCTGCATCCCCCAAACCCAGCGCCATGCAAGGAACCCATCTCCACAGAGGGGCTGGGGCTTCGAATCTCAGAAACATTTGGTGCCTTCCACCTGAGCCACTTTCACTCTACCAACAGGACCCACTGGGTACAGTACATGCTTGCCGCAGGACGGCCTCCCCCAGGCTTTGCCAAGTGTGTCCTGGGTCCTTCCACCACTTTGGGGGGTATCATCCCCTGAGAGGGGCAGCAGCATGCTGGAGCCAAGGGCCATACCCAAGGAGTCACCCAGACCCCGAGACCTGGCTGAGCTGATGTCCAGGCCTTTGGCTGGATGGTGACAGGGGAGCAGGTCTTGGCCCTGACCATGAAGCAAGGGCTCTGGCAGCCCCACAGCTCTCGGGTGAGCCCTGAGGGCTCATGGGACCGGGGTGGAACCTGCTGCAGGTCCTAGAAGTGCATTACCTAGAAATGCATCAAACCGCCCAGAGGTCTCCCCTCCTTCCCCCTTGCCTTGATGAATCCATCCTGATCATACTGTACCCAAAGCCTGGACTCCGGGGTTGTGTTGCCCCTACAACCTCACAGGCCCCACTCCTTCCAGGCCTGGGGCACTGGCACTGCCTGGGACAGACCCTGCTGCCCCCACCCCCTCATGCCACCCCGGATCCTTGCTGCCTGGTTACTTCTTCCTCCTCCAGGGCAGTGAGGGCAGGGAGAGGGTCTGTCTGGCTCCTCACTGTGCTCCCGGACCCCAGCCCAGGGCCTGGTATGTGATGACAAAGTGATGCATGAGCAACCTGGGGTGTCAGCCTCCAGTCTGACTGTTTCAGGGAGGCAGAAGGTGGGTGCACTCCATCTCCTCACTCCCACCTCCATAGGAGTGTCTTGTCTCACCTTCAGCTGCCCCGGGGGAGGCAGCCCCACGAGCCTCAGAGCCACCCCGTGTGCTAAATGCTTTTCCTATGAGAACTTATTTGCCCCTCACAGCCTCTGGGAGGCCAAGGTTATCGAACCCATTTCACAGATGAGGCGGCGAGGCCCAAGGTTAACGGACCTGCCACCTATGGCCACACAGGGATGGCAGGGAGCAGCTATTTCAGCTGTAAGGTTCAGGATTTCAGGCTCAGAAGGGACACTGGAGGTTCAATCCTGGCCCTGCCTGACTTCTTTGCCCTGATCTGCAGCTGCCTGTGGCCTGTTTTGAGGAGCCCGAGTTGGGGCGGGGCTGCCAAGGGGCGCCCAACAGCTCTTCACCCCCACGGGGCGCTCTGCCTCCCTCCTGCCCTGTTTGGCAAGCACGTGCCCAGCCACAGTCCAGGTCCTTGAGATCTGTCCCTCCTGCCCTGTGACCCTGTTTCCCCACTTGTTGAATGGCAACGTGGCACCCCCCTGACAGTGCAGAGCACGTGGAGGTGTCCAGGAAGTACTATTTTATTAGTGGTGGGAGCACGTAATAAAATCTGTCCCTCTCACCTCCAGCACATTTCCACTGGGCCTCTCGCTCCCTACTGCCAATCCCTTTCCTACCAGGACAACTGACTGTGGCTCATGTCCCACTGGCCCCCCTGGGCCCCTGCCTACAGGGCTGCTGGTCACAGCCCTGCTCACAGGCCGGGCACCTCACCTTTAGAACAAAATACAGCTGAGGCCCCACCCCACTGCAGCCCACACCTTACTGCTGAAGCCCAGCTCTCCTGAGGTCCCACCCCTTACCACTAAAGCCCCACCCTCTCATGAGGCCCCAACCTTGCCCGAGACCCTGCCACTTACCGCTGAAGCCCCGCCCCTCACCGTAGGCTTGCCTTGCAGGTCACCCTGCGCTGGTCCCCAGCTCTTCTGCTTGCTCCCTGTTCTCCTGTCCCTGAGTTGCTCGCTCCTAACTTCCTGTGCCTGGTGTCCTCCACAGCCGCCCCTCAAGTCTAGCTGACTCCCCACTCAGTCTTCAGCACCCTTAAATGTCACCTCCTCAGGGAATTCTTCTCTGACCCCCCAGTCAAGGTAAACCCCAAGCCCTGCTGCTTTCAGCGTTCTGTACATTTTCTTAAGAGCAAGGTTCTTGGCTTAAAATAAAACGTGTGCATGAGCAGTAATTTTGGTACAGTCGGTCTCCCTCACCAGCCAGGCCCAGTTCCCCAATGTGGCCAGCAGAGGGCAGCACCGACCAGGAGCGATCAGGGCGTGACCGCTGAATGGAGAATGAAAGACCTTGGGGACCCTGCGAACCCAGTTAAGTGTGGAGCCGGACAGCTGCATGGGGGCGGGGCCACAGGTGCCCCCACTCTGCGGGCTCCTGGGGGGACCCGGAAGCGTCCAGGAGCCACTCACCTGGAGCTGGTAAGGCTTTCCTGCTCGGATTAGCTGGGAGACGAGGAAGTTTGTGTGGAAAAAGTGCACGTTCTCATCCAGGAAGCCGTGCAGGATGAGCAGGCGGTTGGGCCTGGAAGACAAGCGTGGGGTGAGGGTCTGGGGCAGGACCCTCTTCTCTGGCCCCCAGGCGGTGGCACTCGTGGCATCACAGCCCACGCTCAGCCAGGGCTCTGGGCCCAGAGTCCCGCCCCCACGAGGTCAGCTAGGGTGAAAGCGGCAGCCAGCAAGCTAAGGTGGCAGGACTGAGGGACAGGGTGTGCCAGGGGCCTCGGAGACGCCCGGCCTCCTTCCCGGGGAGGAGGGGAGGGGTGTGCGCCCGCGGCCGTGCCCCAGTGCCCTGAGCCATAGGGCAGCTTGTGGAGCAGTGCCGCCCACGCACTCTATAGAAGTGGAAAGTTCTAGAACTGCCTTGCCCAACAAGGTTGCCGCCATCACCACCATGTGGCTACTAAGTGCTTGACGTGTGTCAGAAGTGGTCCAGAACTTATTTTTTTAAATTTTGATTTATAAAAATAACTTATTGAGGTGACATTCCCATAACCTAAAATTAACTCATCTTGAAGGGGACAATTTAGGTGCATTTGGTGCATTCACCACGTTATGCAACCATCACCCCTGTCCAGGTCCAGAACATTTCCATCACTCAGAGGCAAACCCCCGTGCCCTCGAGCAGTCACTCCTAGCCCCTGGCCCACCAGCCCCGTCCGTCTGGATGACTTTATTGTTCTAGTGAACTGGAATGAATGTAAACGTCAGCGGAAGCAGCCGCAGGTGGCTGTCGGCTCCCACAGTGGACAGCACAGGCCGGGGGCAGTGGGTTCCGAGCCGGGCTGCAAGGTGGCAGCCCCGGGAGCCCAGGCCACGCTCAGACCAGAGAGCAGCCTCATGGGGAGAGGGACCCAGGCAAGGTCAGCCTGTGACAAGAGCCCTGGCACTAAAGGTAGGACCCTGGGCGATGTTCACCAGACAGAGCCATACCAGAAAAGTGGCCATGCCATGTTCTTTTGATCAGGGAATCATGATCATAGGACATCAGAGCTAGTCCAGCACGCCTAGAATTTACGACCACGGTGGACCTGTGCTCCAAACCACCGTGTCCAAACCCACAAGACAGCGGCCATTCAGGTTCAAGACCGACTCAAGGGGCCCACGGGTGGGGTGAGGGAAGCCCACGTGTGCAAAGTGATGCAGCTCTACGTCTTTCCTTCCATCTTTCTGGGGGCAGGGCTGGGGGCTTCCTTCCCTCCTCCCTCCAAGAGAACTGGGCGCCTGCTTTCTGTGAGGGGTGGTGAAGAGGGAGGGCTGCAGGAGGGGACGCCAGGCGCAGGCAGAGAGGGGGTGCAGAAGCCACGCCCGCCGGGGGCCACAGGGGCGCAGCAGGGCCCAGCTTTTCGGCAGGCTGGCCCTGGCCACCTGGAAGGAGGGGCGGGTGCGGGCCTTACTCGTTGGGCAGCTTCTCCACGTGCAGGGCCACGGAGCCCGCCTCGTAGCCGAGCTGGTTGTTCTCTGGGACATCCATGTAGCGTTCCGTGTACCCCGTGTCGTAGGCCATCCAGACTGTGACCGGGGCACCTGCGATGGCCACCTGAGGGCCACAGTGAATGAAGTGGGGAGAGAGAGGAGAGAGAGGGAGAAACACACACGGCGGTCAGGTCCTGGGAGCCTGCGCGTGGCTGGCTGTCCCGGGGCCCCCTGGACGTGAGGAGCGGGCATGCACACGGGGCTGGCAGGGGAGGGGCCCTCAGATGTGTCTCCCCCGCGGACCGTGCATTGTCTCAGGAGGGCGGGTGAGCCGAACAAGCACGCTCAGGCTGGGCCCGGCCCCTCCCTGGGCCCACTGCCTTCCTGCCTCCTCCTCCTCATCGCCGCCCCGCAGTGCCCTGACAGTGCCGCCGGCCTGGGGGCCCTCCCCCGACGCTCTTCACACCATGCCCCACCTCTGCCCATCCGAGGCCGGGGTCCCGGGCTCAGCCTCCCACAGAGAGCTGCTGGCGGGGTTTTGTGCAGCCGGATGCCATCCTGGGGTCAGCAGTGGCGGGCAATGAGGAGGGGGGCTCGGCCCCATGGGGCTGCTGCAGGGAGAAACAGCCACGTGGCAAGGCCCCTGCCAAGATGCCTCCCCCGGGGGGGCGGGCTCCAAGGGGCACGGGCAGGTGCTGGCCAACAGGGGGGAGGAGGCAGGGTGGGGACCCACCTTGAACACCTGGGGCTTGTGGATCAGCCCCATGAGCGAGAGGAAGCCTCCGTAGGACCAGCCGTGGATGGCGACCCGGCTCAGGTCAATGAAGCCATACTTCTCAGCCACGAACTGTAAGCCCTCCACCTGGTCCTCGATCTCCACCTGGCCCTGGGAGACAAGGCCAGGCACCTCTCAGTGGCCTCCTCGCAGGCACGCGCCCTGCCGTCCCACCTTTTCCCTTGCAGGGAGCCTTCTCCCTCTTGGATCAGCAGCAGCTCTCTGGAAGCTACTTCTCTCTCCAGTCCCTACTCAAACCTGCATTCTGGGATGGTGGGCAGACCGGCCCAGCACCCGCCCTGCCCTGCCACCTCCTGGCTGACTCTGAGAAAGTCACATCCCCTCTCTGGGCCTCAATTTCCTCATCCCCAAAATGAGGATGTTAACACGAACAGGATCAGTTCTACAGTGGGTGTGAGGATGAAAGGAGATGGTGAGTGTCCTGTACTCAGAGGCCTGGCAGATGCTAAGGCTGGATGAATAGCTGGCGTCACCCCCCTCATCACCACCACCACCACCACCACCGTCACTACTGTCACCACTGGCACCACTTCCAGTCACCAGGGCCTGTCTGGCCCAGCCCTTGGGACTTCCTGTGGACTGGGCCTGTACTGATGTGTCTGGCTGCATCTGGGTCTCAGGCACCAGATGGGATGAGTATATACCTATCTCCCCACAGGGCACAGCTCAGAGCTGAGCAGCAAAGTGGGGATGTCCCCTCTAGTTCCAAACTGCCCCACTTATGACTGACATCCTGGCCAGGGCCGTCCTTGAGGAAGGTGCTTTGGGCCGCCCCCAAACCCCAGATCTCCCTTCACCACCCGGGAAAGGGCTGGGAAGAGCCATTACCATTTGGTTTTTCAGGGCCCCTTCAAACCGAAGCCCTCGCTGACATGAGCCCCTGCCATCGATCACGACCACGGCGTAGCCCAGAGACGCCAGAGTGTTGAGCCGCAAATACTTGATTCCTTTGAAGGAGTTATTCACCAGCTGCACCTGCGGGCAGAGGCGAGGAGAGATGAGTGGCGAGGGGTCCAGTGTCAGACGCCGGGCTGGACGGGATGGATGGGCTAGATGCCAGCAGGGCAGGGGTTGGGGGTCTTCTAGCCTAAATAAGGGGCCTGTACTTTATCGTGGAGGCTGTGGACGGAAGGCCTGGAAGGACTCTGGACGTGGGGGGAGTGGAAGGTCAGGCGGGGGCCCACCGTACATCAGACCTTGTGCTTGGGACGTGCTACGGAGAGGAAGGCCCAGTTAGGTTCCCTTCTCAGACGGCGCCTCTGCCCCAGGCCCTCCCTGAAATTGCTCCCTTAGTTTTTCAGCCATATTCTGCCTCTTTTATGCCCTTCAGTTCTCTCTAAAAACAGACAAGAAAACTGACAATGGAGGGCGCCAGGCTGTCACTGTTGGGCAGTTGTGCCCTGAATGACTTGATTTATACTAACTCCTGACTTGGGCACTGTTAATGTTCAGGCACTGTTATCATCTTCTGGGGGTGGGGGAGGGACATCCCGGTCACTGTAGGGCGTTGACAACATCCCTGGATGTTGCTTCTACCCACTCCATGCCAGGAGTGTCCCCCACCCCAGCTGTGACAACTAGGAATGTCCCCAGACATCACCAAGTGTCACCTAGGGACAGACTACCCCCAGCTGAGAACCACTGTCTTAGATGGACCTGCGTGCCAATCTGCCTGCCTCGCCCCGTCCCTTTCTCAGAGAACTGGCCTCAGGGCCTTTGGCCACTTCTGTCAGCAGCTTGATGAGAGGGGTCACTGCCCTGGGCAGGTGGCCCCGCCACATACCTGGGGTTTAGAGGGGCTCCCCAGAGGGACAAGGGAGTATTGGCAGGTGAAGAGGGAGGAGACGGCTGTGCAGGAGGGTGGGGTGTGCGGAGACCCAGAGACAGGAGAGCGAGGGGCCCCCGGAGTCCTGGCTGGGGATGGGGGAGGGTGTGGGGAGCAGGGCCGCGCCCACCTGCGGGCCTCCGTACACAAACAGGACAGTGGGGTGCTTCTTCCCCGGCTGCACGGCGTGTGGCTTGTAGATCATGCCGTAGAGCCGCACGTCCGCCCGTGTGTGGAAGTGGAAGATTTCCGGGGGCACATAATCCGGAGGGCAGCCTGTGGAGACAGAGGTGCTGTGGCTGCAAGGGCCAGAGAGGGCCGAGGCTGGCCCAGGAATCCCAGTTCCAGGCGGGGCCCACGTCTGGTTGACACCCACGCTCCCCTAGCCTCAGAGGGTGGACATGAAGTGCCCCGTCCTGTGCTTCCCAATGATTAAAATCAGAACCTGAGGGCCGGAAACGAGCCTGCACCCTACGAGCCTGCTCGGGCCAGGCTGTGGTCTGGCCAGGACCATCTCCAGGGCTCCCTGGCGCCTGCTGACCTCCAACGGAGGTGACAACAACTCTGGGATTTGAGGAAGGACCAGTTTCACTGGGGCCTTCTCTCTGATTTTTATGGTTGCCTTTATTTTTGCAAAGCAACACTGGTTTTCCAATCACAATGGTGAGGAGAACTCTCTATTTAAGATAAGCTTATTTAGGTAAACAGGGTGTCGATTTAAAAGGAAAACAAGTAAATAGCGATGTAGGTCAGGGGTCTGTAAAAGGTCAGGTAGTAAATATTTTCGGGTTTATGTGCAGAAGAGACATTCTGTGTCTCTGGGTTGTAAACACAGTTGTCCCTCGGTATCCTTGGAGGACTGGTTCCAGGGCGCCCCTCAGCTACCCAAATCCGTGATACTCCAGCCCCTCGTGTTAAACAGCATAGCATCTGCGTATGACCTACACACATCCTTCCTCATGCTTTAAGGCATCTCTAGGTCCCTTACGATACCTGATAAATGGAAATGCTGTGTAAGGAGCTGTAAACACAGCACAAGTGCTAGCTAGGCAGCTGCGGTGAACAACAATTCAAGTTCTGCTTTTTGGAACTTTGGAACTTATTTTCCATCTGTGGGCAGCTGAATCCACGGATGGAAGCCCGTGGGTATAGGGGACTGAGTGTGCTCCCCTTCGCTGCTGCAGCCCTGAAACAGCCAGATAATGATGCCTAAACGCCTGGTCGTGGCCCTCATGGCCTGTGTGGCTCGGGGGGCCAGTCTGCCAGCTTCTCACAGAGGTGGTCCGCAAGCCCGGCAAGACTGGCGTTTCGGAGAAGTGGTGCACCTGCCTCACGCCCAGGGCTGGGCCCTCGGGCTCCCACCGTCCCCTTTGCTGTGCTGGGTGCCTTGGCAAGACCCCGCCTTCCCTCGGTTTTCTCATCTGTGAAGCCAGGGCCAGAGTTCCTGCCCCATCGCCCGCGGCGACGCGGGGAGAGGTGCAGGCTGAGCTGTTACATGGAGGAGGCTGCTCATCAACTTAGGTTCCAGAGGGCAACGATCTAACAAAATGCTTACCAGCCCATGAAACTCCCCGCAAACTCCAGGGATTCCTGTTTCCTACAATGTTCTGGAAATGCACAAGTGGCAGGGCTGGGGTCAGGGAAGGGCATCCTTTTTAGTGACTCCCACGAGCTGGGCACTCTGCGGGGCATCTGGCTTACAGCCTGTGGACTGCCGTTGGACTGGTCCGTAGATAAGGGAACACTTAAGGGAGATGAACTGAATTGCCTTCGGTTCTGCAGCCGGAATCGGAGCCTGGGGACGCCCGAGCAGAGTCCTGGGCAAACTGACAAGCTGCCTCTCGCTTCCCAAGGCCCGTCTCGACTGACCCCAGGCTCCTTCCACCAACAAAGGCTTTGGAATGTCTGCTCTGCACAGGCACCCTTGGAGACAGCTGCCCCAAGGATGAGGATGGCCCGTGTAGGGACCCCGTCTGTCTGGCACAGTTGCCTCCTGCACTTTGTACGTGCTCAGTCCTTAACAGCGGCACAGAAACGAGAGACGGTCTCAAGGGGCGGGGCCCACAGGACTCGGGGCCATGGTCACACCGGACCAGCTCCCGGGGCTCCCGGCCACTTACTGCCTGGAGCTCGCCCCATAGCCCCGGCTCCCTGTGTAGCTACCGGGGCCGCGCAGGCAAGGACTTGGTCGAGGGCCCAGGGTCTGGGGCTACTCACTGGCCGCCTCCATCATGCTGGCCCAGAACCGCGGCTGCTTGTGTAGAGGGTCGTCGTCGGGCCCGCTCAGCTTGTAGACGTGCACGCAGGGTGGCGTGCCCACGCTGCTGTAGTGGCTGACAAACATGTCGAAGTTCTGTGGGCGGGACAGGGCGCTGAGACTGCGGTGTGCCCCCCACAAGCCCCCTGGCTTTGGCTTCTTTGCCCCTTACCCGCCAACCTCCCACCACTTATCATCTTTACCCTGTGTGGTGTGGCCCCTCGCCTGCCCCTCAGAACTCAGCCCATGGTGGGTGGCTGCTGTGCCCCCCCCTCCATTTTGCAGATAAGCAAACTGAGGTAAGAGGAACCTGTCCCCTGGACAGGGCCCCCAGGCTGGTGACTGGTCAAACCCAGACCTGCCTGATGCTACAGCCTGCCCATCTTGTTGGTTCTTCGGTCAGCAAACTGCCACCAGATGCTTGCCCAGGATGGGGGAGGCCCTGTGTTCATGTTCTAGCATGCTGTCTGATGTTCTGGGAACGTTCCAAGGGAGAGCGCGTCGCGGAAGTGCCCACCTGGCTCATGGAGCAGCTGTGGGAGAAGCCGGGCGTGGTGAGGCGCACGATCTCGCCGGCCGTCTCGTAGCTGACCACATAGAGGTGGTGCTCCAGGGGCGTGTCCTTCGTGCCTTGGAAGTACACCAGCTTCGTCTCCTCATTGACCCAGATCTGTGGGGGCACAGGGGCTCCTGGTGACACGGCTTCCTGGGCCTCCCTCCCCAGCCCCAGGGAGGGCCCAGCATTCAGTAGACAGGGGGCCCATTCTCCTCACACTGGTTTCAGCCTGCCAGCTGGAGAACTGTCTGGGAGATTTCTCGGGCCCCATGGGGCAGGAGCAGACTCCGATATGGCTGAGTTAACCACGTGTCCCCTTGGAATCAGAACTCCAAGCCCGGACAGCTCCTTCTGGGAGTGCCCAGAGCTGCAGGTGGGGGCTGAGGGCGCAGTGCTGGGACAGAGGCTGAGGGAGGGGCTATCCTGGACCACCGGCCCTGGTCCCCAGTGGGGACAACCCACTCCTCTGACCCAGGTGTTGGGGGTTAAGAAGTGGCAACTCCCTGCCCCACCCATTTCCTGGGGGACAGCCCATCAGACCCTAGCATGAGAAGCAGGAAAGAACCTTGCTCTGGGGACAGGAACAGGCACTGCCTTTCTGGGGCTGCCCATGCAGTGTGGAGGCAAAACACCAAAAAGGCACATCCCCTGAATCAGCAATTAGGCCCCCGGGAATTGCTCCTGGGGTCTTCACCCCAGAGGTAAATTCAAAATGGAGACATAAAGATGCTCAAAGTACTCCGAAGACTAAAGAGAGGTGACACCCTGAATGTCCAAAAGACAGTCTGGAACCGTAATTACGGCACAATTCTCTGTGGCCACATAAAACCGTGTTGTCTAGAAAACCCTACAGAATCCTCTCAGATAACAAGTTTCCTCTGGAGACGTGTGCAGACGGGAAGGGTGTGCAGCGACTTCCTGCCGCGGTCGCCTCTGAGGAGGGGAGGTGACAGGGGTCTGGGTGAGGACGTAAGGGGATTATTCAGAACAGTTCAGTTTTTACAGCAAACACTGATCTGTTCGTTGTCACTGTTCTTTTAAAATAAATGCAGGTTTTCTAGAAATAAAGAATGTCATTGGAAAACCCCCAAACCATAGGTAGTTACGGGCTGGTTTTGTCATAAGGACCCTGTGAGAAGATGCGGGGACGGGACGGAGGTGCTCCAGGCCGAGGATCCACAGAGGCCTGGGATCGGCAGGTCGCTCACTCAGCCGGCACAGCCCAGATACAGCCCGAGGCTGAGGGCAGGGATGGCAGACAGCACTCTTTCCCTTCTGAATTCTTAAAATGCTACTCTTTTTTTAAAATTTCTGAGTCAAAAGGTAAGGCGTGCAAAGGGTAAAACTTTCATGATAAAGATTTTAATACTGTCCTGTGTCTGCCAGATGCTATGCTGTGGGCTTCAAGTTAAAGGAGGGTCCTGACCTGGGGCCATCCTGGCCCCTGGAGGACATCTGGCAGCCTCTGGGCACATCAGTGGCTGTCACACCTGGGGTGGGGCAGGGAGGCTACTGCACACCCATGGTGCCCTACCTGGCCCCGAGACTCCACAGCGCCGAGGAGGAGGTGCTGTGGAGGTGAGCGGACCGGAGCTACCTGACGCTCCCGTTCCACAGGTGAGGAGGCTGAGTCTTAGTGCCCAGCTAGCGAGGGGCAGGGCCGAGCTCTGAGCACAACGGGGCCTCCAGCAAGATTCTACCACACAGAGGGACTGAGGAGGGACAGGCATGGTTACCTGCAGCCCCTGGCCCCAGCGGGGCCACGTCTGGCCCCCTTGTTCGCTCGCCATCTCCCGCCACGGGGGCAGCACTGTGATGCACACTCGTGTGAGAACGCCTCGAGTGTGCCCGGTGGTGGCCTCGTGAGGCCCACCCCTAGAACTGGGGCTTCCAGCTCAGATGAGACGTGGGGTGACTCTGTAATAGATGCCACCTCTGTGCCCCGGAAAGGCCAAGCCATCCTGCCTGGCCACGCTGGCCCAGGATGCCCGGGCCCCTGCTCTCAGCAGCACCGGCAGCACAGGCCCCCACTTCTGGACTATAAGGGGGCTGACATCTCCTCCTGGTCACTTGGATGGTTTAGTTCTTTATGTCTAAGTCTCTGGTCCAGGAGGCCTTTATGCTGGGGTGAGGTAGGGAGCCAGGCTGTCTGATTAAAGAGTCTCTATAAAACCTGGAATTTTGTAGACCTGGACCCTGGAGAGAGACTGGTCAGAGGCAAAGCCTCGCCGTGTTTCTGTGATGGAGCACCTGCACTGGGGAGTGGAAGGCACGCCTCTCAGCCCTACAGCCACATCTTTTGTTCCTGAACCTCCCAGGACAGGCATGGGGCTGGGCCCTGGTTGGAAGCTAAGGGTCAGCTCCATGGTGGGCACCACCAGTGTCCCACAAAGTGCTGTCCTGGGAACAGGCAGTTTCACGGAACGGAAGGAAGCTAAGTGAACGCTGCAGGCAGCACTGAGAATGGGTGCCCCCTCCACCCTCCAATGAGATCCAACCTCCAGTGCTCAGACCCAGGGTCTCCAGCGGGTCGGAAGGACAGCCTCTGTGGCCCTCTGCATGCTGCTCGTTGATGGCGACAGAGCAGGAGGGGGGTGCTGGGGGCGCCGAGAGGGGCTGAGAAGCCACAGGCATGTGGGGTCTGGAGAGGGCAGGAGCGCGTGTGCATTGGTCTGTGCACATGAGCGTGTACAAGCGTTCACGGAGGCTCTGGTACCTTGGAGCCGTGCCTCGCCAAAACCTCCCATTCACCACTGGTCAGTGCGATCTCCTCCTTGATGGGGCATTTAAATTCATCTGGAAGAAAGGAAAAGAGGTGAAGGGGGCCTGGGAAGCTGTGATGGGGACTCAAAGCACGGAGACCAAATTCCACGAGATCAACTCACCACGGAGCCCAGGCTGCCTGTGCCAGGTGGCAGATGGGAGAGGGGACAGACTGGGTCCCAGGCACAGTACAGGGTGGGGACCCGCCACACTGTGGCCCAGGGAGCGAGGTTCCTGCTCCGTGGATGGCAGGCCTGGCATTTCCCCAGAAAAACCAGGGATCTGCATTTTTATCAGAAGCACCCAATCTTAGAACCCTGCACAGGCCAAACTGTTACCTTCCAGGCCTTGGAGCTGTGACCACTTAGGACACGCTGGGATATGGGAACCAGATCCTGGCTAAAACGTGGGGGCTAAGGAAAGGCTCAGCTGAGTTACAGTAGAGGGGCAGATCTTGCTTTTGAATTTTTACCAGGTAATACAAAACGTTTACGTATTAAAAATGACTGAGACAGTTTACGAGCAGTGGCTAAAAATTTTTTTCTACCCTCTCCAGTCTAAAGCAAACTACTGTCTGCGGTTGTCACGACTGGCAAGCTCCGGGCATCAAGCCGGTAGGGGCAGGGAGGCTGCTCCACACCCCTCAGTGCCCAGTGACCCGGCCCTGATGTCAACAGCGCCAGTGAGGAGACCCTGCTCCAAGCCCAAGAGCCCTGGCTTAGCCCTCAGACCACACCCTTCCCGACCAGCCTGTCCTGAGGCTGAGATGCCACTGGTGTGTGAGGAAGCCCATGCTCCCGCCACGGATCCACCCTGCTTCCCGGACCTGCACGGACCATTTCCCCCTATCGGGCGCTTCAACCTGAACACGTCCAAAAGCCAACTCAAGGGTTCTCTCCTAAACCATTTCAGAGTCTTTCCATCTCAGGCTGGACCTCCAAAACCTTCTAGACGTCCACGCCTTCCCTCTGTCTCCGACCCCAGCTCAATCCACCAGCAGACTGCATTCAAAGTAAATCCAGAATCCCATCCACCTGGGTCAGCTCAGCCCTACTGCTGGACCCCAAGCCTCGTCACCTCTCCACACCCCTCAGGACTCATTTTAAACCAATGTAAGGTCAATGTTTTTAAAAGCCCAAGTCCTCCCTGTGGCCCACAAGGCCCAGAACCACCTGGCCGTCCCCTCCTGCCCTCAACTCCTCCCTCTCTCCCCCTCGCTCAGTCTGCTCCAGACACACGGGCCCCCTCACTGTCCCTCCAACACGCCGAGCCCAGTCCTGCCGCAGGGCCTTGGCATGTGCTGTGCCCTCTGTCTAGAGCGCTCTGTGTGGCTGCCTCCACCCCCTCCCCCAGGTCTCTGCTTCATGGCACATTATCCAGGGACGTGGTCCTGGCCTCCTGTTCCAGAAGGAAGGCCCCCTGCTCCCCACCTCTTATCTATTTTCCCTTGCGCCACGCTTGTCACGTCCAAAACAGCACCTTTCACTGTTTTTGGATGACTGCCTGCGTCCCCCACTAGAGCAGAGATTTTCATTTTCCTCTTTCTACAGTGGCAGCCCCTTCACCTAGGGCCGGCCAGCTTTCCCTACAAAGAGCCAGACAACAGATACTCCCAGATCTGGGAGACATAGCTCCGGGAGACACAGCTCCTGTCATGACCACTCAACTCTGCTGTCGAGGCGTGAACACGGCCACAGACAATACGCAAATGCATGGGCATGACTGTGTGCCAATAAAAACTCATTTACAAAAATAGGCGGTAGGCCTCGGTGTGCAAAGGGCCTGGCACGTAGTAGGTGCTCAAAAAATACCGCTGACTGAATAAACTAGAGCTGTGAAAGGCACTGGGCAAGGCTCGCCTCTTATTCATCAGCGCCCACTCCCACTGGGGCGTGCGGGCTTGGGGCGAGGCCGGTGAACAAACAGTGCAGAGCCGCCAGCCGCTGAACCCCAGGCGGCTGGCTGGTGAGCAAGGTGTTAGCCAGGCTCGCTCACCTTCCCTGGGGCTGAAGGGCTGGGTCCAGTCATAGCCATGGGGCTTCAAGACAGCGGTGACCTTGTACAAGTGGCAGAAGCCGGTCTTGCACTCATTGGCACGGATGAAGCAGAGTTCGTCCTCTCCCTCTGCTTGGGGGAAGGGATAGAAGATGTCGTGAACCTGTCCAGGCAGAGAGAGAGGACTGTCAAAAGGCAACGGGAGGAGGAGGGGGACTCAGAAACTCGGGCCGCGTCCGTTCAAGGAAGGGGAGGCTCCAACAGCCTGGCGTGGAGGGCGAACCCCACGGACCCCACCCCCAAGCTGGCTTCTCTATCTCGCCAGCCCCTGCCCCACTGAGGACCTGGGGGTGGGGACGTGGGATACCCTAGCCCTTACGTTGATCCACACGTCAGTGGCCTCCTCGTAGACAACGTGCGGCTGGACGTCCCGGGGCACCGCTCTGGCGAAGGCGGCCCGCTGCTCCTCACTCTCGGTGGTGGGGACGAACAGGGCCGGGGGCAGGAGGACAAGCTGGAGCCGCTGCTGAGGCCGGTCCAGGAACATGGCCCAGGCGCTGGGAGGGCAACGTGAGAGAGGGCCGGGGCCTCAGTGGCCAGCGGAGGTGAGCCGGGCACTGACTCAGCGTGGGGGCGGAACAACTAAGACCCCACCTGAGGAGCACTGCAGGGACGCAGAATCTGGCCAGAGCCCGTGGGCTGCCAAAGGCCCCGAGCCTCAGCTTGGGCGGCCTCTGCTCTCGGGAATGCGGCCAGTGGGGCCAGATGGCCGCTCCGTGGGACACAGTTTCTTTCACAACTCAACCTTGCCCCTGTCGTGCGAGCGGCCACAGATGATGTGAAAATAAACTGCGTGTGGCCATGGGCCAGAGGCTTATTTATGGATGCTGAAATGTGGATTTCCTATCAGTTTCACATGTGACAAAATCTTCTTCACCTTTGGATACCTCCCCCAACACATCACTTACAAACATAAGGCCGTTCTTGGCTCGTGGGCAGTATAGCAATTGGCAGCAGCCTATTTGGCCCCCGGGCCAGATTTGGGGCCCTGGTTTAGGGCCGTTTGCCCCTGATCTGGGCAGAAGGGCTAGCAAGTGACTGCAAAGGGACACCCGCCTTCTCTCTGTGATGGAGACACTCACTATTTGCCGTCCCGGGTCCAGCCGGCCCGGGCGATGTACTCCACCTTCGGGAAGAGCGTCCGGAAGGGCTGCACCAGCTCCTTCTCTTGCGTGGACACGATCTAAAGGGAGGGCAGACTCCGGTCATGGTCTGGCCTGGCTATGTGTGCCCAGGAGGATGGGCCACCGTGTTGCCCCAAAATCGATAGGTTGGGGTCCTGACTCCCGGTACCTCAGAATGGGGCCTTACGTGGAACCTGGGTGGTGGCAGACATAATTAGTTACAGTGAGGTCATACCAGTGTCAGGGGCCCCAGTCCAACAGGCCGGTGTCCTTATGGAAAGGGGGAAATGTGGACACAGGCCGCATATGGGCAGACAACATCTTTAAAGACACAAGGAGAAAGTGGCCATCTACAAGTCAAGGAGAGGCCTGGAACAGGGTCCTCCCTTAAGGCCTCAGGAGGAACCAGCCCTGTCGACACCTTGATTTCAGACTTTCAGCCTCCAGAACTGGGAGACAGTAAACTTTGGTGGCTTAAGCCTCCCAGGGTACTTTGTTAAGACAGCCTGCTGGCGGGAACCACGGTTGTGGTCTGGGCTGTCACTGGAGAGCCAGGTGGCCCTGGGTGAGACACAGCCTCAAGGCTGCAGCTTCCTGGAGGTGAGTGGGCCAGCGGGGCATCTCCTCTGGAGGGTGGACAGCAGGAAGGCAGGCAGGGCCTCAGTGTGTCCCCGCAGCCCCAGGCTTGCCACCGCCCCATGTTCCCCAGCTGCCTGTTCAGTGGGCAAAACCCATGCCCACCGCAGGACCCTGCTCATTTGACAGGGCCAGGAAGAACCATTTACAACAGCTGGCGGGGGCTCAGCAAGGCCACTTAATGGCAGATCCCTGTCAAATCTGCCAGAATGCTGACTGGTCGAGAGTGGAGAAGGGTTCGGTTAGGGCCCGATCAGGCCACAACCAAAAACCAACCCCTGAAATCATGAAGGTAAATGTACTTTATCTCATGCTTTTTTTCTGAAATGTTACACAAGAAGCTGGTTTGGCAAAAATACGCAGGGGCTTCCCCGGCTCTTCGACGTGCTCCAAGCTCTGCCGTGAGGGGTGTTTCATCCCCATGTGGGGCTGGGCATCCCCACTGCCCTCCTCCGCACAGCCTCCTTTGCCCTCTTGGCTGTGGGTCTGGAGGAACACAAGCCGGTGTGATGAGGACCCTTGTCCTTGGTGCTGACTAGGTGACAGAGAGAAGAATCTAGAACACTGATGGGCCCAGGGCAGTGATCCGTGAGGAGCTGCCCAACGCGGGGGCGGGGGAGCGGCCTGGCCTGAGGCCAGGGTCCCCCAGGCCACTGCCCCCAGAGCTCTCTGTTCTGGAAGGCCTGCAAGCCACCAACCTCCTGGGGAGTCCAACCCCTGTGGGACTTCTGGGGCAGCTTACTCGAGGGCAGCCCCTCCCTGTGCCTCGGGGCCATGTGGAGGCAGGTGAGGCCGGGCTCAGGGTGATCGGCAGCGAGCCTGGCCTGGAAGCTGGGGCTCCGCCAGGCAGTGCCCCTTTGAGCTCAGTTGGCCAAGAGAAGTACCTGCCCCAGCATGAGGGCGGGTGGCCTGCTGACGCTGCCCAGCTGTCCACCTGTCCCCCATCACAGACGCCTGCCCTCCTTTCCTTGTCCAGAAGCTTCTCCTGGGCGTCCCGGACACTCTTACCTTGCCCTGACTGTCGGTCTGGAACTCGGCCAGTTTCAAGGCAATCTTGGGATTCTTGCTGCCTGCAGAGACGAAAGCAAGGTGGCCCTGGCAGGTGTTGCCAAGAGGGCTGAGGGCAGGGCGGGGGTGGGGGTGGCGCTGGGTGTCCACAGGTCTCTCTGTAAGTCTGTCACCCTCTCTGGCCCTGGCACAAAGTCCCTTAGGCAGGACTTTCTGACTTTGGCCCCGGACCTTGTTCCCAGCAGTGATGTGGCCACATCTTTGCTGTTTAAGAACACAGGTCAGATCTGTGTGTGGGGAGAGACAGACACAAGGAAGATGCCTCCCTGCCTCCAGAGAGCTTGAAAGCTGGCTGCAAAAACAGCGCACACTCATAATAAAACCACCAGGGACAGACAAAGGTGGCCCGTGTCCCAGCGACACAGCCGGTCCTCAGCTGTCAAGAGGCAGGTGGTCTACGGGCTGGAGCAACCAAGACACACTTTCCAGAGGTGGGACTCGGTCCAGGCTCGGTATTTCTAAGACAAATCTCAGCTGTGGCCCCCGTGGCTGTCACACCCCAACAGGGAACATCTCTGAGCCTCCGCTCCCTCATCTCTTGAACAGGGAAAGGGAGACGCCTGGTGTCCCCATCCACACCCGGGGCTGAAGCAGCGCTTGGAGGGCTCGGCCTCGCGTGGCCCGTGGTCGGCAAGAGCGAGTCTCTCACGTGCTTCCTTGAGGTCTCGATGATGCTACATCTGGCCAACACTCAGGGTTTTTAAATGATTTGAGTGACATTTGAGAATTGGGAGACTCTTGGGTCAGTCTGGATTTCCGGCTTCTCTTGAGAAATGGGGCAAACTCGAGTCTGTATTCTCACAAGGCAGTGAGTGTCTGACACGCCCCAGGAGAGCCATCCCACCCACCGCCGGCTCCTACTGTCTCCTGGGCCATGAGGCA
Organism: Vicugna pacos; assembly: GCF_048564905.1. Lineage (NCBI taxonomy): Eukaryota > Metazoa > Chordata > Mammalia > Artiodactyla > Camelidae > Vicugna > Vicugna pacos. Next base: position 29,679,577 of record NC_133008.1, on the reverse strand, counting down.
GGATGTCGGTCACCACTGATCATGGCACCGGCCCTGCTCTTGTTCCCGAGCCCAGTCTGCTTCTCTGGGTCCGTCCCTGCTTGGGTCCTGTGCGCCCATCCTGGTTGGTGCCCGACCATGTTCTACGAGGCTCTAGACCATTGCCCAGCCGCCCACACCTGTCCTGGGCCCTCACCTGTCCTGGGGTACCGGTAGGAGTCTGTCTTCCTTTCTTCTAGCGCAGGAGAGGGCACGTGAATGATCTCAACTTCGGACTCATCGACTTCCTCGTATAGGATCCGCAGAGTCTTGCAGCCTTCGGAACCTGGGTGGGGGCAGGGGAGGCTGCTGAGGGCACCAGGCGTCCCTGCTGTCCCCCCAGCCCCGCTGCACACACAGGGACCCTGCTCTGTCACGGCGGGGCCCAGACAAGAGCGAGCCCTGGGGCTGAAACCCCGGCTCTGGTGTGTCCTAGACCTTAAGTCAGCTCCATTTCCTCCTGGGGCCCTAGCTTCCTTCCCTGCACAGTGGGAGCAAGAACTGATCTCTTCCCAGCACAAAACGGCAAGGCAGGCGGCCTCATGGGGAGTTATGGGCTAAGTGCATCCCCACCGAATTCTGACGTTCAAGCCCTAAGCCCCGGACCTTGCAACGGGACCGCCTTCGGAGATGGGGCCTTAACGAGGTGATTTGGTTAAAGGGGGCCCTGAGGGTGGGCCCTGATCCAGTGTGACAGGTGTTCCTGTTGGAAGAGACTGGGACCCAGACACACACAGAGAAGAGACCCCGTGGAAACGTGGGGAGAAGCTGAGGAGAGAGGCCTCAGGACAACCAGCCCTGCCCACACCTCCCACTCCGACACCCAGCCTCCAGACGTGAGGCAGTAAATGTCTGTCGTTTGAGTTGACTCGTTTGTGGGACTTGGTTACGGCTGCCTGAGTGGACCAGCAGCTGGGGCGTGGCTCAAGGATGGCAGTGACGGCTGTCCTGAAAAGTAAGCGAATCTCCAGGAGCTGATGCTCAGCAAGGAGCGTGGGGACTGGCAATGCCGACGGCAGTGGACGTGGCCCGGGGCAGGTTCCTCAACCTGCCTTTCCCTCCTCGGCTGCCGAAAAGGGTCCCCAGCTGCTTCCTGGACCCCACCTGGCTCACTGCACATAGACCAATGACAGCCCCTGACCACAGCCACGCCCACCCTGCCTACAGGTGGCTGTCTCCACCCCTGCCCAAGGGGCACTGGAGGCCTGCAGGGCTGAGGGTGGGCAGAG